>NW_027555736.1:199993086-200380586 GCF_003287225.1 Phascolarctos cinereus
AGTTTTACTTACCTTCATTACCAAATTCAGGACTTGAAGAATAAGGCTTGTGATCTCATTTCCAAATCATCTACTGAGATTGGTGACCTCATTTGCACATTTCTAATTCCAAAAAAAAAAAAAGAATTTGCTAAGATACCATGGTCTGTACAAAACTGCACTACCATTCCCTGCTCCTTGTGATAATCTTTCTAGTGATTCCCTCACCTCCACAAATCCCCAGCTTCATACACATTAAAACAAAAGAGAGCTGGAAAAGTGACTATGGGAGTACTCAGCATCTATCTTTTTTCTTTTTTTCTTTTTTGTCATTGGAAAGCTCATCTGTAAACTTTAAGACTTGTCCCCAGTGTATTTTCTGAGAATGAAAGAGCCCCAAAGAATCTTTGAAGAATGTTTTGAGATCCCTTCTGCTCTATAGGGAATTTACTGAAGATTTCTTAAGGCAGAGTTTGACAGAAATATTTCCAGAGTCATCTTAAAACCCTATATCTTCATTTAACTTAGTCTTCTCCAAAAGCTTTCACCAAATCACCCTAAATTCCAAGGAAAATAATTAAGTGCTCCCCACCTCATCCCTATGACCTCAATTCAAAACATAAATCGAATTAGGTTGTATTTAAGTTATACATTTATTCATTTATTTTGTTAAACATTTCCTAATTACATCTTAAACATTTTAATTTAATATTTATTTATATTTAACACTCTCTTTTTAAAATTTTAAGCTTCATATTCTTTTCTTCCAACCCACACCCTTCCCCAACCACTGAGAGAGGCTAAGCAATGTATCAATTATACATACGAAATCATTCAAAACACATTTGCGTAATAACCAGATTTTTTAAAAAGCAAGAAAAATAAAGTGAGAAAAATTTACTTCAATTTGCACTCAGAACTCATCAGTTTTATCTATGGAGATGGATAGCATTTTTTATCATGCTTCTTTGGGAATTGTCTTAGATCACTGCAGTGATCATAGTAGCCAAGTCTTCCATAGTTAATCATCATTACAGCATTGCTGTTAAGTGCACAATGATCTCCTCCTTCTTTTCACTTGAGTTTGCATCAGTTCATATAGGTAGTGCCATGTTGGGTTTTTTTTTTGTTTGTATGTTTTTCTGAAATCACCTCCTTCATCATTTCTTATAGCACAATAATACTCTGTCACAATCATATGCTACGACTTATTCAGCCATTCCCCAATTGATGAGTATTCTCTCAGTTTCCAATTCTAGGCAACCACAAATGGAACTGCTATAAATATTGTTGTATACATAGGTACTTTTCCTTTTTCTTTGATCTCTTTGAGATACAGACTTAGTAGTGGTATTGCTGGGTCAAAGGGCATGCATAGTTTTATGGCCCTTTGGACATAATTCCTCATCGTTTTCTGGAATGGTTGGAACAGTTCAACTACTCCACCAACATTTCATTAGTGTATCTATTTTCTCCTCATTACACCTAGCATTTGTTATTTCTGATAGGTCTGAGGTAATACCTCAGAGTTGTTTTAATTTATTTCTCTAATCAATAGTGATTTACAGATTTTTTGTATGACTATAAAGTTTTGATTTCCTCTTATGAAAACTGCCTGTTCATATCCTTTAATCATTTATCAATTTGGAAATGACTTATTTTTATTATTTTGACTCACTATTTTTATTATTTTGACTCACTTCTATACTCTGAATATATTTAAGAAATGAGATCTTTATGAGAGAAATGTACTACCAGCATTGTTTGATGTTATTTCATTGTCTATGCTACCTTTTAGCAAAATGCATTTTCCCTGATTATCTCTTTTAATCAGGTCTCTTCTTGCTCTTGCTTTATCTGAGAACATGCTGTAGCTTCAAGAAGCTGTAGAATTCTCTGGTAATATCTCAGGTAAAAACTGTCTCAACAGATAGACTAAATAAGGTTGAAGGTAACTGGCAAGCCTCAAACCTGTTGGTAACTTAGGGGGGGATGTCTACCTAAAGTATGTGAAATTTTCCCCAGTGGAATGAGCAAATGAGAACAATTTGATCTGATGCCATGAAGGTGACTGAAGCTGGTGCTATGGAGCACTTAGAGCTTATTCAGACATTGAAGACACCAAGACCATCTACTGAGTGCCAGACCATCACCAATCATCTTGACTTTTGTCTTGCCATTGGACTTGAACACCTCTAGAAGAGAAAGTGAGTTGGATGACTTCATACAACTCTGCCTCACTTAAATCTAATTCACTGACAAATGAAGACATCATATGTGATATCATTGGTCCTCTTTGAAAATGAAAGACAAACCAACAACAATGATAATGCCTGAGCCCCAAACTTAGAAATCTATACCTCAGGCAGTGTTGGCCTCCTCTTGTTTGGAACTCACATGTGCCATAGAACAACATGAATCAGGACAAAGAGGACCTGAATCTATGTCACATTTTGGCTTATGTCTTTTCTGTATCTTTTGTTTTGTTGTCAACTAATTAGGTGTAGATAAGTAACAAGTAATTTAAAGGGCAATAGGAGAACACATTGTAAATACAAATAGACTGTAAAAATATGTGAAATGATTATCTATATCCAAGGTGTAGCATAAAGAATATCATTAATGAAATACATGCTTGGAAAAGGAGATGAGCTAGTCATTCATTCAAAGAACATTTATTAAGGGTCTATTATGTGTAAGACAAGGATACAGAAAGAAAAATTAAATCACCCCCACATCCAACAAGCTAGACATTCTACAACCAATAATTCAATATGAAATATGAACAAAAATACTAAGTAATTTTGAGGGCTACAGGGAGAATACACAGGCTTACATGGTATGGGCAAGGAACAACAGATGGCCAGACCAAATGCTGTACCAGTACTACCCTTTAAATGAAAAAAAAAGATACAAAGAAAGCCTTTAACACACTGCACAAGTCCTCTGGAGAGGATCTTTGGGAAAAAGAATCACAAAAGGTGAGAAGGCAAGGGTGGCTTTTGTCACATGCACTAATGAATGGATGACCAACATCAATTAGTGTGTAGATCTATGGACGTATAAAGTAAGAACCCTTGGAATGAAAACAGTGTATGTATTACTTAAATCTGATATCCAACTGGAACATTAGTCTAATAATCCTCACTAGTTTCTTTCCAAATTCACAATTAGCACAGTTTATTTTAGCAATCAAAAAGTGGGAAAAAGCACTGGATTTGGAAGACCTGATTTCAAACCCCAACTATGCTACTTACTACTTGTGTGACCTTGAAGAAGTCAGATATATGATAACTTAAGCTCAGAGTCCTCAGTTTCTGTCTCTGATTTGTATTACAGAATTTTAGCAGTCTTGATAGGCATCAGGAAAAAAGAGCTGGGGGAATTTCGTGCACTCACAGAAAAAGAAAAGAAGGAAACTGAGATTTCCTCTATCAATATAATGATTTGTCAACCACACAAAAGGAGGATGGAATTCAATCTTTTGAGGACAAATTCTATATGAAATATTCTGCACATGGTCTCAGCTGTTGATAAAGAATTGTGAAATTCCTCTGAGTAGGGATTCTCCCCTTGGTGCCAGATACTACTTGCATAAGTATAAAAAGAGCTATGAGGTAGTTGCTTCTCTGTACCAAAAGAAGCAGGCAATCTAATTTTGTTGAAGGTAACTTCTTTTTTAGTAATTCCAGTTATCAAACTGTAGTAATCATCATGAAAGGGGGAAAAGTAATTCATCAGTTCAAGGCCTGACATAAAGCAAAATAATTTGCAAGTTTAATCTGACACTTCAAGACATCTGGAAAAACATTTGGCAAAGCCAGGAAAGTTCCAATGGATGTTTCAGAACTGCTTATTGGATATTTCTCTCATTAAAAGTAAAGTCAGATCATTATTTAATACCACATTATTTTTTCTCTTAGTAATTAAAACCAAAGCATTACTTTCAATATCATAAAACAGTATTTCCCTTCACTACTATCAATTATTTCTTAGTAGATACAGTTATATCAGGTAGACACAGAGCCAAAAAAAAATTATACAATTAATTTCTTGATAGCTTCTTTGCCTCATTAATTTTCTCAAAATCTATACAAAAATAGGTATGGGTAAATTCATAAATTTTACCTTGTAGGCATGTGGAGGATATTCTTTTTCCTTCATACTCAAGTTTCATTTGTTTTTTCACTTCATTGATGTAGGGGAAAAAAGAGAAAAACTGGGGTGTAAACTGCCACTATGATAGCACTCACCACATAAGTGCTGATAGCCTTTAGCAACAATAGGAATATTCTTTTACTTCATAAGAATAGAGGATTCCCTCTATCCAAGAAGCCAAATAGAAACTATGATTTAGCTAATAAATCCAAGTAGTCACCTGAGACATTTAAAGTCAAAGTGACTTACTTAGGGTTACAGAAGTAGTACGGAAATCAGAGGCAAGATTTTAATTTGTCTATCCAAACTCATAAGCCCAAGACTTTGTTCATTAGGCCGAACAATCTTCACATAAGTAAGTCTTTTGAATTAATTATGGTTTTTCAGAAAAGGGACAATGAAATCAAATGATATAGTGATTTTGATATGTTATTCAATAAATCAATAAGAGAAACAAACCTATATTTCCTAACTGCTATTGTGTGGCCATGGAGATTTGTCAGTATTTCTACACAACTCTCTAAGACTGTAAGTTGCAGAGAAGTTGACAATGGGAATCAAAGAGTATTCACATAGAGTTCCTTACACAGATAAAAGCCCCATTCCTAACAAAACAAAACAAAATTTTTTGTATGTATGAAATAATGATTCTTATCAGTTACTTCACAGGTACTTCAATGTTTTAACTCATCAAAAACATAGTGTGATATCATCAAAGAGTGGCAGAGCTGGAACCACAAGACCAGAGTTCAGGTCTTGATTCTTATACTTACTAGCTGGGTGAGCCACACCTTACCACATTGCTTGTTTCCCCCTCCCCCAAAGGAAAGAAAAGGTTTTCCCAAAATGACACCAGTATTACCTGTCTCAGAGAATTATTACAGTAGAAATATTTTGTAAAACTTTAATATGATTTACCTCTGAACCTGTACCTGTCTCCCAAAAACCTAATTTCTGTAGACAATACCACTAGATATTCCCTCTCTCACTCCACCCTCCCCCTCATCTAATTAATTACCAAGTTCTTCTGATACTACCTCTAAAACATCTCTCATATATTTTCCTACTGATTAACTCATAGGACCACCATACTAAATCATGCCCATATTACTTTTTGCCTAGAATGTTTAATTAGCCTCTTGTCTGATCCCCATGCTTCTAATCTTTCCCTTCTCTAACCCATTTTTAACACAGCTGCTGTAAACATATCCATCACACACAGATTTGACCAAGGCATTTTTCTGATCAAAAAAATTTCAGATTCCCTATTACCTTTGGGATAATATTCAGATTGCTTAGCCCCACATATAAATCCCTCTGTAATCTGACTCCAACTTACATTTTTAGTCTTCTTTCTTTTACTCTCACTTATACATTTGACCTTCTGGAAAAATGGAACACTTGTCCACAAATTTGGCCTGCTGCTTCCCATTTCCACAATTCAGACTGGCCAGTAAATACAGTATAATTAACCATATTTACTGACAGCATGACCTGATATGGTGGTGAATTTCTAGAATTTGCTCTCTCCTCATCTGTGTCTTTCCTGATCTTTTCTTTTCTTGAAGCCTCATTTTGAGTGCCACTGATCCCTACCTGCTGAAAATTGCCTCTCTTTTAGCTCACTATGGCCTGTTATATATTGTAATTATATGAATGCATCAAATTTGTAATATTGAGGCAACTATGTGGCTCAGTGGATGATATGCTGAACCTGGAATAAGGAAATCCTGAGTTCAAATACAGTCACAGAAATTTTCTAGTTTGTGACACTGGACAAGTCATTTAACCTATAGATGCTTTAGTTTCCTTATTGTAAAATTAGGTTGACAATAGCATCTATCTATTAGAGTTGTTATAAGGATCAAATCAGATATTTGCAAGATGCTTTACAAGCATTAAGGTGTTACATACACGATAATGATGATGATGATGATTTGCTATTATCTCCTCCAAACCATCTAGCAGAGTATAAGCAGCAACCATGGAGTTTTTAATTTGTATCTGTAGGAAATAGTCCAGTACAATACACATGTGAGACTCTAATGTTTATTGATTTGCTGTAAAATATAAGTTATCATTTCAACAGTGGGAATACTTATTTCTACTCAGTAAGTCAAAACCACTTCACTCCACAGAAAATGGTTTTCCTCATGTGCTACTATGGTTATCATAGACTAGTCATCAACCTTCTGGTGAAAATCTCTTTTAAATTTAGCAGTATTGGTCTTCAGGGACAAATTCCAGAGTCTCCCTATGGGTCTATACTTAAAAATCTTTTGAATTTTGTAGAATTTTTCAGAATCTTGTGCTATGCTCACACCACAGGAAGGCCTGAAGTGGGACTTGAGAAATAAATAAAATTGTTCATTTGATAGGCTCTTTTGTCCAAAGAAGTTATAATCTAGTGATGATCCTACTAGTTATGAGACCTCCCATATTTAGCAAGGCTGGCCCTTAGGAATGCAACTCCTGAAGGACAGTTTCTTCCTAGTTCCTCTCTATTTGTAATCCCTGGTCTCCTTCTATGCCCCACCCCAACCCACCTTGGAAATAGAGATAATACTGCTACTCACAAAAATAGTTGCAATAGAATAGCTATGCTTAAGTAAGAGTTATCTACAAAAGGACACACTGACCTAACCCAAACTGAAGCATCCTAGATGGCGAAGGTATCTCAGAGGTCATTACATCATGGAATGCTGCCATTGGACCTTGGAGATCATCTAGAATACGGGTCAGCAATTTACAACTCAAGAGCATCATGTAGTTTTTTAAATAAGTTTGGCTGTCTTAGCCAAATATAAATAAATAAATAAATAACCTGAACTTAGGTATTGACTCCTTTTATTAATGGACAAATGCTTTAGAGATTGTAAACAATGAATCTCTAGTCCTTCAAATCAATTGTACCCCTGGAAACAGTCTGACTTTGTCTTCTCCCTGCTCAAATAAATGCCTTGGCTTCCCATTACCCTGGGATCAAATATAAAACATCTTTGGCATTTAAAATGTTTCACAACTTAGCTCCTTCCTCTCTTTCTGGTCTTTTTACATTTTATTTCCTTTCATACATTCTACAATTCAGCTATTTACTGTTCCTTATACATGACACTTCATGTCCCAACTTCATGAATTTGTAATCTGTCTCCAACAGCTGGAATGACTATCTTTCTCATATTTGTCTCCTGGCTTCTCTGATTCCTTTCAACAGTCAGCTGAAATTCCACCTTCTGCAAAAGTACTTTCCTGTCCCCCCTGTCATAAGACCCTTTTACCCCAAGATTATTTTCCATTTACACTATATAGATCTTGTATGTACCTAATTGGTTATGTGTTTTCTCCCATATTTGAATGTTAACTCCTTGAGAATAATGCTCCAACAATTTTGTCTCATTTTAGCCTCTTGGTTTTACTACTTTTTTTTTTATCTTTCCTTTTAGATCTTCTTTTCTTCCACCTCTATTATTTACCATCCACATTGCAACAACATATTATACTAAGTGTCTGTGCTAATGGGAGAAGGTTACATTAACATCACTTGACACTCTCTCTGGTTCTTAGGCCCCATGTACATTTTATGAAAAAGACCTGGAAACAATAAATATTTAAATATTCTATTATATTTTATCACTTTTTAAAGGATCTTTGATTTTATAAGTGTGAGTAGACCCTCCATCAATGGAGAGAACAATTTCTGCTTTAGTATAGATCTTTAATACAAGGTTTTATGAGTTGTTATCTGTCTAAAAAAGTCAGCCAATGGCCAATATTCTGATGATGAGATTTTCTGCAGATATACAGTCCATTACTTGAGTCATTATTGAGACCTTACATCTTGGTAGTATTTGCCAGGACTTATACTCCACTGCCATAGCCTTGGAGAACTCAGAATCAGCCTCACACCACAGGAAGGCCTGAAGTGGGACTTTGGAAATAAATAAAATTTTTCTTTTGATGGGTTCTTTTGTTCAAAGAAGTTGTCATCTAGTGATGATACTATTAGTAATGAGACCTTCCATACTTGTCAAGGCTGGCCCTTAGGAAACAGACATAATCTGTTGCTAGTTAATTTGTGACAAGCAAAATGGAATAAAGAAAGTCAGATAAGATGGAAAAAACATAGAATTTAAATAATTCAGAGAACTAAACCTTTGAATGAAGTGTTCTCATCTTGTGGGTATTTACACCACTGGTTGAAGCAGCTGGGGATCATTGAAAGTAAAGCAAAATTTTTCAAATGTAATCTGGTCTCTCTTTTCCTCCTATTCAATTGAATTGCTCTCTAAGAATATTATTGCTAAAATGGCTCTTGTCCCCTAAAATATAGACCAAATAACACAACACCCTCAATTCTGCACAAAGAAACTGAGACCCTAAGAAATGAAATTACAGTGCAAAGTTACATGTCTAGCAAATATTAGGACCAAGATTTTAATCCATACTTGACTCCTAGTCAGGTATATACTAGTAAGTGTTTAACAACCATCTCTCAAAAAAAAAAGGCCATAAGACATACTTAAAGTTTAATCTGCATTATTGACACTTTCTTAAGTCTAGAAACTAAAGAAACAACATATCAAGCCCTAATTTCAAGTTTACCAATTTCCAAAGGGTAAATGAAAATTTAACACTGAAAATTTAATGATAGGCTCTTATGAACCAGATGGAGCTGGTCCATTGGTCTTTCTGAATTCTTACATTTTGTCTACCATTCAATATAAGAAGATATCCAAGGTAAAGCCATATCCTATCTTGTGTCCTTCAGAGGCCTCTTCTACTAGCAAATGACTCCTCTGCTGCATCCCTGGCTTGGTGAAGCAAGGATGTAGCTCAATTGCTTGCTTTGGAAATCTGTTATATATTTCCTGTATTTAATGTATTGAAAAACAAATTTAAATACAATTGCAGTAGGTCTAGCTGATGGTAAAGAATTGTTTGTGAATTTTGGCAGCAAATAAGATGCAAATGAGTACTTGAAGCAATTCCTCCCATCACACACAAACACACACCTTTTCCACAGGATTATACCACAGCCAAAAGACTGTTGTAAAGAGTAAGCAAAACTTTTCAGTTGCCATTATTTTGTCTGTTTAGCCAATAGTTATTTAAAAATTGTCCCCCCAAATTAACTCTTAAAAGCATGGAGAATGGAAAATTAGATACAAGGCAACTTGCCTCTTGTGGAAAATGATAAGTCTAGATACCCTGATAATTGTTATCCAACAGGGGCTACATAAATATAGAGTAGTATGATATTTGTATTTATGTTTCTAGGTTGAAAATGTCCATGCCAGATTTCATGCTGGAATGCTCTGAATCAGAGAAAGCTGCTAACCCTACCTCATGATAAATATGGTTAGACATACCAGTTAGCAACTCTGTGGGGCACCACATTGATTATCATTCTTAATTTCCCTTCAGAAATCATTTCTGTCAATTGAAACAAATATGAATTGAAACAAAGCTGAATTGGAGGCAAGGACATCAGGTCTAAGAAGGCAGCTATAGACTAACTAGTAATTTGGACTCTAGCTAGACTTAACACCAAAAATACTGAGTGAGTCAGTCAACAAGAATTTACTAAGCATTAAGTATGTGCCAGTCACTGTGCTCAGCAATAATGGCCTAAAGAAAGGTAAAAACAGTTCCTGCCCTAAAGGATATTATATTCTTTTTTTTTAAATTTTATTAATTTATTTTGATTTATCAACAATCACTTCCATATGCTTTTGAGTTGAAAATTTTTCTCCACCTTTCTCCCCCTCACCCTCCCCAAGACAGTGCAAATCTGATACAGGCTTTACATTTACATACCCATTAAACATATTTAAGGATATTATATTCTAATGGGGGATACAAGTGTTGACAACAGATTGGATGTATTAGGTAAGTGAAGATGATTGGTCAAAGATGGCAGAAGGGTTTTGAACTTACATAATAGGAAGGTATCATTGAGAGTAATGGAGAACTTAAGAAGAGAGTGAGTTTTGCTTTGGAAATGTTGTGCTTGAGATGCCTACAGGATATTCAGTTGAAGATATCCAATGGGCAATTGGTGACATAGGACTTTAAATCAGAACAACGATTTGGATCAAATTTATAAAGCAATCAGTCAACAAGCAGTCATTAAGTACTGATTATGTGCCAGGTACAATGCTAGACAGTGGAGATACAAAGAATGAAATAATTCATACTTATAATGTTTGGAAATATGGTGAATGAAAATGATATCTGAACCCATGGGGGCTGAGGATATCACAAAATAAGATAGTCTAGAGAGGAGAAGAACCAGAATAAAGCATTAAGGGACACCCAGAGTGAGTGGCTATGACATGGGTGAAGATACATCCAAGGAGATAGAAAAGCAGTGATTAGAAATGTAGGGGGAGAATCAAAATTGTTCAGCATCGCAAAAACCTAGAGAGGAAAGAGTATCTAGGAATAAATGGTAATCAACAGCATCAGATTCCATAGAATGTCAAATACGATGAGGAATGAGAAAAGGTCTTCAATAAATAATTAGTAACATTGGAGAGAAGAGTTTCAGTTGAATGGTGATATTAGAAACCACATTGCAAAGGATATTAAAAAAAGAGGAAAGCAATTAGAGTATTTATACAACAAGTATTTGTTGTCTAGGCTTTTTTAAAGAATTGCCTGAGAAGGATAATAAATATTGGTAACTAGTAGTGATGGTTATATCAAAAGAGAGATTTTCAAGTATGAGGATGACATGGGCATGCATGTAAGCACTAGAAAAGAATCCAGTAGACAGGAAGAAACAGAATATTAAGGAGATAGTGGTGATGATCATAGGAGTGAGCTTCTGGCATATGAAAAAGGACATGAGATCAAGGGTGCAGGTAGAGGTATTGGCCTTGTTAAGGAGAAGGGTCACCTCTTTATTAAAGAGTGGAATGAAGAACACAATACAAGAAGATGTCTGAAGAACATCTTCGAAGATGAGGAATGGAAGAGAAGAGGGGATTCTTTTTAAATGGCCTCATTTTTTTTCAGTTAAGTAAAAGCCAAAATTCTCAGCTGAAAGGATAAGAAAAGTGTTCACTGAAGGAAAGCATGAGAAGAGATTAACAGCTACTACAGAAAGTGGGATAGAGAATGGATTGGAGAGAGTAGAAAGATTAAAGTAAGGGCCCAATTGAGATTAGACATATGAATATGTAGAGGACCCAATCAGCACAATTTCTTGACTTCTAGCTGCAGTAAGTAGTATCGTAATAGGAGTGAAAGAGATAAATGTTGGAAGTAATCCAAGATTGGTGCATTTTAAGGTGTAAACAGCAATAGGACAAGGGGATAACACTTTAAAGAGTAGAAAATAGTGTACAGTTGAACTGGCACACCAAGAATTCAAGATTGAGAAGAGAAGACAGTATAGCCAGTGCAGGGGTAATATGCCAGGAAAGAATTAAAGGGGAGAAGAATTAAAGGGCATGGAGAGGACAAAGACTGTGCAATGCACTGGAAAATACGGAATGATAAAAGATTATGATAAGGTCAAGTGATTGTGTAGTCTATTAACACGTGTGACATTTGTGGATGGCATGTCTCATGAATGTATGAGTTCATGTGTGTATATGTGCACATATATTTTAAAATAAACTCAAGAAAAATAATAAAATAGAAGCATATTTAATATGGCGGTAATTAAATCAGTAAACACATAATTACACATAAGGAAATGTCAACAGTAACATGGCTACATGGATAACCATTTAATCACCTATAGTATAGCATGTGTATAGATAGACAAAGCAACCAATTGAGGGACAGATAATACATACATACATACATACATACATACATACATACATACATACATAAACAGATAGAGACAGGCAGGCAGGCAGACACAGATACATTATAGAATGGGAGCTGGTTTGGAGAAAAATATGTGAATTAGGCATAGAACTTACTAAGGTAGGAGAAAGACTTGGGGGTTAGTAGATAATACCCATTGGGATCAGGATTAGGTGATAAATTTAGATAGTGTAAACTTCAAAGAAGGATAGATAAGTTGCTGAGTAATGGTGGAGGGAGAGTCTGGAAGTGGCAGTGAAGAATAAAAACTATTCCAATTCCACCATGACCAGTGGAGAAATTTACAATGGCTCACATTTTGATAGCATTTTCAATTTACCCAGTGCCTTCTTCAGAATACATAGGCAATAAAATGTAATTATCTTCATTTGACATAGGGGGAAAATAATTCTGCGCAGCTTCTACACAGCACTCCTGGTTCTACCAAGGACCAAGCCGTTCAAGTTCAATCCCTTTTCCATGAGACATCTCCCAAATATTTGAAGAAAACAGCAATCAGATACTCTGCTAATCTCTTCTCCAGTCTACATATACCTAGTTTCATCAAATAATTTTCATAAGAATTCAACTTGATACTCTGCACTATCCTGTTGATCTGTCCATGGTTATACTTCATCATGTTTCATATTTCCTAAAAGGACAGGAAGGAATAGATGATAGATTTGCTTATCATTTCTTTCTCTACCCAAATCAAGGGAATGCTTATGACAAATCTTTGAAGGACCTCAATATGAGAAAGAGTCAGAGTCTATAAATGATAGTGTTCTGCCACTTCTTTCAAGTTTGGAAACCTGTTGAATCTTTAAAATTCCTTCCTAAAAGATATATCTCCTGCTACCAGGTGAGTGAGAGCTCAAGACAGTGATTTTGTTTTTTGCCTTTTTGGTGAGGTAGTCAGGAGTTCAGTGACTTGCCCAGAGTCACACAGCTAGTAAGTGTCATGTGTCTGAGGTCACATTTGAACTGAGGTCCTCCTGACTCCAAGGCTGGAGCTCTATCTACTGTGCCACCTAGCTGCCCCCCAAGACAGTGATTTTTTAAAAAATCAAATTTATATACCATATTTTATTAAAATGCTTAATGCAAGATGCAGAATAAAACACATGGAAAAGACATAAGTAGCTACTTAGGCATTAAACAACAATAAGCCTATGTAATAGAGCACAGGTACATATTTTCAAAATTCACATTGGCAAAACTTTAAGTAATCATGTTACCACCATAGCCATAAATATCGTGGGCATAGAAATTATATAATTCTTCCTTATTTGCAAGAAAATATAAAATTATCTATAAACAAGGAATAGCTCTCTCCAAAACCAATGAGGTGATATATAGTGAGTTAAAGATATAAATAATAATGTTACAAAATAATGGAGAAAAAATACTGACTGCTAAATGTTTTCTTTGTCTAATCAATTTCATTTGGTCAGAAAATGAGTGGAGTTTCAAAAAATTATCAATAGTGAATGAAGTTTGCTCTTTCCGGAGTCAAAGAATTTATAACTAAAAGGGTCCTGAAGTTCCAACCCAATCTCTGGATCTCACAAAGAATGACCCAAGAAGATTAAGTGACTTGCCTTACTTAATTCAGAAACAAATCCAAATCCAATGACTTTTCTATTACACCATGCTGGATTTGGATAATTAAGGGAAAAAAGAAAAAGAAAAACAGGTGTTAAACTGCATTTTAGTGAACAACAGGGTCAAGGAAAGCGTATATATTTTTTGTTTTTCTCAAGAAGTGAAACCTGAGCATGTTTGCAGAGAAAAAGGAAAGAGCCAATGGAGACAGAGAAATTAAACATGCAAGAGAGAAGGACAATGATTGATAGAATAAGGCCCCAGAGGAAGTAGGAAGGAATAAGATCAAGGGCACAGGTGGAGAAATTAGCCTTGGAAAGTAGGAAGACTGCTTCTTCCTCTGAGACAGGAGGAAAGGATGAAAGAATAGGTTGTGAGGTAAGAAATTGTGAGGTGTGGAGGAGGGGATTTGTGTGAGATTAAAAAGGGATTGCCTAAATCTTTTAGGGAAAGCAGGAAGCAATGTCATCAGTCAAGACTGGGGCATGGGTAAGAGTGAGGAGAATTCTGATTAGGCATTTGAGAAGGTTGGAAAAGATTTGGAACAGCTCTGTAGGAAAAGTAAGAGTCTGACACAAAAGTTCTGTTAAGTAGCAACAGGCACTCGGGTTAGAATGAAAAAAAAATATAGAAAATTTAATGACTTTCTCTAGTAGTCAGAAAAACAACTAGAGTTTAGGTTGGAAAGAATGGTCAAATGCCATAAGGCAAGGAATTCCAGGAGAGGAGAAAGTACATCATTGAAATGGCTGACTGGGGTCCAGCCTGGATTAGAAGGTAAGTGAGACTAGAACAATTGGTGATAAACTTGGAAAATCAAAAGACTGAAGGTTCAAAGTTCATAATGAGAATGGTGAGCATATTCAGCATGAAAGGGCTAATTAGAAAGATCAAAATACACAAAATTATGATCAGACAGGAATTTTACCCTTTATGAGTTATTAAAATGGTTTCTAATGATGGTCAGGCATAACATCTAACCACTTAGGTGAGTGATTTAAATTGAGATAACAATAGATCACAGTAGCTAAGTTCAAGGAACTGTGGTCCATAAACTTATTATTCTTTTTTTATATTTTGGTAACTGTGTTTAATACACTTGGCTTCCTTTGTAAGGCTATGTATTTTATTTTAGGCACTTGCAAACATTATTATAAGAATAGTTGTATAGGCCTCACCATATTGTCAAAGAGATCAATCTCTCTCTCTCTTTCACACACACACACACACACACACACACACACACACACACACACACACTCATATACACACACATGTTCAGAATATGTATTCTAAAAGACTGATACCTGAATTTTGGGGAAGGATCTTTGTTTGTTTTTTTACTTGCCATTCTGATTAAAGTTTGTTTGTATGTTGCATTTTCCTTCTTTAGATTGGAGTTCTTTGAGGGCAGGGATTATTTCATTCATTTCACCTACTACCAAGCACAGTACATTACATATTTTTGCTCAGTCATTACAATCATGTCCTATTCTTCATGACTGTCTTTGGGGTTTTCTTGCAAAGATACTGGAGGGATTTGTCATTTCCTTCTCCAGTTCATTTTACAGATAAGTAACTGAAGCAAACAGGATTAAGTGACTTGCCCTGGGTCACACACCTAGTAAATGTCTAAGGCTGGATTTGAACTCAGGTCTTCCTGATTCTAGGCCCAGTGCTGTATCCACTGCACATTACACATAATAGTTCTCAGTCATTGTCTACTGAATCCAACAGCTCAGCTTCTGGGCAGAATTTTAAACAGTCATTTCTGTCAAACCTATAGTTTGCCTGACATCCGCTTGATATTAGCTGTCCTTGTCCATTTCCTTTCACTTTAGATAAATGCCCCCATTTGACTATCCAGTAAAGATAAAATCCTTCTCTGATTGTAACTATCACTCCATGGAGATTACCTAACAAACTCTCCTGCCTCTAATAAAATAAAGGCATATTCTGTTAGAATCTTTTTAAGGACTCTGACACTTATTGTTCTTCTCTCTTTGACCTTGTGCCAACCTCCCAAACAAGTGGTTTGCCACTTCAACCAATTAATGTACAAGCATTCATTAAGTGCTTACTGTGTGCCAGGCACCGTGCTAAGCACTTGTCAATAATTCACTAGAAGACCTTTGCACATTTGGCAAGAGGATAGAATAGATGACCTCTAATCTTCCTTTCAGCTCTAAAGTTTCATGCTTGATCATCACACAATTGGAACTTAGAACATTCAAAAAGCACATTAAAGTTAAAGAAAATTGAGTCTGACCATATAAAATAATAAAGAATTATAGGCCTCCCTGACTAGAACCCTGATATTTTGACTAATTTAAAGTAGCACAGAATGAATACATTAAAGTAAGTTAGGGCAGCAAAGCTAATGAAGGTAGGCAGCAAGGCTGAAAGAAATATAATACCATCTTGACTTTCATAATCGTCACCTCATGAAACAATTCCATCCCCATTTCAGCATGAACATAATCTTTTAAAAAGGCACACTTTATAAAGTTTCATTTGTTATAGCAACCTAGGCTTCAAAGAGGTCTGCTGTCCCAGGAAATCACTGCTCCACCAGTGGTGTCACCAACATTTATAATATGGGGTGAAAAAAAAAAAGGTAGTTTTAACCTCCCTCCCCAGGAAGGCAGCTGTTGATGAGGCTTAATTTCCAGGACCTCGTGGGAAAAAAAAAAATTACCCAATAAAGTACTGGTACCATCACCTTATTTTCACCCTGAAAGTAAGCTCCAATATCCAGTTTGATAATGGCTAGAATTCCCTCAATTATAGATTCATTTCTTTCCAATGAGGCAGTTTACCTCAGTTAATAAGAATAGCTTACATTTATACAATTTATACAGCACTTTAAGGTTTTTTTTTCCTATTGCTCTTCCTTATAGCCTAGCATGGCAGGTAGTGAAGTATTATTATTATCCTCGCTTTGTAGATGAGCAAACTAAATACAGGGTGACTAAAGGACTTGCCCAGGGTTACACAACTTGTAAGTAGCAGAGACAAAAATCAAAATCTGGTTTCGGGACTGACTCCATTCCTCTCTCCATTGTGTTATGCTGTCTCTAAGTTCATACAAAGAATCCTAGGAAGAAATAGATGAAACCCCATCAGTTGATAGTATTTTTTGTGAATAAGATTCTCAGATTCTTTCTTGAGGGAAACTCTTCAATGGCAGGAGAAGTAAATGAGTGTATGGATATAGTATCTGATAAGAGAGGGGAGATAGGTCACTGAAATGAGATGAAATGACATAGAAATGAGGAGGTGGAGAACTGGAAAATAAACCTCCTACTGTCGAGGTCTAGGGGTGCTGGGAATCCCAAAATTCAATAGCAAATGTTGTGGGCCCTGCCTCAAATGAATTTGACCCAAGCCTTCTTTCAGCCAGAGACGAGGTTTATTAAAACACCAGTCGGGGTGGGGAGGATTTTAAGAATCCACATATTTATGGCACTTGTATTGACAATCAGGCTAGACTCTTAAAGAATCTGGGCAATTTGGTAGATGAGACTGACCTTTTTATAGTGTGGCCAATAGCTTGAGGTGACTGGGAAGTAATGCCAGGGACCTTGGCTGTGTGGAAGGGATCTCAAGGCAATCAAGGAGTGGCAGTCTAAGTTGGGGCCAAGTTTAGGCAATGAGGGTTGGGCTAGGCTAGAGGTAACAAAACATTAGAGATTGGGGCAGGGTCAAAGCCACAGTACATGGAGAGCTGAAAGGATTATACTGTAATGAGCCTCAGGGGACTATCAATGACCTGGACCACATGGGGTCCATCATTAGGGTCCCATTACTACCAGATCATTTTATAGATAAGTTCCGGTCTCAAGTCAAAGATTATTAATTAATTCATCTGATAAATAAAGCTATGCTATTACTGGAAAAAGGCTAGAAAATTCTTCCAAGTTACTATAGGTGGTTGTTAACAATGATCCTGTGGGAACGATATCTCTTAAGGTGATGTGAAATAATGGGAAAAAGCACTAGATTTGGAGACAAAGGATCTGGGTTCAAATCCTGACTGGTACTTTTTTTGTGTGTGTGATCTATGTACCAATCTGGGCCTCACTTTACTAATTTTTTTAATGAGTGAATTGGGTAAGATGATTTCTAAGAATTCTTCTACTTCTATATCTATAGTTTTGCTTTTGTTTTCTAGCCTATAAGTAATTTTAGTGGAACAAATTTTCAAAGATAAGAGTTTAGTAACAAAGAAGGAGAACGAGGAAAAACATTTTTTTTCACATAGGATGCTTTGATATTCCCCACCTTACTCCAAACTGTCCACCTACTCTTGATGCACAATTCTTCTGAATCCATCAGCTTTAGGCAAACATTTGGTCATGATCTTCTTGGTTCCTGCTACTCTCTGCCTCAAATAGTTTTAGGCCCTTAATCCCCATTGATAGGGGCAGCTAGGTGGCACAGTGGATACAGCTCTGGTTTTGGAGTCAGGAGGACCTGAGTTCAAATCCAGCCTCAGACACTTGACACTTACTAGCAGAGTGACCCTGAGCAAGTCACTTAACCCTCAATTGCCTAAGCAAAAAAAAAAATCCCTGTCTATAGATTTAGTTCTGCTTTAAACACTGACACTTATCTTGACAGTAAGCAAAGGGTATGTGAAGAGACCTGAGGCAGTAATTCATTGTTTCATCATCCAGTGCAATTGGTCTCTGATATTTCCTATTACTAAACACTAAATTACATGACTATGAACTTTGCCTCTAGGTGGCTCAGTGGACAGAACATGAAGCCTATAGAAAGGACGATCTGAGTTCAAATACAGTCTAAGACACTTACTAGTAGTGTGACCCTGGGCAAATCATTCAACCTCTGCTTCAGTTTCCTCAGCTGTAAAATGGGGATGATAATAATAGCACCTAGGCAAGTCACTTAACCACTGTTTGCCTCAGTTTCCTCAAATGCAAAATGGGGATAATAATAGCACCTACCTCACAGAGTTGTTGTAAGGATTAAATAAGATGATATTTTGAAAGCGTAGTGCCTGGCCCATAACATTAAACAAATGCTTATTCTCTGCCCCCTTCTCCATTTTTTTTCCTCTACTACTTATCACATTGTTGAAATATTTATTGAATTCAATTGAATTGTCCCCTGGTCCAGAGAAGCTCAAATGAGACCCTGGAGTATAGTCAGCCATGATTTTCAATAATAATCACTCTGCTTTCCCTTAGAGAATTGCTGCTTTCCCAGGATTACAGCTAATCACTGAACCCCAGAATCTATCTACTTATCAGTACCTCTGCATTCAGCACTTAGACTTCAGTATTTAACTCTTTCACTCTTAAGAGTACAAGAAAGGATCAAATTCCATTCCTATTTCTGACATTTACTAGCCGTGTGTGAACATAGACAAGCCATTTTATCAGTATGAGGCTCAGTTTCCTTACCTTTAAAATAAGAATTAATAAGTTCTGTCATACAGTAGAATTGTGAAGTACAGATGAAAAAATTTGCATATCACATTTTACAAATCTTAAAATCCTATATCATTGTCAGTTAGCATCATTATTATTCATCTTATTCTCATCTTTTTTTATGGTATTCATATAGAAATGGTCCTGAGACAAGTCTCTATCCTGCAATTATTCTTTTGTAATTAATATTCCATAGATGATTGCAAAAGTGGATAAAATCACTGTGCTTTTGTAATTGAATAAAAGCATTGGAGTATAAATTCATCCTCCATAGACTCAGCAAAAAAAATTCTCAGTGTAAGGGTGTAAATACCTGCAGTAGCAGACAAGATGACAAAAATGTTGTCTTGCAACTTATATTGTTTGCACACAATTTTGATCTCCTCCTCTAGATTAGGAGCATTTTGATGTGATAACATCTATTTAAAATATGGTTCTTAAATTTTGAAGCATCAGTATTATCTGGGTTCTTGTGGGCAACAGTTCTTCTGTGAAAATGTCCTCAGCGCAACATAACTTATTTGACGAATTTTCAGTGATTTTTTGAGATCTATATGGGGATTTGTCATTTGTTAGCTTATGAAACATAACAACCTTTGATTTAGATTTTTGGTCATACATATCCTGCTAGATGTTCAGCAGGTAATAAATGTTAACAACTTGCATTGATGTGCCATACAGTTTCTATCCTTGTTTAATTTTCATTGATCATAAAATCCAGGTTACTTAAAAAGGTGACCTCACTGTATTACTATTCTTCTTACCAGTCTTGTCTCATACTCATACTTCTGATGGAGTAGTAGCCTTCATCAAGATCAGCATTGTTGCCATTGTCATCTTCATCATTAACAACAACATCATCATCCTTGTCACATGGAAAATAGGAATGAATACAAAATATTAATATCCGTGGACATGTATGTCATTGATGAACTTAGCCTGAAGACTGCCCCTTTGTTTGTGTTGTGGGTGGGACAGAGAGCTCAAAATAAAGTCTTTAATTCAACATCAAATCAGTCTTACTAATAATCTTTTTTGGATTTCAAATTTTTTTTTCAGGTTTGTTTTGTTTTAATTATTACACAGAAGAGTGAATTGTGCCAAAATAAACCAGAAAATTTTGTTTACTAATCCTTGGGAATTTTGTAATTAATGACATTGAGTAAAAATGTTAGGGATTTTAAAATTCAGGCAGAGCACTTTTGTTTCTTGTTGGGTATCACTGTTTTTTATCTCTAGGAGGATTAGCACAATCATTCATATTAGGTTGTTATACAAAATATGCTAAATATTTTGCAATAAATTCACACTATGTTTAATTCTAAAGCAGAAGACATAAAGCTATAATAACATATGCCTACTGAATGACATCAAATAGAAACAATTTCTGATTCTTTTAAATTCTCCCAAGATGGTACAAGACTTGTTTTTGCATTTTAGGAAGTAATGACATCTGAAACAGAACTATTTCTAAAACTTCCTGTAAGTGTTGTGTAAATTCATTCTCTTGAATTGATAAAACCCAGAAGGCAAGAGTTATACTTCTTTTTTTTAATATGAATTTATTTATTTTTACTTTTCAACATTCACTCCCACAAATTTTTGAATTCCAAATTTTCACCCCATCTCCTCCCTCCCCCCACCCCAAGATGGCATGTATTCTGAATATCTGTTCCCCTGGTCTGCCTTCTCTTCTATCTCTCTCCCCTTCTCTTATCCCCTTCCCCTTCTATTTTCCTATAGGGCAGGATAGACTGCTGTACCCCATTTCCTGTATTTCTTATTTCCCAGTAGCATGTGAAAACATTTTTTTTAAACATATTTTTTTAAACTTTAGGTTTCAAATTTTCTCTTTTCCTCTCTCCCCACCCACCCTCATTGAAAAGGCAAGCAACTCAATATAGGTGGTACATGTGCAGTTATACAAAACACGTCCACAGTAAACATGTTGTGAAAAACTAACTCTATTTCCCTTAATCCTATCCTGCCCTCCCATTTAATCTATTCTTTCTTTTGACTCTGTCCCTCCTCAGAAGTATTTACTTCTGATTACTCCCTTTCAAAATCTGACCTCCTCTGTATCATCCCCCTGTTCTCTTGTCCCCTTCTCCCCCTATTTTCCTGTAGGGTAAGACAGATTTCCATACCCAATTGAATGTGTATGCTATTCCCTCCATAAGCCAAATCCTATGAGAATAAGATTCACTCATTCCCTCTTATCTTCCCCCATTTCCCCTCCACTGTGACAGACTTTTCTTTTCTGCTTTTTTTTGTGAGATAATTTACCCCCTTCTACCTCTCCATTTCTTCTTCTCTGAGTATAATCCTCTCTCATCCCTTAATTTTAATCTCCAGGTATGACCCTCAATCTTCAACTCACCCTGTGCCCTCTAACAATCTATCTACGTATATATCTGTATGTGTATATACATATATATATACATATATATTTTTTCCTCCAACTACCCTAATACTGACAAAGGTCTCATGAGTTATAAATATCATCTTTCCATGCAGGAATGTAAACAGTTCAATCTTAATAAGTCTCTTATGATTTCTCTTTCCTGTTTACCTCTTCATGTTCCACTGAGTCCTGTATTTGAAAGTCAAATTTTCTATTCAGCTCTGGTCTTTTCATAAGAATGCTTGAAAGTCCTCTATTTCACTGAATGACCATTTTTTCCCCTGAAGGATTATACTCAGTTTTGCTGGGCAGGTTATTCTTGGTTGTAATCCTATCTCCTTTGCCCTCCCAATATTATATTCCATGCCCTGTGGTCCTTTAATGTAGAAGCTGCTAAATCTTGTGTTATCCTGATTGTGTTTCCACAGTACTTGAATTGTTTCCTTCTGGCAGCTTGTAATATTTTCTCCTTGACCTGGGAACTCTGGAATTTGGCTATAATATTCCTAGGAGTTTTCCTTTGGGGATCTCTTTCAGGAGGAGATCTGTGGATTCTTTCAATTTCTATTTTGCCCTCTGGTTCTAAATATCAGGGCAGTTTTCCTGATAATTTCTTGAAAGATGATGTCTAGGCTTTTTTTTGATCATGGCTTTCAGATAGTCCAATAATTTTTAAATTCTCTCTCCTGGATCTATTTTCCAGGTCAGTTTTTTTCCAATGAGATATTTCACATTGTTTTCTAATTTTTCATTCTTTTGGATTTGTTTTACAGTGTCTTGATTTCTCATAAAGTCACTATCTTCCAATTGCTCTATTCTAATTTTTAAGGAAGTATTTTCTTCAGTAATCTTTTGGACTTCCTTTTCCATTTGGCCAATTTTTTTTTTAGGGCATTTTCTCCTCATTGGCTTTTTGGACCTCTTTTGCCATTTGGGTTAGGCTGTTTTTTAAGGTGTTATTTTCTTCAGTATTTTTTTGGGTCTCCTTTAGCAAGCTGTTGACTTGTTTTTCCTGATTTTCTTGCATCACTCTTCAGTTTTTCCTCTACTTCCCTTACTTGCTTCTCAAAATCCCTTTTGAGCTCTTCCAAGGCCTGGGACTGATTCATATTTTTCTTGGAGGCTTTGGATGTAGGAGCTTTGACTTTGTTGTCTTCTTCTGGTTGTATATTTTGATCTTCTTTTTCACCAAAGTAAGATAATATAGTCTGACTCTTTTTGCACTGCTTGCTCATGATCCCGGCCAATTACTTGAGTTTTAAACTCTTTGTTAAGGTAAGAGTCTGCTTCCAATGTGGAGAATGTACTGTCCCAAGCTTCAGGGGGTTTGTACAGCTGTTTTCAGAGATACTTGTAGGGACCTGTAAATTTTCAGTTCTTCCAAGGTGGTATGATAAGGGGAGGTGTTTACTCCTTTCCTGGCCTGTGACCACAAGTATTCCTTTCTGTCCTGTAACTGTGAGGAGGGTTCCTCTCCACAGCCACTACAAGCTCCACCAGCCAGCGCTCCTCCTCACCCCAGCACTGCCGCCCAGAACTGTGACCCAGATCCAAACACGGGCAAAGCAAGAGATTCCTGCCTCAGCACTGGCAAAGAGATCCCTGCAGTCCCTCTCTGATCAGCCACTGGATTCCCCCTCAGTCTGTGGGCCAGAATCTTGGGAGGCAGCTGCCTCCCCCAGGGCCACACTCTTGGGGAATGGAGCTGAAACCCCACCTTCCTTCTCAGCACCGACAGAAACAGACTTTTCCCACTGACCTTCTAAGTTGTCTTTGGCATTGTGGATTGAGGAGTCTGGAAACCTCCACAGCTGCCAGATTCAGTACTCTGAGGCCTGCTCCAGGTTCCCTGCAGCCTCTGAGCCCATGCAGTGCTGTGCCTTGCACCCAGCCCGGTACAATACACCTTTCTGATCAATCATCCAGGTTCTCTTGGTCTGGAAATTTGTTTCACTCTGTCTTTTTGTGGGTTCTGCTGCTTCAGAATTTGTTTAGAGCCATTTTTTATGAGTATTTGGAGGGGTTTGGAGGAGAGCTCAAGCAAGTCACTGCTTTCACTCTGCCATCTTGGCTCCACCCCCTCAAATTTTATTTTAAATGACTATACATTGCCTTATTCCTCTGTGACCAAACATCTGCCTTTTACCAGAGTTCTAATAATTTAGCCCTTGTCTTTTCTCCTCCTACCTGAGTTATTGTTTTGGCTTAGAATTCTAGCCCCTCTAGCTTTATGTTCTCCCTTTTCCTTCACATCCCAATCATTTCAAATTCTAGAGCTCTTCCCAAGAAATTTGATCTCTCTTATTGGGCCCCTACAAATGGACTTCCCTGAAGTCAGTTGTCTCTTTGATGGTCTGAACTTTCAATTATTTTCTGGTAATGAGCTGCCCTAGTGATCTTGAGGCCTTTGTCTGTTAAATATTGATACCTCCTTGAAACTAGAAGTCATGTTGCTTGGATCTTCCAGTCCCTGAATGGTCTTATCTGGTCTCTAGATTTTGACTACCTCAGATGTAGTTGTTTCTGTGACATTTAAAAAGGTTTGAGAGACATAAGTTCTGGGTAATCTAAACATTTTATCAATAAGTCCAGCAGGTTAGTCATTTGATCTTCTCTCTTAGACCAAAGACAACCATGGTGGCAGGGCACACAGTTTATACAGCCTTTTCAAGGAGAGGCTGAGGATGACCTCATGTTACCCTTACAGAGAGAAATTGCCTCTTTACTAGGACCACCCATACATAGCCTTGGGTTATCTAGACAATAGGATCTGTCTCCACCCAAGGTTAAGTATAACACAGTGGGCTTCCCCATCTTAGATTAAATACCTTGGTAAGGTTAAGTAGAGTCCATCCAAAATTGAGGAGAATTAATTCAATCTCATTATCAGTAAAGTCCTTCAAGAAACTGAACTTTCAGAAAAGAAGGAGAGAACTCTGAATCTTCCCAAGATATTGGTTATTAATAATCATTTCTCTCAACTCCCCTCTGATGAAGTCAATTATGACACACTTGTGGTACTACTCTTAGACTGAAAAGAGAGTCAAACATACAGGCAGGCACACAACAAGCATTTCTTATGGGGGGTTTTTTGGGTTTTTTTAAAAGTATTTAAGTACTATATGGCAGACACTGTGATAAATGCAGGGAATACAAATACAAACAAAAGAAAGACAGTTCTTGCCCTCAAGTTTACATTCAAATAAAGGGAGACAATGCATAAAATGGAGCTAAAAGGTCTTGGGGTAAGACCTTCTTAGGTGCATAATATCAAAGTCTTTAGAGTATAAGTACAGCCTGACAGCTAAGAGGAAAATGAACCATGGTTGGGCCCATGTCTAAAACGCAAGTCCCAGAAGGAACTCAGAAATGGGAAAAGGGGCTTGGCAGGGGGGTGGGGTATTTCAGAATGAAAAAGTATTATCTCACACATTGAGGGAACTTCATGTGAGAAGGCAGCTGAGCCATGATGATAAAGGCCTTCAAGATAGGGAGAGATCCAAGCAGATTACTTGGAATAAGATAATATTTGTAAACGTGGATAGCAGCGATATAATTTTGCACTTTTGTAGGCCAAATTAGGGCTTTGTTCAAAAAAAAAAATCTATAAGGATTATGTGAAGTTATATATCAACACATTTTTGAACTATATTTAAAAAAATATTAAAGACCTAGTTTCTAGTAAGAGAGGTAAAATAATTAGGATACATTCACTTGTAAGCATTAAAAGAAAGTATTTGGCCCTCGAAGAATTATTTATTTTTGCAAAAATGCTCAATAATTTGGAACTGGGAAAAGTTCCTGTTAAATGAATTTGTTAAGAATTGAGTATCTCATGAACAAACAGATGAAGTGGAATTTCTTAACCTCAGCTTTATACTGCCGATTAAGGCAACTATGGTACTTTTGGAAAATATGTAACTACTAACAAGACTGAAGCAAAATGTTTGGAGTGGGGTGGGGTCTACAGATGGAAGGAGAGAATGTTCATAAGAGAATAAAGGCATTCAGGATTGGGGAAGCCCAAGAATTTTGGCACACAGGAATGTGGTCACACACCAAGCAAATGGTCAACTGATTTTCCAAGGGAAAGGAGCTTTTGACTCAGACTAAATATAATCAAGAGTAGTTCAAGCTTTGTCTGGTTCAATGACTAGGGGTGATCTAACTAGAGTCAATTTGCTTCCATACTGGAACATTGTGAATTTTTCCCTTCTATGCTTCCTCCCCCTTCTCTACCTCACCACTTCCTGATGAATTCAAATCACTTACTCTGGAATTTCCTACTCTCTTTAAATTTTGATTTTTGTTGTCTCTAGTTTTATAATGAGTTTGGTCTCCAGAAAAGATATGATGATTTCTCTTGCATTCTGAATTAACATTGTCTACACATGAGCAGACCATACTATAGAAAAAAACACATAGAATCTCCATGGAAAAATTGTCCTAGATTTAAATGTAAACCTATGGATACTAATATGTAAATTGTAAACTAATATGTAAAATGTAAAACTATGGATACTAACAGAAGGGTTTCACAGGTATTGTTTAACATATGAAATAGAAATGTAAACAATTTTATTTGTTTTCCCAAGTTATTGTGATGATGTATAAATCACTAGATCAGAATGCAGTACTTTAGGTATTATTGGGAACACTACCGTACCTGTTTTGTATATTGGTGACAGATTCCATTTTCCAGATGTTCATGTACACTCATTAGGAAGAACTGAATCTGTTATTAGATTTCATTGATACAAGTTGAGCGTTGGTCCCTCAGTCATGGCAATGTTGTCTAAACAAAATGCTTATGTCCTAGGAATTATTTACCTGTGTATTATTCCTGCCAAAGGCTTATGGAATGCTGCCTAATTTGGGGACTCAGTCGTGGAGGAGAAGAGTGAAGTACAGTTGAGAAATTCTGAGGCAGGTAAGGGTAAGTATTAAGGTTAGGGTTTTATGCTCAAGGATTTAGCTAAAGGCAAAAATCAGGGTGCCATGTTATTTAAAAGTTCCTAATTTGTTTCAGTATGAAGTATTTCATAAGCCAATCAGCTGAGAAAAGAGTGAAATCAGACCTTTTAAACAACCAGATAAATCTCATGACATTTTCTGTATCCTTGTCCCTGAAGGAGGGGCCTGGTAGAACAAACTAAGAGGATTGCCTATTGGAATCTAGTCTTCTCATTTTTCCAATGAGGAAACTGGCCAAGCAAGGGTAAATAACTTGTCCAAGGTTACATATGTAGTAAGCAGCTGCTACTTAGATGACACACAAGGACCAAAAGCCCCATGTATATAGATGTTCTTTTTCTGAATCCATAATGATGAACTTTTGCTCCAGTGTCCCAACACTTGGTGAATTTGCTTCTTCCAGTCCATGAAATGATATGGTGCTTTGGAAAAGGTTGTTTTCTTCCAGGAGCTGATTTAATCAGTTTGATCCTATGAGAACTGAGCATAAGGAAATGTATATGAAGTGAACATTACCAAAACTGAGCTACACTGGACTAGATTAAGAAGAAAAAACATCTACTTCTAGGAAAATTGTGTCATAGAATTGGACCTTGTCAGCTTTGTAGGCCAACCTTGTGCCCCAATACAGATATTTCATCTATAGAACCTGATAGATTATCATGTAGCTTCCACTTTACTACTTCCAGGTACCCTGTTTTACTATTGGATAGCTATAATCACAAGGAAATTTATTTTCATATGTTTTTAGTGGACACATGACCTCATCAATCAATTAATAAGCATTTCTAAGGGCCTATTCTCTTCCAGGCACTGTGCTAGCTCCTGGGGAAACAATACAAGGAATAAAATAAATCCTACTCCTAAAGAGCCTACATTCAAATGATGGTGGCTACTCTTGACATTAAGATTATCCATCTTAACTCATCTTATGTGACTTGCTTATTCTTGGATCCCAGTGGAACATTCTGGCAGTCCATCTGTTTTCCTTCATTGCTGATTCATGAGTGGTTCATTTTCTTTTCCAATCATGCATGTCTTTAACAACATCTTTTAAGTTATTTCTTGTGGGCAAGCAATCACTGCCAATATACAGTATCCTATTTGCATTCACCATGCTTTGTTTTGTCTTTTCCTCAATTGCCTTTTGGGGTATCTATATTTTGGGATTATGATACCTATGACTCACAGCCATATAGCATTGTTTGAGAATATTGGTGCTAGAAAGGATGGACTTTTGTAGTTGTGATCATTGTAGATTTTTTTTAATAGATTGTGATCATCAAAAGCACTGAACAATTTCCTAAATGCAACCCAACCCAGTCTCTGCCTCCTATTATTCAATTTTAGGTCTATATCTATGTATTAACTAACTAATTCAAATAGTTAGCCATCCACCTGTTGGCCAAAATTTGGAAATATGTATTTTTTGTCCTTTTTATTTTTCCTATAGATGGATAGATCAATCTCTCCTTAGAGACTGTGAATCTCATTTAAGAAAACTTGATGTAGTTGGCATAATTGCCACTAAAGAAGCATCTCTAGGATGTCTCTACTACTAGACTTCATATAAGGCTCCATAATATTGAAAACATATTTGATGATCACATGCTTCCATATCTGGTGTTATGATTGATATTGATACTTAATGGATTGTTGAACAAAGTCATTGTTATATTTGCGTCTGATACAGAAATAGTTTTCACATTGGTAACTAGTCATTTCCTAGAAGTTAAGGTATAATCAACTGTGGGGCAGCTGGGTAGCACAATGGATAGAGCACGGGCCTTGAATTCAGGAGGACCTGAGTTCAAATCCGGACTCAGGTACATAGCATTTACTATCTATATGATCCTAGGCAAGTCACTTAACCCCATTGCCTAGCCAAAAAAAAAATAATAATAATCAACATACGTGTGCTGATGTGTGAGTGTGTGTTATTTCATATATGCCAAGTTCATTGTCTCCCAGTACTTCTCTGAAAAAAAAATGCTCATGATACATGGTCAATAGGTCTTTGTGTAATATACGAAGCCCTTTATCTGAACTTATATTTTCTAGTATATTTTTTCACCCTCCCTCAGCTTTTGGTAGTGACACCACAGTGTTACTATGACACTTCTAGTTAAAATAAAGGAGCATTAGTGTATTTATTCATGTAACTTGAAAGATCATATTGAATTCTTCATAGAATTTATCTATATCTCTTCCTCTCCTGAAACAGATTTTGAACCATGAACTGCAGTTATCTTCATGGTGGCCTTTTGCCTTATGCACATCAAGAGCACTGCAATCTAAAATGACTGAGTGTCCAAGGAAATTTTGTTTATTTTTCCCTGCATATGCATGATAAAACAAAATCTGCCTATTACTTCATTAGACTACAAAATGAAAAATCAGGATCCACCTTTCCTTTTAGTTGTAATGTGTTTCTGGTTTTATTATGAAAATTTCAGTATTGATACAACTAAATTCTTCTACTTAGCTGTTGTACAAGAAACTTACATTTATTTGGAGGAGCAGCAGTTAGGTTAATGTTTATAGGATATCTAAAAACCATATGAAATTTAGTATTTTCTGACCACTTTTCCACCCCTCTTCCACTACTACAAACTCAAAAGGGAGCTACACAGGCCTCAAGGCCATTTCTACTTCTCTGTTTGATGGATTGTTGGGGATAAAGAATTCGTTGCAAAATGGACAGTCTACTAGCAGTGAATCTACCCCTACTTCTCCAGGTTGGTCCCTCAAATGGATTTTCATCACTAGAAACTTTTCTTCCCCCCAAGAATGACAGAAACTGTCATACCCAGAACTTCACTGACTCTTCAAGAACCCAAGGTCACCTCTAGTATCAGAGAAGTATCAGAGTAGGATTGTTGTGGATCTTTGATAATGATGACATATTCTCAATAACAATAATATATGAATTCACAGAATAAAAATTCAATTGCAAACATTATCTAGAATCCCATTTTTTTTCTATTGCTCTAATTACATTTGTTAAAAAGTTTGTAAAAAAACTAACATTTTTTTTTTTACTTGTGAAGCTTGCATACAATCAAAATTCTTTTTGGAGTTGCTAATCCTATAGTAGCTCATACTAAAACAGAAAGGCTATTTTTTAATTATTTGATTTATCATTGCAGTTTATTCAAATGCTTTCAAAATGACCTGGCTATGTACGAAAAAGGGAAATGCTCTTATCAGCCTGATTTTGAGGTAGATCCATAAATGGCCCAAGTGCAATCATTCAATAGAATAGTAAGAATCTGGTAAAATAAAAAAAAAACTTCTGACAAAAATATTTTACATCTTCTAGATATTAAAGTGTGTGACTAACTCAGAATTAACTAGTAGTAGAAAAAATATATTCAGATGCTACATTTTTACTGCATGTTTTATATAACAGCTAATTCTTCATACATACACATATATGCACATATGCATATGCATATTATTATAACACCATGTCACACATGGATAAATATGATATTCATTGCTTTTTGTGTGTCTTTTTAAAAGGAATATAATTACAATTACTATATAAATAAGGGAAATTATTTCAGTAATAGTATATACCTCAATCTATGCCATTTTATAAGATTGTGTTCTACTTTACTGGACTTTTCTTCACCATTCTCCCCTAATAGCCATGGGGCCTTGCAATAGTATACTGATTCTTTCAGAGAGTAATAAACTTGCTACAATTTAGAGCCAGGTAAAAATATAAGAGAGCCTTCAGCTTTTGGCTCACCAATATTTTTATATTTCTAGGAATAATAAAGGATGAAACATCAAAGCATCTGTGAATAAAGGAATTGCATGCTCACCAATTATAACATAGCAAATTTAGCTATTAGATACTAACTATCCCCTACACTAGGGAAACTTACAGGCTTAAGGCCAGATGTGACCTTCTAGGTCCTCAAGAGTGGTCCTTTGACTGAATCCAAACTTCACAGAACAAATCCCCTTGATAAAAGGATTTGTTCTGTAAAACTTGAACTAGTTGAAAGGCCCCAAGCAAGGACCTAGAAGGTCACATGTGTCCTCAAGACCACAGGTATCCCACCTCTTCCCAATCCAATGCTGTCAATCTGAAATAGAAACAGGGCTATTAAACTATACATATGGATTGTAAGAGTGTGCATTGATAATAAAATAATATATTAATATATATTTTATTATATTTTTATATTTTATTTATTTTATTAAATATTTGCTAATTACAATTTAATTTGGTTCAGGCCATAGGGAATGTTTCAAGCCTCATGTACCCTTGGATGTTTTTTTTGACACCTCTGCCCTACATTTATTACTTCACTCTCTAATCTTCTCACGCATACATGCACACATGGGCGCACACACACATGCACATACACAAACACATATACATATACATATATAACCAATACATCAACAAAGACCAAAGATTCCTTTTTTTTTCCAAAAATTTCTTTTGTATTTAATTTTATTCTGTTTTCCAATTTTCCACTCTCAATATCTCAAGCAGTCCTTTCCAGTGATACCCCCCACCTCCAGCCTTTCCCCACTCTAACAAATCTTTATGCACCAGGGCTAGAATGGTCTTCCTCAAACACTGTTCTCATGCTACCCTGTTCCTACTCAAGAACCTATATGAACCTAGTGTGATGGTGCATTGCTGTAATGCCTGCTGCTTGAGAGGCTCTCAAGTTCAGAAATTCTGAATTGTAGTAGGGTTAAAGCCTTTTGGAAATCAACAATAAGTCAGGGTATAGAAGAGTGAAGGAAGGAAGGAAGCACCAGCCTGCCTAAGGAGGAGACAATCAATTCAGGTCATAAATAGAGCAGTTTCCATGATATGTAGCATTAGGTCATGCCAGCCTGGGTGAGATAGTGAAAGCTAATGTCAATAAATAGATGAATAAATGTGATAGAGACAGAGACAGAGAGAATATATAAATGATGTAGGTAAAATGGATAGATAATAAATAAATAAATACAAAGACAGATAAGAGCCTACCTGCAGCCTTGAGGTCACACATGGCCTTCTAGGTCCTTGGGTGCTGCCTTTTGACTGAAACCAAGTTTTACATAACAAAGGTTTTTATTAAGAAGATTTGTTCTGTGAAATTTTGATTGTCAAGGGATTTTACTTGAGGACCTAGAGAGTCACATGTGGCCTTGAGGCCACAGATTCCCCACCCCTGGACTACATGAATCTAATAATCAAAAGGCTTCATTAATATCCTATCAGGTCACTCCCCTTATTTCTCATTATACTCCCACAGAGAACTTTCATAATAATCAAATTATTATTTATCATCCCCTGAATATAACTTGCATATTCCATGGGCCCTGTTTTATCATTAATAATAATAGCTAGTATTTATGTATTGCATACTATGTGCCAGACACTGTGCTAAATACTTTAAAATATTATCTCATTTTATCCTCACAACAATAGGTAGGTACAATTATCATCCCTATTTTACAGATGAGGAAACAGAGACAAAAAGAGAATAAACAACTTGATCAGGATAAATTTCTAAGGACAAATTTGAACTTAAGTCTGCCTGTCTCCAGTTCTGGCACTCTATGCACCATGCCACTTTGTTGCCTTTAATAGGACTTATATATTATAATAATTACATTATTATTAGGATATAATAATTACTATGATAAATACAATTATATTTATAAATATAACAGTGATTGTGATGATGAGTTAAGTAAAAAATTACTTATTTCAAAAGCCTTCCACAAATTGATCTCAGCTTTAAAATCTTATCAACTCAATAACTTTTCATTTGTATATCCCCATTACATTAATCCAAACTTATTAATAAATAGATTTGTCATTAGATCATAGAACAATGATCTAGAACTGGAAGGGGCCTCAGAGAATATTAGTTAAATTATTCAGTTTACTGATAGAGAAATCAAGGCCTTGGTAGATTAAGTTACTTCTCATAGATTATACAAAAAGTGTCAAAGGAAGAATTTCATCCTGAGTCCTCTTACACCAGAGGAAGTACTTATTCTCTTTAATGCGTTTATTATAGTCTATAATTCTTTCCAGGGTGCACAATTAAAATAGTAATTTTGAGCAAAGATATAAATAATATGAACTGGTGAAAATGTGAGCAGATGTGTTTCTTAATTGGCTGTAAGGCTTTACAAAAAATGATTTCATAATGTAATGTTCAAGTGCATATTACCTTCATCAGTATATATGAATTTGGACACTAAAATATATATTTTATAAGAATGATTGAGAGAAGTGGAGCCAAGATGGCAGAGTAAAAGCAGTGACTTGCTTGAGCTCTCCCCCAAACCCCTCCAAATACCTATAAAAAATGGCTCTAAACAAATTCTAAAGCAGTAGAACCCACAAAAAGATGGATTGAAACAAATTTCCAGCCAAAGACAACCTAGATGTATGATCAGAAAGGTATATGGCACCAGGCAGGGAGAGGAACATAGTTCGGTGTGGGCAAGCAGTTGAAACAGGCCTTAGAGAACCTAGAACAGGTCTCAGAAGACTAAATTACAGGCAGCTTTGGTGCGTTCCAGACTTCTCAACCCAGAAATTCCATTGAAAAATTATGAGGTCAATAAGAAAAATCTGTGACTGTGCTGAGAGAGAAGCTTGGTCCCAGCCACAGTCTCACAGTGTGGCCCCATGGTGGCGGCTGCTTCTCAAGCTTCTAATCCATAGACTGAGGGGGAATCAAGTGGCTGATTAGAGGGGGATTGCAGGGATCTCTTTCATGGTGCAGATTTCTTTTCCTTTGCCCATGCTTGGATTTGGGTCACAGTTCTGGGTGGCAGTCCACAGGTAAGGAAGAGTACTGGCACGGTGAAGCTTGTAGTGGTGGTGAAGAGAAAATCCTCCTCACAGTTCCAAGGCAGAAAAGAGTGCTTCTGGTAGCTCATAGACCAGAGCACAAGCCAGGAAAAGAGTAAACAAGCTCACCTCTTATCATACCACCTTGGAAGAACTGAAAATTTTCAGGTCCCTAGAAGTATCTCTGAAAACAGCTGCACAAAACCTCCAAAGCTTGGGACAATACATTCTCCACACCGAAAGCAGACCCCTACCTTAACAAAGAGTTTAAAACTCAAGTAATTGACTGGGATCATAAGCAAACCATGCAAAAAAAAAGTTAGACAATAGAATCTTTCTTTGGTGACAAAGAACATCAAAACATACAACTAGAAGAAGACAATGAAGTCAAAGCTCTTACATCCAAATGCTCCAAGAAAAATATGAATTGGTCCCAGGGCATGGAAGAGCTCAAAAGGGATTTTGAGAAGCAAGTAAGGGAAGTAGAGGAAAAACTGAGAGTGATGCAAGAAAATCATGAAAAGCAAGTCAACAGCTTGCTAAAGGAGACCCAAAAAAATACTGAAGAAAATAACACCTTAAAAAATAGCCTAACCCAAATGGCAAAGGAGGTCCAAAAAGCCAATGAGGAGAAGAATGCCCTAAAAAGAAAAATTGGCCAAATGGAAAAAGAAGTCCAAAAGGTTACTGAAGAAATACTTCCCTAAAAATTAGAATAGATCAATTGGAAGATAGTGACTTTATGAGAAATCACAACACAGTAGAACAAATCCAAAAGAATGAAAAATTAGAAAACAATGTGAAATATCTCATTGGAAAAACAACTGACCTGGAAAATAGACCCAGGAGAGACAATTTAAAAATTATTGGACTATCTGAAAGCCATGATCAAAAAAAAGAGCCTAGATATCATCTTTCAAGAAATTATCAAGGAAAACTTCCCTGATATATTAGAACCAGAGGGCAAAATAGAAATTGAAAGAATCCACAGATCTCCTCCTGAAAGAGATCCCCAAAGGAAAACTCCTAGGAATATTATAGCCAAATTCCAGAGGTCCCAGGTCAAGGAGGAAATATTACAAGCTGCCAGAAAGAAACAATTCAAGTACTGTGGAAACACAATCAGGATGACACAAGGTTTAGCAGCTTCTACATTAAAGGACCACAGGGCATGGAATATACTATTGTGGAGGGCAAAGGAGATAGGTTTACAACCAAGAATAACCTACCCAGCAAAACTGAGTATAATCCTTCAGGGGGGAAAATGGTCATTCAGTGAAATAGAGGACTTTCAAGCATTCTTGATAAAAAGACCAGAGCTGAATAGAAAATTTGACTTTCAAATACAGGACTCCAGTAGAACATGAAGATGTAAACAGGAAAGAGAAATCATAAGAGACTTATTATGATTGAACTGTCTGCATTCCTGCATGGAAAGATGATATTTATAACTCATGAGACCTTTGTCAGTATTAGCGTAGAAAGATAGAGGGCACAGGGTGAGTTGAAGATTGAGGGGTCATATCTGAAGAATAAAATTAAGGGATGAGAGAGGATGATACTTGGAGAAGAAAGGGAGAGGTAGAATGGGGTAAATTATCTCACAAAGAAACAGAAAAGAAAAGTCTCTCACAGTGGATAGGGAAATGGGGGAAGGTGAGAGGGAATGAGTGAATCTTATTCTCATAGGATTTGGCTTAAGGAGAGAATAACAAACACATTTAATTGGGTATGGAAATCTGTCTTACCCTACAGGAAAATAGGGGGAGAAGGGGACAAGAGAGCAGGGGGGTGATAGAGAGGAGGGCAGATTGGGAAAGAGGGTAATCAGAAGCAAATACTTCTGAGGAGGGACAGGGTCAAAAGAAAGAATAGAATAAATGGGAGGGCAGGATAAGATTAAGGGAAATAGAGTTAGTTTTTCACAACATGACTACTATGGAAGTGTTTTGCATAACTGCACGTGTATAACCTATATTGAGTTCCTTGCCTTTTCAGTGAGGGTGGGTGGGGAGGGAGGAAGGGAGAAAATTTGAACCCAAAGTTTTTAAAACGCTGTTAAAAAAAAGAACATTTTCACGCGCAACTGGGAAATAAGAAATACAGGAAATGGGGTAAAGAAATTTATCCTGCCTTACAGGAATGTAGAAGGGGAAGGGGATAAGGGAAGGTGGGGAGAGATAGAAGGTAGGGCAAACTAGGGGAAGGGATATTCAGAATGCAGGGCATCTTGGGGTGGGGGGAGGGGTGAGATGAAAACGCAAAACTCAAAATCTTGTGGAAGTAAATGTTGAAAGCTAAAAATAAATAAATTTAAAAAAGAGTTTTGGTTAAAGGACTGTCAATGCTTCATAGTTATAAGTCATACCTTCCTTTTTTTTTCCTTCCAAAGTTCTAACTTGGGGTTTAGATTAAGAGGTTTGTTTTGAAAAATGTAAATAATTGATTGCTAAATTGGTCAGATTTTCTCCTTACTGGCTGTTCCTAAATTTTCAGGATACATACTAGTAAATTGTACCTTGTCTAAGAAAGAAAGAAAGAAAGAAAGAAAGAAAGAAAGAAAGAAAGAAAGAAAGAAAGAAAGAAAGAAAGAAAGAAGGAAAGAAAGAAGGAAGGAAAGAAAAAGAGACCAAAAAAAACCCCAAGAAAAATAAAGTTTTAAAAGTATACTTTGATCTGAATTTGGACTCAATCAGTTCCTTCTCTGAAAGTAGATAGCATTTTTCATCATGACTGCTTCAAAATTGTCTTGGATCATTTTATTACTGAGAATACCCAAATCATTCACAGTTGATCAATGTTCAATACTTCTGTTAATGTGTGCAATTGTTCTTGGTTCTTCTCGCTTCATTTACCATCAGTTCATATAAGTTTTTTTTTTTTTCTGAAAGCATCCTGCTCATCATTTCTTATAGCATAATAGTATTCCATCACAATCATAAACCCCAACTTACTGATCCAAGTGACAGGCATTCCCTGAACTTCCTATTCTTTGCCACCATGAAAAGCTGCTATAAGAATTTTGGCATATGTAAGCCCTTTTAATTTTTCTTTGATCTCTTTGGGATACAGACTTAATAGAGGTATTGCTGGGTCAAAGGGTATGCACAGTTTGTAGCCTTTTGGACATAGTTCTAAATTGGTTGGATCAGTTTACATCTCCACCAACAGTGTGTTAGTGTCCTGATTTTTCCATAATCCTTCCAACATTTGTCATTTTGCTTCTCTGTCATTTTAGCCAACAGTGTGTGGTGTGAGTGTGAGGTGGTACCTCAGAGCTGTTTCAATTTGCATTTCTCTAATCAATAGTGATTTAGAACTTTTTTTTTACATATGACTATAGATAACTTTGATTTCTCTTTCTGAAAACTATTCACATCCTTTGACCATTTTTCAAGTGGTGAATGTCTTTTACTCTTATGAATTTGATGCAGTTCTCTATATGTTTGAAAAATGAGGCTTTTATTAGAGAAACTTGCTAAAAAAAAACAGGTTTTTTTGTTTTGTTTTGTTTTTTAGTTTTCCTTTTAATTTTGGTTGCATTGGTTTTGTTTGTGAGAAAACATTTTAATTTAACATAATCAAAATTATACACTTCACATCCTGTAACACTGTCTATCTTTTTTTTGGTTGTAAATTCTTCCGTTATCTATAGATCTGTCAGGTAAAATATTTCATGTTCCCCTAATTTTCTTATAATAGCAATTTTTATGTTTAAATTATGTACCCATTTTGACTTTATTTTGGTAAGTGATGTGAGATGTTGATCTATACCTAGTTTCTATCAAACTGCTTTCCAGTTTTTCCAGCAATTTTTGGGAAATATTGAGATCTTATACTAAAATTTTGAGTCTTTGCATTTATCATACCCTAGTTATGATTATTTACTATTGTGTATTGTGTACCTAATCTATTCCACTGATCCATCACTCTGTTTCTTAGCCAGTGCTAGATTGTTTTGATGATTACCACTTTATATTACAGTTTAAGATCTGGTACTGCTAAGCCACATCCATTACCCTTTTTTCCCCATTAATTTCCTCAATATTCTTGATCTTTTCTTCTTCCAGATAAATTTTGTAACTATTTTTTTCTAGATCTACAAAATATTCTTTGGTTGTTTGATTGATATGGTACTGAATAAGTAAATTAATTTGTGTAGAATTGTCATTTTTATCATATTAGTTCAACTAACTGTGAGCAATTAATAATTCCCCAGTTGTTTAGGTCTTTATTTCTATGAAAGGCATTTTGCAATGGTGTTCATATAATCCTTGGGTTTGTCTTGGCAGATAGACTCCTGAATATCTATATTGTCTGCCATTATTTTAAGTGAAATTTCTTTTTCCATCACTTTCTGCTGTATTTTATTGATAGTCTGTAAAAATATGAATGATTTATGTGATTTTTTTTAATATCCTGCAACTTAGCTAATGTTAATTATTTCCACTAGTCTTTTAGTTGATATTGTAGGATTCTGTAAGTAAGTCATAATAGTATCTGCAAAGAGTGATTATTTTATTTCCTCATTGCCTGTCCTAATGCCATCAATTACTTTTTCTTCTCTTATTGCTATAGCTAGCATTTTTAGGACACCAATGAATAATAGTGGTAACAATGGGCATCCTTGATTCACCCCTGATCTTATGTTGAAGACTTCTAACTTATGCTCATTACAGACAATGCTTCATGATGGTTTTAGATAGGTACTTTTTAGAATTTTAAGGTTTCATTTATTCTGTATTTAGTGGTTTTAAATAAGAATGAATGTTATATTTTGTCAAAAAATTTCTTCATCTATTGAGACAATCATATAATTTTTGTTCTTTTTCTTATTGATATGGTCAATTATTCTGTTCCTTTTCCAAATATTGAACCAGTCCTGCATTTTTGTTATAATGTATGACCTCTGTGATTTATTGGTATAATTTCCTTGCTAGTATTTTATTTCAAATTTTTCAATCGATATTTAATAAAGAAATTGGTCTATAACTTTATTTCTTTTTTTATCTCCTTAGTTCAGATATCAAAATTATATTTGTGTCATAAAAGAATTTGGTAAGATTCCCTCTTATTTTTTTTTCAAATAGGTGACATGATATTGAGATAAACTGTTGCTTAAATGTTTGTTAGAATTCACTGGTAAATCCATCTGGTCCTGGGGATTTTTACTTAGGGAGCAGATTTATGGCTTTTTTGGCTTCTTTTTCAAAGATAAGGTCATTTAAGCATTCTATTTTCTCTTCTCTTAATCTGAATTGTTTATATTTTCTAAACAGCCATCCATTTCACTTAAATTGTCAGTTTTACTGGTATATAATTGGGAAAAAATAACTGCTTGTAATTGCTTTAATTCCATCTGCATTGGTCATGAATTCAACCTTTTCATTTTTAATACTGTTAATTTGGTTTTCTTCTTTTCTTTAATCAAATTAAACAATGGTTTGCTCTATTTTTGGTTTATTCACAAAATCAGCTCCTAGTTTTTTATTAGCTCAATGGTTTTCTTACTTTCAATTTTACTAACCTCCCCTTTAACTTTCAGGATTTCCAAGTTGGTGTTTAATTGGGAATTAAATTTTTTTTCTAGATTTTTTTTAGTTGCATGCCAAATTCCTTGATCTGATCCTTCTCTATTTTATTGATTAAGCACATAGAGATAAGAAGTTTTTCCTAAGCACTGCTTTGGCTAAATCCTATTAGTTTTGGAAAATTGTCTCATTTTTGTCATTCTCTTTAATGACATTATTGATGGTTTTTATCATTTGTTTTTTGACTCACTCATTCTTTAGGATTACATTATTTAGCTTCCAATTAATTTTTAATCTATATTTCCATGGTACTTTATTGAATACAATTTTTATTGTGTTTTGCTATGAGAAAGGATGTATTCATTATTTCTGGTTATCTGCAGTTGGTTGTGAAGTTGTTATGCTTTAATGCATGGTCAATTCTTGTGAAGGTGCTATATACAGCAAAGAAAAAAGGTAAGCTCCTTTTTATTCCCATTCAATTTTTCACAGAGGTCTAGTGTATCTAATTTTTTCTTAAATTCTGGTCATCCCCTTAACATTTTTTTCTTATTTGTTTTATGGTTAGATGTATCTAGTTCTGAGAAACCTGGAAGTATGTATGGTCAGTGTGACAAGGTCCTGCAACCGGTGCCAAAAAAGGGTCCCTTGTAATCACCTTATGACCCCTTACTTCTGTGGGCTGAGAGCTCCTGAAGCTGCTGGTGCTGGGTGATGCGGCCACCTCCAAGGCCTGTTGCTGGTTTCCTGGTGTGCAGCCTGTGCTTCACTGTGCTCCAGGCCTGACCCCTACATAGGTAAGAAAGATCTTTCCTGCCATCTTTCTAAGTTGTGCTAATCTAGATAATTGTCTTACTCCAACCATTACCTAGTTCTCCTCCAGAATTCAAATTCAAATTGAGGCTTTATTTTAAAGTTGCTTGGATGGTAATTTGGGAGAGTTCAGAAGAGTCCCTGCCTTTACTCTGACATCTTGATCCTCTTTTCACTATTTTTGGTGGAAAAAAAAACCTTAAAAATCAAATAGATGCTCATCAATTGAGAAATTATAATACACAAATATAATGGAATACTACTTCACTGGAAAAAAATATGAATATGATTAATACAGAGAGGTATGAGTAGACATAACAGATGCAAAACAAAGTAAGCAGAATCAGGGAATCAATATAGGCAATGATTACAATTATGTAAATGGGAAGAACATTATTAACAAAGCAATGGAAACCAATTACAATGAAATTTATGACTCATCACATCCCCAGAGCAAAGATATTAAAAACACAGCTCTCCCACTTCTTTGCAAAGGTTTCAGGAGCTATGGATAGGGAACTCTGTATATAGCGTCAAATACACTTGACATGTTGGTTGGCTTTTGCTGAACTACTTTTTCTTCTCTTCTTTTTCTCCCATTATTTGTTGTAAGAGATGGTTCTTTTAAGGGGTGCCATAGCCTAGAATTAAACACTGGACTTGATGTCAGGAAGACCTGAGTTCAAATATTGCCTCAGAAAATTATTAGCTTTGTGATAACTGTGCAATTCATCTAACATTTCTGAGTCTCAATTTCATCTGTAGGATGAGGGAATTGGACCTCTTAATGCCTTCTAATAAGATTCCCTCAAGCTCTAACTCTTTGATCCTATGATACTATAACAGGAAAGAGGATAGATACATTAGGAAATATAAGTGATTCAAAAACAAAAAGTATCAGTATTTTTTAAAGAAAAAAATAATGAAAATCATTTGATATATATATATATTTAAAGTATTTTTCCTTTGATACTTAGTAGCTCTTGATAATCTATAACATGATAGCTTGAGGAGATATTTTACATTTGCCATTCTTTTGTATTTCCCATGCTCCTCATTTTTATCCTAATAACATTTTTCAGAACCTCCCAACTACAGAAAAGGGTGGAATAATATAAAAATGAACTGTCCATGTGGAGCTGCCTAAAGATAAAAGAGAAAATTCTAATCTATATACATATTTTTGCCAATTGCAGTAATAGGAGAGACAAAATTGCCATGAGTTTCTCTCATCATTCAGTGTTCAAAGCAATTTTTAACAAAACAATAATCTATACCTGGGAATGTCATCTTTCATACCAGAGAAGACAAAGCAAATTGTTCCCAAATTTCAATAATTTTATTATCTTCGTGAATAAAACACAAGGTGACATAATGCTGATGTCTCTGACTAAAATTATGTAGGGCTATCCAGAATACTTTTTTTTTCTAACTCCCCTTAAACATTTTTTTTCCTGAGCAGGAGAAACCACTGAAATGCTAAACTGAGTTTGAATACTGTGGCATTTATTTCCTAATTCAGAAGTCAACTGTTCCAATGATTTGGAAAAGCCTGAAAATTGTTTTCCTCCTAAGAAATCTGAGCCTGCTTTAAAGGCAAGGTTATCCTCAGCAAGGATCTGAGAAGTGGCAATTAGCCTTTCAACACTCCTGTTTCCAGTGCATGGCTAACTGATGGATTGTGCACCAGTTCTGTGCATCACTGGTTTTATTTTGCTTCAATCTGTTGTGCTTCTTTCTCTTGCTGAAAACAGGTGTAAAAAACTTTGTAGGTCTCTTGAGTATTTATAAGGGATGACAGGCTTGTCTTAGATTTAATTCCAAATCTCACAAGTTGATGATATTGTTAAAGATAAAAATGCCCATTATGCAGTTACATTGTGATGAATATCTCTACCAGGAGTCAGCTAGCTTTTCCTCAGGACATCCTAGAGATAGGTCAGTTTTATTCAGTCCACCTCACTGAGAGAGAGAATAAGAGGTTAAATGAATGGCTAAAAATCAGAATAACTTTTTGGAAGCAATTGAGTTCCAAAGTCACAGTTTCCCATTCCTGGTTTCAGAGTTTAAATTAGGTGGGGTTTCCTTAGTAGATGCATAACTAGGAATTATATCTTTCAGGGTGTATCTGACTGGAAAAGGATGTGGGCACAAAAATGGTATCCACTCAGTAGTGTACTGATAAAAGTTTAACAGCGGGCTCCCTAAGAAAAAGGTATGCATGACATTTTTTAAAAGTTTAATTTTGAGGCAGCTAGATGGCACAGTGGATAGAGCACCGGCCCTAGATTCAGGAGAACCTGAGTTCAAATCCGGCCTCAGACACATAACACTTACTAGCTGTGTGACCCTAGGTGAATCACTTAACCCCCATTGCCCAACCAAAAAAAAAGATATTAAAAGTTTAATTTATGGGAGGTAGGGGGCATAGCCAAGATGGCAGAGTAAAAGCAGTGACTTGCTTGAGCTATCTACCAAACCCCTCCAAATACCTGTAAAAAATGTCTTTAAATAAATTTGAAAGCAGCAGAACTCACAAAAAGACAGAGTGAAACAAATTTCCAGCCCAAGACAGCCTGGATGGTTGATCAGAAAGGTATATCTCATCAGGCATGGAGAGGAGTGCAGTTCGGCATGGGAGTGCAGGCAAAACAGGCCCCGGTGAACCTGGAGCAGGCCTTAGAGTACTGAATCACAGGTAGCTATGGCAGTTTCCAGACCTCTTAACCCACTAATGCCAAAGACAACTTTGAAGGTCAATGGGAAAATCTGTGACTGACATGAGAGAGAGAAGCTTGGTCTCAGCCCCAGGCCCTGAGTGTGGCCCCCAGGCAGCATCTGATTCTTGACCTTCCAGCCCAGAGACTGAGGTGGATTCCAGTGGCTGATCAGAGGGGAAATTCAGGGATCAGTTTGCCAGTGCTGAGGCAGGAATCTCTTGCTTTGCCTGTGCTTGGATCTGCTCCTGAGGTAAGGAGGAGTGCTGGCATGGTGGAGCTTGTCATGGTGGTACAGATAAAATCCCCCTCACAATTCCAAGACAGAAAAGAGTGCTTGTGGTTACTCATAGACGTGAGCACAGACCAAGAAAGGACTTAACAACCTCAGTGCTTATCATACCACTTTGGGAGAACTGAAAAATTTTCAGATCCCTAGAAGTATCTCTGAAAACAGCTGCACAAAACCACCAAAGCTTGGGACAGTACATTCTCCACACTGGAAGCAGACTCCTACCTTAACAAAGAGTTTAAAACTCAAGTAATTGTCTGGGATCATAAGCAAACCATGCAAAAAAAAAAAAAAGTCAGACCATAGAATCTTTCTTTGGTGACAAAGAAGATCAAAACATAAAACTAGAAGAAGACAACGGAGTCAAAGCTCCTACATCCAAAGCCTCCAAGAAAAATATGATTTGATCCCAGGCCATGGAAGACCTCAAAAAGGAAAAACTGGGAAGAGAAATGAGAGTGATGCAAGAAAATCATGAAAAATAAGTCAACAGCTTGCTAAAGGATAGCCCCCCAAAAAAATACTGAATAAAATAGCACCTTAAAAAATAGCCTAACCCAAATGGCAAAGGAAGTCCAAAAAGCCAATTAGGAGAAGAGTGCCCTAAAAAACAAAATTGGCCAAATGGAAAAGGAAGACCAAAAGATTACTGAAGAAAATACTTCCCTAAAAATTAGAATAGAGCAATTAGAAGCTAGTGACTTTGTGAGAAATCAAGAGACTGTAAAACAAACCCAAAAGAATGAAAAATTAGAAAACAATGTGAAAAATCTCATTGAAAAAACAACTGACCTGGAAAATACATCCAGGAGAGATCATTTAAAAATTATTGGGCTATCTGAAAGCCATGATCAAAAAAAAAGCCTAGACATCATCTTTAAAGAAATTAAGGAAAACTGCCCTGATGTTTTAGAACCAGAGGACAAAACAGAAATTGAAAGAATCCACCAATCACCTCCTGAAAGAGATCACCAAAGGAAAACTTCTGGGAATATTGTAGCCAAATTGCAGAGTTCCGAGGTGAAGGAGAAAATATTGCAAGCAGCCAGAAAGAAAAAAAAATCAAGTATTGTGGAAACCCAATCAGGATAGCACAAGTTTAGCAGCTTCTATATTAAGGGACTGGAGGGCATGGAATATAATATTCCATAGGGCAAAGGAGCTAGGACTACAACTAAGAATCACCTACCCAGAAAAACTGAGTATAATCTTTCAGGGTAAAAATGGGCATTCAGTGAAATAGAGGACTTTCAAACATTCTTGATGAAAAGACCAGAGCTGAATAGAAAATTTGACTTTCAAGTACAAGAGTCAAGTGAAACATGAAGAGGTAAACAGGAAAGAGAAATTATAAGAGACTTATTAAGGTTGAACTGTTTGCATTCCTGCATTGAAAGACAATATTTGTAACTCATGAGACCTTTGTCAGTATTAGAGCAGTTAAAGGGAAAAAAATTATGTGTATGCATATGTATAGATAGATAAATAGAGAGCACAGGGTGAGGTGAAGATGAAAGACTGATATTAGCAGAATAAAACTAAGGGGTGAGAGAAGATTATGCTGGGAGAAGGAGAAAGAGAGAGGCAGAATGGAGTAAATTATCTCACATGAAACAGACAAGAAAAGTCTTTTACAGTGGATGGGAAATGGGGGAAGGTGAGAGGGAATGAGTGAATGAGTGAATCTTATTCTCATAGGATTTTGCTTGAGGAGGGAATAATATACACACTCAACTGAGTATGGAAATCTGTCTTACCCTACAGGAAAATAAGGGGGAAGGGTACAAGAGAGAGAGGGGGATGATAGAAGGGAGGACAGATTGGGGGAGGAGGCAATCAGAAGCAAACACTTCTGAGGGGGGACAGGATCAAAACAGAGAATAGAATAAATGAAGGGTGGGATAGGATTAAGAGAAATATATTTAGTTTTTCATAACATGACTACTATGGAAGTGTTTTGCATAACTACACATGTATAACCTGTATCGAGTTGCTTGTCTTTTCAATGAGGATGGGTGGGTAGGGAGGAAGGGAGAATATTTGGAACCCAAAGTTTTAAAAACATGTTAAAAAATTGCTTTCACATGCAACTGGGAAATAAGAAATACAGGAAATGGGGCATAGAAATCTATTCTGCTCTGCAGGAAAATACAAGGAGAAGGGGATCAAAGAATGGGGGGGGAGACTGAAGGGTGGACAGATTAGAGGAAGGGATATTCAGAATGCATGCCCTCTTGGGGTGGGGGGAGGGGTGAATTGGGGAGGGAATTTGGAACTCAAAATCTTGTGGAAGCAAATGTTGAAAACTAAAAATAAATAAATTTTAAAAATAAAATAAAACAAACATTCACAATATGTTTAATCCAATTTTTCTATTCTCTATATAAGGAAATATTGATGTGTTGGTGTTTGTCAAATTCACCATAATAAAAAAGAACATTTTAATAAAAGTTTAATTTGCAATAGTGTATTTTCTCCATCACTCTCTTAAGTCTAGATTGTTAATAAAAAGAAAATCAAGCCCTGATTTCTGATTTCTGAGATACAAATACTCATACTGAAAATTTAGCAATAGTTAATGGTAACTGAATTCCTGAAATGCATTAGTAAGCAAAGACTTGGGGAGATGGCTGGTGACAAAATGGCAGACTAGGTAAGCAAAATGGTGATGCATACTCACTGACAGGTTTATGTCTTGGTATAAAGCCCCATTTATCCCAGTCTAGTTATGGCTCTGCTTCCCAGAGTTCCAGTAGATTTTATTTATTTTCCTTTCAGCCAAATATGACCCTTGGCCAATATGAAAGACAGAATTGATTGAATCTTTTTTTCCTTTTTATGACATCCTTACTTCATACCTTACTTCACCAAATTAAGCATATACAATGTACAGTAGCAAGTTTTCTGTTTGCTGCTTCATTCAGCCAATAGCACAAAAAGTACAAATTGTGCACCACAGATTCACAAAATATTAATATTGTTACCTGTACACCAACAATTTGCAGTTGAACAAAGTGCTTTAAACTATAGATGCTAAGGAAATACTTGTTGATTTGAATTAAATTATCTCAAATCCTGGCTCATCCATCAAATTCTAGCTTATCCATAAAATTTTGACTTAGAGTCAGAGGACCGGTAATCTAATTTTAGTTCTGTCATTTTCCAATTTTGTGACCTCAGGCAAGCCACTTGACCTTTCCAGACCTCAATTTCCTCACTAATAAGACTAATCAGTCAATCAATAAACATTCATTAAGTGCCTACTATATCAGGTACTGCGCCAACTCCTGGGGATACAAAAATAGGCAAAAAACCAGTCTCTGCCTCAAGAAGCTTACAATCTAATGGTGGAGGGGAGACAACAAGCAAACAAATATGTACAAACAAGCTATGTGCAAGATAAAAAGGAAATAATTTGCAGAAGGAAGGCACTAGAATTAAAAGGGATTGTAATTGGCTTACTATAGATTATGAAACGTTAGTTGGGAATTAAAAGAATCCAGTAAAGCAATTAGTGAGAGGTAAAGAGAGAAAACATTCCAGGCACTGGGGACAGCCAGAGAAAAAGCCCAGAGCTGATATAGAGTATCTTATTTATAGACTAAATGACTTCTAGGATGCATATTTAACTCTACAATCCTATGTTCTCCTCACTAATTCAATGGCCAGCTCATCTATCTGTATTTCACAGCCTGGGATTTCAGTGCACCAATGTTCCCCCTTGGAGCCATCTTTGCCAGATGTAGACTGATTTAAGGACAAGCATAAGTATATAGTCTTCCCAAATCTGTCTCTCTCCATGGCCAGCTAAAGTGCCTGATATTCCTAACATTGTAGTCTAGACTACAGTTGTGACTAAACTATAGAAACTTAGACATTGTTTCCAAAATGGCATGATTAAAATATTCAAATACTTGAAAGGATCTCTGATTTGATTGATTTGGATATGTTCCCCAGGCACACAGATGACAATACATTTATGCTTGCTTACCCTGTGGCATCCTTCAGATTGTCTTTCAAATATATTTATAAAAATGAATTCCTCACTTCCCCTACCACCAAAAAATATGCATTCACTAACACATGAATTAATGAATGAAATGAATTACCGTCATCTTTGAGCTCGTGTAAGACTTTCCATCTCTTCCTATTATTAAGCTTAAAGAGCATAGTTGGTAGTACACAGGGCTTTGTACTAGTTTAAAAGGAATAAGAAGGAACAAACTCCAATTTCTTCATCTTTTCCTTTCCTTGTACTAGCAAAAAATGTTAGCAAAGAGTGTAAGTTATATCTTCACCCCATCTCAACTCTTGTTATTGAGTGATGGAGGGGACTAAAAGGCTAACTAGTCCAAGACATCCTGGAATAAGGATATCCTCTATGATATAGACAATAATCAGTCACTCAGCCTTTAGCTGAAGATTTCCATGGAGGGAGAATCTGCTAACTGTTTAAGTAGCTCATTCCAATGTTGGATAGTTTTAACTACCAGAAAGTTTTATTTTTCATCAAGACTAAACATACCTCTTTATAATTGCATCCATTCATCCTAGCCCTACTCTTGGGGACTGGGCATAGTAAGCTGAATACTTCTGCCACATGAAATTCAAATATTTGAAGACAACAGTCCTCCTGAGTCTTCTCTTTTCTGAGCTAAGAAGGTCTATGTCTTTAACGAACATTCATATTGGTACCACCTGGAGGCTGTACACCATCCTGGTGGCCTTCTTCAGGATGTTCTTAATGTAGTTCCTAAAATGGGACACCCAAAACTGAACAGGATACTAAGGATATGATTGGGCCAGGGAAGAGCACTGCAGGTCTATCACTTTCCTAGTTATGAAAGTTCTGCCTCTCTTAATGAAGTAAATTTTATTCTAAATTTTATCTAACACAACATATTTTGAATCATTTCAAGAAAGAAGTCCGTTAAAGTTCTCAAATCTTTTTCAGATGATCTGCTGTCTAATCAGGCTTCCCATGTCCTGTGTATGTGAAATGGCTTTTTTTGAAGGGCACCTAGGTGGTGTAGTAGATAAAAGCAGGAACCTTGAAGTAAAGAGGACCAGAGTTCGAACACTTAATAGCTATGTGACTCAGGGCAAGTCACTTAACCCCAATTGCCTCAAAAAGAAAGGAAAAAAAAACTGCTTTTTTCAACTTGTGGAAGCCTGCATCTCTTCTTACTATTAAGCAACTAGGTAGCAAAGTGGATAGCATGTGAGCTCTGTACTTGAGAAGACCTGAGTTCAAATCCAGCCTCAGATATTTAATTTACTAGCCATTCGACCATGAGTAAGTCACTTAACCTCTGTCTGTCTCAGTTTTCTCAACTGTGAAACTGAGATAACAGAAGCACCTACTTCACAGGGTTGTCACGAGGACCAAATGAGATATTTATTAAGCACTTAGCACAATGCCTGACTTATAGTAGATGCTTAATAAATGATTATTTTTTTCCTGTTTTATCTCAGCTTATTACATAAGGTAAAAATTCTTGCTCATCAAAATAATTTCAAATTCTACTTGTCAGGTAATTATGTTAGCTATCCCATCTTAGCTTTTGTGTCATCTGTAAAGTTGATGAGAATGTCAGCTATGCCATTATCATGTCTCTACAAAAACAATATATACTGAAGGGCCAAGCGCTTCCCTGGGGCACTTCTAACTTGACCCCAAACTAATAAATCTTTGCATTCAGCCACTTAAATAAAAATGAATCTATTTCTATAGTATTGTCTAGCCCACATCTCTCCATCTTTTCCAAAAGGAGAGTATATAGACACTTGGTTATTGCCTTTGCTTATCCTTTGGAATTTGGAGAAGATGGCTTCTGAGATCCTGTCCAACTCTAGATTTATGGTCTTATATGTACACTCCATCTTGGGTGTGTTAGTTGCAGTTGCAACAACAACAAATGTGTACTTTGTCTTCTGTGCCTCAGGGAAAATATAATTAGAAATTGTATTTATTGTCTATATAACTTCCATACACTTGCCAATGGGGACTTTCATATTTTGAAAGGTTACATGTTTTGTTTGAAATCTAGACAAATTCCATCTATTGCATTACCCTCGTCTACCAGTTTCATAAGCACAGGTGATATATTTTTCATGAAGCTATACTGATTCTCTGCAACTTTTGGTTCTGTTTGAAATTTTTATTCACTTTTTCTTTAATGATAAGCTAGGTAGCATAGTAATATAAAGTATTGGACTTAGAGTCAGGAAGACTGGTTCAAATCTTGCTTCAGACGCTTCCTGACTATGTGACCTTGGGAAACATCAGCTCAGTTTCTTCATCTGTGAAATGGGAATAACAATAGCATTTATCATCTCACCTGTGGCTCCAAGAAGCTGCACCATGTGCAGCAGCCACAACCCAGTCAAACTGTTTTGGCAGCTGGGTTAAACCAGGTTGAGGTTAACTGACAGCTCTCAAACCCATCAGTGAGTTAAGTGTATACCCCATGCACATGAAGACTTCACCTGATGGAATAGGCAGACGAGAACAATTTGTTCCAAAGTCATGAAGGCAGCTAAAGCGGGTGTTGTGGAACACTTAGAACTTGGCAGGCAATGAAAATGCCAAGATCATCCACTGTATCTCAGGCCGTCACCAGTCTTCTTGACTTCTGTATTGACACTGGACTTTGATGACTCTGGAAGAGAGTGAAGCTGACAACTTTGTGCAACTCTGACTCACTTAAATTCAATTCATGCACAAGTCATGACATGGCCCTGTGATATCATTGATTGTCTTCAAAAGCAAAGGATGAACAATATTTCAAAGGGTTGTTGAAAAAGTTAAATGAGATCACATATGCAAAGCACTCTACAAATCTTAAAACACTACATAAATATTTTTATCATTATTTTACTAGATCTTTGATTTTATCTGTGTAGTATATGGTGAGCATCATCTAACAATTCAGAATGGCACATCCTCAATTTGTAGTCTCAGTTTCCTAGTGTCCCTGAGAACTTACATGACTGCCCAGGGTCACATAGCCAACATGTTTTAGAAGCAGGGATTCAATCAGCCTTCTTGACTCTGAGGCCAGCTCTATATTCACACCCAGTTCCTAGTCAGACTATAAACAGTGAATCTCTTTTGAAGTTCTTGAGTTTTCTTTTATTTTTGTAAGCAGAGTTTTGGAGATGTATTCTTTTTTAAAAATCCTGAGTTAGTTAATCAACTTCAATTTTATAGATGCTTTGAGTTGAATTTCTTTTTCTATTTCTTCCTTTTAGTTTTGTTACTAATATACAAAAGGATGGATGACTTTTGTGGGTTTATTTTATATCCTGCAATTGTAATTGTATAGTTAACTAATTTGGTTTTTCATTGAATCTGCAGGATTTCCAGGTAAACCATCCTACAAAACTGCAAAAAGAAATCATTTGGCTTCGTATTTCTTATTCTTATTCTTTTAATTTTTTGTTCTTGCCTTATCACTATTACTAGTATTTAGAGAACTATATAAAAAAGCCAGTTGTTCTATAGCCTATACAGTACAGATTTCTTCCAATGTCCCAAAACTGATATATTGGGGAACATTTTGAGCAAAATTTGAATTTCAAGTTTGCTTCTGCCTGATTTCTTCCTCAGAAAACATAAAAACTGCAAAAAGCTGTACCATTTCACAATAACTCACAATAACTGCAACCCTTCTGTATCTCAGTTCCTGAAGCAAATTTCAGGTCTTTGACAAGGTAAATTGCCATATATTTTTTATATATGTTCTAGTGCATTAGGAGTATTAATTTCTATGTTTTTCACAAAAGAATGCTATATTAAAATAAAGGTTTTCTCATCTGTTAATAACAATATTTTTTAAGTTTTTTTAATTAATGGTCACTTATATTTATAGTTCTCCTTTCACTGAATTATCCCCTGATATATCCCCTGAATTCCTGATAATAAATCTAACCCAGTCATAATAAATCACTTTAATATATTGCTATATCATCTTGGTAATATTTTATTTAATATTTTAATAATAATAGTAACAAGTAGGACAGGCATTGTGTTAAGCACTTTCAAATATTTCACTTGATCTTCACAACAACCCTAGGAGGTAGGTGCTATTAGTACCCCCATTTTACAGAGGAGAAAACTGAAGCAAACAGACATTAAGCGACTTGCCTGAGGTCACACAACTAGTAAGAGTGTGAGAAGGGATTTGAATTCAAGTCTTCCTGAGTCTATGCCCAGGATGCTATCCACTGTACCATGTAGCTGCCCCTATATATTTCCATCAATGTACTTTAGGCATGTTGGTCTACAGTCATCTGTGTTTTTATCTGTAACAAAATTCTGTCTGTGTTTTTATTCTATTTGCTGATGGCTGATATTCATGAGACCTGTTTTTAGACCAGCTACTGCAGCCACTGTTTGTAGCACCTCTGTATCTCTATCAGGAACTTTGTCTCTCAAGCTCTAGAACTTTCTTTGCTTAAAAAAAGCCAGTTCCTTCCTAATTGTTATGTACCAAAACAATACTGTTTCTCAGCAGTCCATTATTGCCTCTTATAGTTGCAATTATTCTCTAGTACGTTCTAAGCATCTGTGGCACAGCTATTTACTCTCTATGTGAAGACCACCATTTTTTAAAGGTCCCAGCCATCCCTGCTTCATTCTCACTTCACTCACTCTTTGGTCTTCTCCATCTCTTCAACTTGGTTACTCTTCATTTCTCTTTTATCCTATTTGCCTTCTGTATTTTTTTTTTTGCAAATAATTTATGTAGCATAGTAAATAATATTTCTTTGAATGCTGGGTAAAATTCATTTGTAAGTCCAAATGGGCCTAAGATTTTATTTCTTTGATGATTCATTTGTGGTTTATTTTATTACTATTTCTTTCATTAAAAAGTTATTCTCCTTAACAGAGAAAATAGTGGCAAAGAAGAGTAAATCAGTGTTTCCTTTTTGTCCATCATCCCTTATTCCGTCTACCCCACTCTTACCCCTTCTTTAATCCTTCTGTTTTCTTGAATATAGCTAAATTAACATTTTTTAAATGTCTTTAGCATTCCTTGGTAACCTCAGATCATTTAGAGTTTTAGCCCTACTAACATTTTTCTTACAGGACCTTGGCATAACTCTATATTCATCCCCCATTATCTGCCCTTGATCTCATCTTCTGAACTTGTCTTTTAAAAATCTTGGTTGTTTTGTGCTTCCACATTGGCATCTTTAGACAATCTCCTTTTTTTCTTATCACAATTTTCTTTTTGTCTTCAAATTTTTATGCTTGAGTGCTTCCCCCTAATCTGGATCACCCTATAAAACTTTAGGCCATGGAATCCTACCGATCTTCAATTTTTTTTTCCTTTTTCTTTACTTTTTTCTCTCTGTCTCTATCTCCTTTTTCTCTGTCTCTGTCTCTCTCTGTCTCTCTATCTTGGCCTCCCCTATCTCTCTTATCTTGCTCAAGCTGGAAGTACAACCACCTCTCCCAAGCCTAACCTTACTATTGCTTGGAATAGAAGCTTTGATGTAGGTCTTAGACAGGTATATGTCACAATATGTCTTGCTTTCCTTTCATCTGTTCTAGAGTACCACAGTCATTTCCCCCCATGATTCCTATCATTTCTACTTAAGCAATCAGTTTTTCATTTGGATCAAAATTAGATCTAAATTAGAAGTTCTCATCATTTACTCTATCACCTTTGGAAGCATGAAATTATCATGAAGGCAAGTTAAGAAATTATTAGGTATCTTGATTTGGATGGAGAGAACTCAGTGATATCTGCGGAACAAAATTTGTCTCCTTTAATTAGGATCTTTAATTCACCTTTCTTGTTATCACATATTGTATTTATATATCAATCTATTGGGTTGTAGCTTTTTTTATTGCTGGCTTTCATAGTAACCTTATAATAAATATAGCAGGAACCATCCCATGCATCATGTGTGAGGATGGGTCTATTCTCTGGTCTCATGATAAAGGGCATGCAATACTCATTAATTCTTGTCTTGTTTTCAAGTGTTCCCAATGTTGGAGGTTGTATGGAAGATGATTGGTAACTGAGTTAGGAGAAGCTGTCCTCTCAATAAGGAATAAGAGCTATCAAAAATCTCTGCCTCCCTATTTTGACAGGACGGAACTTGTTGAGGGACATATCTAGGCCAAATCTCACTTGGACAAGCAAACAAGTAACAAGGGAGTATTTGAGAATGAGGGGACAGAAGGATTTCTCTAACTTTCTACCTCACATGATATCCATGGAAAATCATGACAAGCTTGCTGTTATAGGCAAGCCAAAAAATGGGACTCAAGCCCTGGCTACCTCTTTTTTGTATTTCTTTATCTGATTAGTTTGCTAAATATTATGGTTAAGTTACAGAACTCTCAAGTCAAAGAGAAACTATAGCAATCATCCAGAAAGAGACAATTCTGACATCATGGAGTCACAGTCAGGATAACATAAGATTTAGCAGCTTCTACATTAAGGGATCAGAGGGCTTGGAATATGATAGTCCTGAGGGCAAAGGAGCTAGGATCACAACAAAGAATCACTTACCCAGCAAAACTGAGCATAATACTTCAGGGGTAAAAATGGATATTTAATAAAATAGAGGACTTTCAAGTATTCTGAAGAAAAGACCAGAGCTGACTTTCAACAGAAGACTGAAGAGAAGCATAAGGTAAACAGGAAAGAAAAATCATAAAAGATTCAATAAGGTTAAATTATTTACATTTCTATATATGAAAGTGATACTTGTAACTCCTAAGAACTTCATCTTTATAAGGACAGTTAGAAGTATACATAGAAAGAGGGCATGGGTATGAGTTGAGTATGATAGGATGACATAAAAAGTTAAATTAAATTAAGAGGCAAGGAAAAAGGATGCACTAGGAGAAGGGGGAGGGGAGAGGTAGAACGAGGTATACCATCTCACATAAAAGAGGCACAAAGGAGGTTTTACAGTGTAGGGGAAGATTGGGAGGTATAAAGGGGTGGTAAGAAAATTAGGAGAGCATGGAATAGTTTACCTATCAGATCTATGGAGAAGGAAAGAATTTATGACAAAACAAAAGACAGAGAGCATTATAGGATATAAAATGCATAATTTTGATTACATTAAATTAAAAAGTGTTTGCACAAACAAAATCAATGTAGCCAAGATTAGAAGAAAAGCAGAAAATTTTGGGAGTAGGGTAGAGAGGGGAATTACAACAAGTTTCTCTAATAAAGGCCTCATTACTCTACAATATAGAGAACTGAGTCAAATTTACAAGAACACGAGTCATTTCCCAATTTGATAAAGGGTCACAGGATATGAAAAGGAAGTTTTAAGACAAAGTAATCAAAACTATATGTAGTCATGTGAAAAATCATCTAAATCACTACCAATTAGAAAAATGCAAATTAAAAAAAAAAACAACTGAAATGCCATCTTACACCAATCAGATTACCTAATATTACAGAAAAGAAAAATGACAGTGTTGGAAGAAATGTGGGAAAATTGGGACACTAATACAGTATTAGTGCGGTAGTGAACTGATCCAAACATTCTGGAGAGTAATTTGGAACTATGCCCAAAAGCCTATAAAACTGTGCATACACTTTTACCTAGCAATACCACTACTAGGTCTGTATCCTAAAGAATTCAAAAACAAAAAAGGAAAAGGACCTATATGTACAAAAATGAAATTATTCTTTTGTGTTCTAAGGTATTTTGTGTGTTTGAAGAAATAATTACTTGAAATCTACTACTCTGTACATTGGGCACCCTTCTAAAAGGGACCCTATTAATCCTTTTGGAGATTGTCATGTCTGGACATGAGCCACTACTGAGCTTTAAGAGATTTTTATTGGAATTCTAGGGTGGGGACAATAAACCAAAGAATCCAAGAAAATATGACTTCCTTCCTTTAAGGATCAAGTTCTTCTAAGAATGAATCTGAGTCCACTTGAACCCATAGCTGGAAGCCCTTTTTCACAGCAAAGTGTGTTTCTATCTAGGGAGAGATAGGGACTGGATCCATGATTACATTGATACAGAAAACTGCCTGGTGAGAAAAGTCTCTCTGTCAACACAGATCTCCACTTTCTCTGTAATATAAAGTATTAGAGAGTAGCTTGAAGCAGAGGAAACAAACATGCAGGCCCCATGCAGCCCACAACATCCCAAGTGTAGGGGAATCAAATTAGAATGTCATTGGGAAATATTAAACAAAATAAATAAAAATACAATAAAATGTAAAAAAGATTAATATATATTTTTAAAATGAATATATAGTTTACAGCGTTCCTTATGCACAGGTCAGTAAGCCCAATTTCTATTTGAGTTTTACACCACTGGCCTATAGCACTGAGTGATTAAGTATCTTGCCTAGGGTCCACAGAGTCAGTATGTGTTACTGGCAGGACTTGAGCCCAGGTCTTCCTGCCTATGAGCCTAGCTCTCTCTTTATCTACTACACCACCCATCTCTAATTTGCATTTGGATATACTACAAAAATAAAATTTATATACTTTTTTCTTTCTGTTTTGCCAGATACCCTTCCAAGTTTCTAAACATAGTGAGATCACATTAAAATATTAATCACCAGTCACACTAGAAAAGTGGAGGTAGGGGATGGGGTGGAGGAATTGAATGGTGCTATGATTTTTAATACCAGTGGAGTTCTTTGAATTTTCTAAGAGCTTTGATCATTTCTGATTCATCATGGGAATTTCAAATATGGAGGTTTACTGTAAAGGATTTTCTCTAGTATTGGCTTTACAACAGACCAATTCATCTTAGGCAAAGAAATCTGTTATAATATCATTAACTACTAAATTGGTGAACTAGAATATATATTGACCTACATTTTTCCAATTAAAAATTCTTTGGCTTTCCAGTAACAAGAGTTTAAACCTAAAATCTACAGAAGTATTTAAATCTACTTCACAAGTCCTTGTTGGCACTTTTATCCATCAGTAATTCTTTTCTAGGACCTTCCTGCCGATGAGCAAAATGAATATAAAAGTGGCAAACAGCCTGCAGTTATAAGTTGTGCATTAATGAACCAATAAAACACAATCTGAAATAATGTAATAATAACCTTATAATCTAAACATTACACAGTTCCTAAATGTAATTAAAGTAATATATTGTTCAATTATTAAAAGTAGTTCATATTTGAAGAGGAAGAAATATGAGAAAGATAGTCAAGTACCTCTTCTATTTTAGTTTTATAAACAATTTCATAGTTTAGGATTAGTAATTATAAATTTAGGTCATATTCTTTTGTTCTCATTGTATCTTGTTTTCAACTCCTCTCTCTTTCACTCTCTGTCTCTATCTTTGGCTCTCTGTCTCTGTTTCTTTTTGTCTTTGTCTGTATCTGTGTGTGTGTGTGGTGTGTGTGTGTGTCTCTTTATGTCCATCTCTGTCTCTGTCTCTCTCTTCTGTCTCTCCTCTCTCTCCATCTCTGTCTCTGTCTCTGTCTCTCTCTCTCACACACACACACATACACACACACACACACACACACACACACTGATACTTTCTCTGGGAGCATTAGCCAAGCAACTGGTCTACTTTCAAGATTTTTTTTCTATTAAATAAAGCTATATTTGGAGCTAACTATACTCCTAATTTAGGATTTTTAATAATAATAGAAAAGCTTGAAATAATCTTACATATTCATGCAGAGTTCCTGTAGAAGTAATAGTAGCCAAAGAAAAAGAAGCTCTTTACTTGCTCTTCTATTCCCAATTATTTTTCCTACAAGAGAGGCAGTGTATTATGATAAAAATAGAGCTAAAAGAAGTAACAAGTCCTAAATGCTATTCCAATTCTGTCACCAATTTACTGTAAACTCTTGAGCAATTGCTTAGCCTCTCTAGATCTGTTTCTTAAGTTAACTTTGAAAAATAAGGTATTGGACTATATTACCTTTAAAAACGTGATTTTCCTTTGTTTCTTACAGCATAGTAATATGCCATGTCCATATATACCTCACCCTCATCTTACCTTGTAATAAGTACATTGAAAAAACAGTATTTTTATATGTATACCGGTATTTTATATGGACCCCTTTGGTAGTCAGGTGAAGCCTATGAATCCGTTCTCACTGTGTTTATTGACTACATTGTGTTTGCTACCTCATTTCTCACCTAGGTGCAAAACCAGGGGTTTTCTCTGACTGACTTCTCAACCATGCCTCAGGAAGCTAATTATTGGCATCCCCTTATTATCCTGTAAGATCTTAACCTCTTTGACATTCCACATCACCACTGCCCTCTGCCTCTCAGATTGGAGAATGGGGCCATTAACTCCCGACTTCTGTTGGAGGAGAAAACTCAGCTTAAATATCTCCTCATCTCTCACCTGCCTCTCTGTCTTAAGACTTTTCTGACTGACTTTTCCACCTTTCCCCTTGTCAGGTACCACTCCCTTACCCAGTTTTTCAGATTTTTTTTTGTGTGTGTCATTCGTATGTCATTTCCCCCCATTAGATTATAAACTCCTTGAGGGCAGAAACTGTCTTTTTTTTCTTATTTGTATCTCCAGCACTTGGAATCATACCTAGAAGACAGAAGATGCTTAATAAACATTTATTCACTAATTGATTCTTATTGATTATATTCATAATCAAAATCAATGCTAAATTTCAATTAGATATTAGTGAAAATAAAAATGACTTTTCCTATTCAAGTTTATGGGCCCCTTGAAATCTATTCACAGGCTGTAGGGGTCTGTGGATATCATGTTAAGAGCCTTTAAACTATAAGGTATCTTCTAGACTTATGATCCTATTATGAATTAAAGACAAGTGGCTTTGGAGTAAGAGCAACTCCATTCAAATTCTGCTTCTGTCATTTACTATTTGTGTGTCCTTGGACAAGTCACTTAATTCTGGGACTCAGTTTCCCCATCTGTAAAATTAGGAAGTTGAATAAGATTACATTGAAAGTCACTTTCAACTTTAAATCTATGACCCAATAAGTCCAAAGTCTCAGGTTGACTATGGATTTCAGTTAGGTAACAGTAAGGATAAAAAGACAAGTCTTTTACTTCTCTATAAAGGTTCAGAGGTTAAAGAAAAGCACTCTGTCATAATGACTTGATTGGAAATGCAGGTAAGGTGAGAGGAAAAGAGATGGAATTATTTCAAGCAAGTGAAAAAGAAGGGATGATAATTGGTCTTTCATCTCTGCTGTAGCATCACATGTTCTATCATCAAGCAGTTATTTAATTATTCTCTTTATAAAGAAGATTCACAGAGCTATGTATCCAACTTTAGTCTGCCTCTTGATTACCAGTTGTTTATTGGTCATGTTGAAGTTAATATCCTACAAGCATGGGATGTGCTGGAGCCACTTTGTAGGTGAGAACCAATTATTGAATTTTTATTGTAATCATTCAAAACTCCGAAATTGACAAACACTACAAATTAGGGCTAAATTAATTGTTTTGTTGGCTATCTAGATTTTTTAAAGAGGTGGAGAAAATACTAAGAAGGCAGACTAAATTTTAAAGTGTGCCATGCATATATTTCCCACCCTAGACTCTGAAAAAGCTGGTTGTTAAACAGCAAAACCTTCTGTACAAGATCAATACAACATATCACAATAGAACTCAATATCTTTTTACCAAAAACTCCACTCCTCTTTCTTCTAAACTTTATTTCTATCAAGAGTTCCTCCATTCTTCCAGTCACACAGTTTTACAATGTTGAAGTTATCATTGACATTTTTCTCAGTGCATATATACAATTTGTTGCACTGTTTCATTGATTTTATCTTCACATCTCTTGCATCCATGTCTTTCTCTAAACTAAGACAGCCATCACTTTGCTTCAGACCTTCATCATGTTTTATATGGACTAATTGTTACAGCTTTTTAATTGGTCTCAATACTTTCACGTCTTTCTTCTCCAATCCGTTGTCCACACCGCTACCATGGTGATTATCCTGAAGCACCGTTCTAGCCTGTTATTCCCCTCCTCTATAAAGGCTATCAGTTCTATCTAGTCTGTAGGATCTAGCACAAATTCCTCTCTTTAATACAGCCCTTCACAATCTATAAGTGCCATTTTCTATATGAGATCTTTCTTGATGCCCTAGCTAGTGCCTCACCTCCCACAATTTTCTTATGTTCATTTGGTATCTACTTACAAATATACATGTTGTTTTCCCTAATACAATGTAAGCTCCATGAGGGAAAAGACTTTTTTTTTCTTTGCAACCCCAAGGTCTAATACACTATCCAACACATGCTGTCCAATCATTTTTGTTCTATCCAACTTTTCAAGATGTGATTTGGCATTTTCTAGGCAAAGATACTAGAGTGGTTTGCTCATTTTACAGATGAGGAAACTGAGGCAAACAGGGTTAAGTGACTTTCCCAGGGTCATATAGCTAGTAAGTGTCTGAAGCCAGATTTGAATTCAGGTCTTCCTGACTCCAGGCCCAACACTCTATCCACTATGCCACCTAGCTGTCACATAGTAGGTGCTTAATACATATTTGTTGATTGATTATATTCACTTTAATATTCTATTCACCATAGAATAAAAGGGCAGGGAAAAGCATCCTCATGGCCCTAAGATATCTAAAAAACAACTTAAAATGAGCTTTAAATTTTAATATAAGGATGAAAATATCATATGGTTAACAACCATTTAATGGGATGTGACTCTATTGTATGTATGTAAATGTCAACCTGAGTTAAAATTTAAAAGTTGGCCTCAGACACTTAGACTCTGTCACCCTGAGCAAGTCAAGCTATTGCTTCCTTAGTTTCTTTATATGTAAAATGAGAATAATAATAGTACCTCCCTCCCCAGTTTGTTATGAGAATAAAATGAGATAATATTTGTAAAGCAGTTTTGAACTTTAAATCACTATAAAAATGCTAGATATTTTTATCATATATGCACATGTGTATATATGTACATATATATATACACACATATATGCACATGTGTATATATGTACATATATATATATATATACACACACACTTACACATATATGTATGTGTGTATACACATAAAATAGTAATAGTTCTTTAAGGAAAGAAGTGGCTCCCTTCCTATATGTAATGCAGAGAACTTCAAATACCAGTACTGGGACAAAGCAAGCATTATTTGAGTATAAATAACTTGTGCAAAACATGTACTAACAGAAAAATAGATATATTCTAATAGAATACAGACACACACACATACATATATGCATATCTAATATATGCACATATGTGTATATTACTTATGCATTTGAGCACAAATACTAAATCAATATGGACTGTCACCAAAATCAGAGCGCATAACCCAGCACTATCTGCCCCAGGCTTATCAGCCAATAGCATAATGAAATCCTATGACATCTCACTGATTTAAACCCTTTTGATGACTCAAAGTATAGTTTGCTATCTCAGAAATGGAATTTCATCCTGTACCAGTTAAATGTCAAATAACTGTTTTTCATTATTAATACTGATGATATTTTATTCATAGTGTCTTCTAAAGAGATGAGAGCTCTTTATAGATCTTGGTTATTTCATTCTCATCACATACTCATGAGGGAGGAAGAGGTGAGAAATTATCATTCCCTCCAATATACAAAAAGAGGAAATTTAGAAACTTTTTACTATTAAGTGATATAATCAAGATCATTGGGTAAATCACTACCATATCCAGGAGATAAAAGCTCCACAGACAGAATTACTGATAAATGTTCTAAATGTAAAACTACATTTGTTTTCCACAGGACGGTCCCAAAGCATAGGTACAGAAATCCTAGTATAGTTGAAGAACACAAAAGACTCATTTGCTCCAAAACCTCTCCAACCATGCATCAGTCCTATTTCCTGAAATTTCTTCTTTAGTCACTATTTGGATTATAACAAGGAATTCTTTCATCTGGAGCAAAAACAATTGAACAGGAGAGAAGATGAGGAGAGGGAGTCCAGCTGTTGATATAGTTGTAAAGGAAGAGAGGGACTATGGTAACATTTTGACAGCCTGGTTGTAACAGTCTAGTGATGGTAAAGTAGTTGGGTGCTATTATGCAGAGAATGTTGAAAAAGTATGACAAGGCAAAAGCGTACACATATAGTCTCCAGACACCTGAAAAGAAGAAGGACCTTCATCCAATGTCAGAATCCTGGGTCAATACACAGAGCACCTCATGATAATTATAGCTCTGCTTTTGGCCAAGGAATTGAACACTTCTATTAAAATGAAAATATTTTATCTAGTATATCAAACCAATCTGTTGGTGACAAGAGATCAATTACTTGTTCGATTAGCTATTACAGAGATAGAATTTTGTAAGGACCAGGTAACTTTCTTCAAAAAAACTTTTTTAAATCAGTTATACATAAAAGCAAATTTTAACATTGTTATTTTAATTTTTTTAATGTTCAAATTCTCTTCTCCCTCCTTGAAAAGGCAAGCAATTTAATATAGATTATGCAGAAGTTGTCATACAGAAAAAAATTCATATTAGCTATGTTGCAAAAGAAAACTGATCAATAAGGCAAGAAAAATAAAGTTTAAAAATATGCTTTGATCTGTATTCAAACTCCATCAGTTCCCCCTTACACTGCCCCTTGCCAGAGGTGAATATTCTTTTTCGTCTTAACTCTTTGAGAATTGTCTTGGATCACCGTATTGCTGAGAATAGATGAGTAATTCACAGTTAATCATCTTAATGATAATGTTGTAACTGTGTGTGATGTTCTCCTGATTCTGCTCACTTTGCTTTGCATCAGTTCCTATAAGTCGTCCTAGATTTTTCTGAAAGCATCCTGCTTATCATGTCTTAAAGCACAATAATATTCCACCACAAACATATACCACAACTTGTTCAACTCCTTCTTTCCTATTTTTTAAAATAGATTATATAGAATTGGGATTAAGCTTTCCTTAAATGTTGGGTAAAATTCATTTGTGAATCCATCTGTTCCTGAGGATTTCTTTCTTAGGGAGCATATTTATGGCTTATTCAATTTCATTTTCTAAGATAGGATTATTTATGTATTATATTACCTATTATTTTAATCTGGGAAGTTTACATTTTTATAAATATTCATTTATTTCACTTAGGTTATGACTTATTTGCATATAATTGGACAAAACAACTCCTAAAAATAGCTTTAATTTCATCTTTCTTGATGCTGAATTCACCCTTTTCATTTTTTTTGATACTGATAGCTTGGTTTTCTTTCTTTATTTAAAAAATCAAATTACCCAAAAGTTCATTTATGTTATTGTTTAGACTTAACTCTCAAAACTTTGAAAAGGTAAACATTAATTCTGAAGGAAAAACAAATCAACCTTTAAATCAGTAGTATTTTTTTATGTTTTTTTTTCATATTTCCCACCAATTCCTGAATCAGTGATGAATTAATATTACCAAGCCTAATTTAAAATCTAAGATTGTGGCTAAATTATACCATGCTCTTTTATTAAATTTAGCCAGTTTTTAAGTGAATGGAATCAAAATAGATAACATTTGCAAAAAAAAAATACTCTGCTTACCTTTGTCAAATAGAGAATCATAGAAATTCAGAATCAGAAAGGAACTCAGCCATCATCAAAAGTACAATAGATTTGGAATCAGTGGCTCTGCTGTTTGCTACCCGTATGATTTTGGGAAATTAATTTAACATCTCTGAGCCCATGGCCTCATTTGAAATATGATGGGCTTTATGATCTGACCTCTAATATGCTTCTAGCCCCAAATCAATAATCCTATGACCCTAGTCTAATCACCAATCAAAGCAAAAATCCTGCTTTTGGCATTCCAGCAGGTGGCTAACTATCCTCCATTTCAAAAACTCTAAAATTTTGAAGGTAAAGAATTCACATAAAAGAGTAAGGTGAAGGAATCTAAAAGTAGTTAACTGATACATTATCAGTAATCCCAATTAAATCTACTAAAATGTTGCTAGAAAGCTGTCTTTGATGTTAGAAAATGGGGCATGAACCTTTGTTTCTGAATTATTATATGTAGCAATACATGAAATGTATAGTCCAGGTTCAAGCAAACTATAACAACTAACTTAGGCAAGGACATATAAGCTTCCCCCTTCCCTTTTTAAATTGTATACCTCTCATGATGAGATATTTATCTCTATCTCTATTGACAAAAATATAGCTATATCATATATATACACATACATACATACATATATATGTATGCATGTATTTATATGTATATATATATATGTATGTATGTATTTATATGTATATATATGGAGAGAGAGAGAGAGAGAGACCTATGTATAGCCCAAGAATGAAAGAAAGAGAAAGAAAGAAAGGAAGAAAGAAAGAAAGGAAGGAAGGAAGGAAGGAAGGAAGGAAGGAAGGAAGGAAGGAAGGAAGGAAGGAAGGAAGGAAGGAAGGAAGGAAGGAAGATAGGCAGATAGATAAATAGTTGGGGGACAGTTCTATATGCTGGCATATGAGAGAGTGATATTTCCTTTCCATTTGCAAAGGATGTCAAATAATTAATCATTTGTAATGAAGAAGTCCTATCAGCAGAAGAAAAAGTAGCAATGATCTATATAATGTCAAGTCAAGGGTTGGTTTCCCCTGTTCTTTCCACTGTCCTGGCAAGATTCAGGAAACACATGAGAAAGAAGAAGGAAATTGACAAGTGCTATGGTAGAGTCCCTGGTCCTGAGAGTAAGGTTATCAAGGCTAGAGGATACCAAATTGCTGATGTGGTCACCAACTACTGCAAATTCCACTTAGCTTTTCAGCTGGGTGAAAATTTATCTCTCTCACTTTATCACCTGCTTTTTTCCTTCATTTCTAATCTATGCTCTTGAAATTGGATGAAGACAACCCTTTCCTGTATTTCTTTCTCATCAGGTGCATCTAATTAGCAGAACTTCTTGCCATATTTAAAGAAAAAGGAGGATAACATGGAAATTTAGTTGATGTCTGTAGAACCTCAACATTGTGCCTCAATATAGGAGCCCTGGATCTGTTTGGTTTCCTTTTTTGTCTTGGGTACAATAAACTATGTTATCACACATTCATTACCTGAATCCCATGAATTAAGGCAGCTATGATCAGAGTCCAGATGAGGATGGAACTTTTGAATTAAATAAACATGATAGATTTCATATTTCATTTGTTGATTAATATTCCATTTCATTGCCTAGATTGATTTTGGATGTGGACAAGTAGAGTTGGTCAATTGGCATTTTTAAGTACCTATCCTGTGCCAAGCACTATGTTAAGCCCTATGTTATAAAGAAAGGGGAAAAAGAGTCTCTACTCTTCAGGAGTTCACAGTCTAATGGGGGAGACAACATGCAAACAAGTATGTAAAAACAAGTTATACACAGAATAAAGTGAGGATAGACCCAGAAGGAAGTCACTAAAATTAAGGAGAACTATGAAAAGCAACTTGCAAAAGATAAGACTTTTGCTGAGACTTGAAGGAAGCAGAGACAAGGAAGGAAAGAGTTCAAGTCTTGGGAGACAGCTACTGAAAATGCCTGAAGTCAGGAGATGGTGTGTCATGTGCAAATAAAAAGTATGACTTGGTTGCTGAGTACATAGAAGGGAGTCATGTATAAGAGGACTAGAAAGGTAGGAATGATGAGTTTTAAAAGCCAAACATAGTATTTTTTTTATTTGATACTGGAGATACTAAGGACCCCTTGAGGTTTATTAAATGGGAGAGGGGTAACTTCGGGACCTGCACTTTTGAAAGATTAATTCGATAGCTAAGTAGAGGTTAACTTGGAATGGGAAGAGACAGGGCAGGGAGACTAACCAATAGGTTATTGCAATAGTGCAGGTCTGAAGTGATGAGGGTCTGAACCAAGATGGTAGTAGTGCCAGAGGAAAAGAAGGAGCATATATTAGAGGCATTACAAAGGTAATACAAGAGGGCTTGATATTAGATTTAAACTCCTTGAGGGCAGGGACTATCTTTTGCCTCTTTTTTTACCCTCAGAACTTAGCACAGTGCCTGGCACAAATTAGTGGCTTAATAAATGTTTATTGATTGACTGGTTGGTTAATTGGCTGTCAATTTTTTTTTTTTATCATGGAGACCAGAATAGATGTTTTCTAGCTAAAAACTATCTGATAGTCAGAATAGACATTGTAGACTTTAGGAAAATTATCCTTTCCATATATCAGAGAGGGACTTACAAGTCCACTGGGCTGGTGGCTCAAAAAAAGTACCAGCAGGTGAACAATGCAGATATTGGCTCTGTTTCCTGAGAATTATTAATACAGTGACACATGTTTCTTATAGACTAAGGAAGGCAGCATATGATCTACATGACCCAAGACACTTTTCCTCTCCAAAGTGAAGGTCCACAAAAGATCACAAATATAAGAGAAAGAATTAGAAACTGACATCAGGTTGCCATAGTTAGATTCAGGGTAAAACAAAAGCACTAAATAGAAATAAAGATCAAATACACTAGAGGATAAAAAATATGTTGTCAAGTCAAAGTCAGAAATGCAGGAGATGAGTCACTGGTTGAGCTAAGGGCAGGAACAATATGGGTCAGTCAGGAGGGTTAGGGAAAGTAGTGTAGTTAAGTATTACAAGATAGAACAGGGCAGACTCAACAACAGAGAGGATATTATTTGAAGTCTTTTAATATTGGGCTACATTAGGTGGTGTCTCATTTTCCTCTTAATCACTGAATTGAAGTAAACTTTTATCACAGGACCCTGATATTCAGGACTTGTTTACTTATAGACAGAGTTACCTTAAACTAGTCCTTTTGGTATTTGAGTAACAAATTTCCTTCTGCACTAATTAATGTTTTAGCATGGTTCCACTGTATTTGTTAAAGTTAAAGATTGTGGAGGGACACATGTAAGCACCATGGAAGAACAGTTAGCAAATTCATTAATTAGAGTTAAGTTTATAGTTCAGATAAAAAGGATTATAATTCATTAGCTTAAGTAGGCTCATATATGCTGGTTACAAATATGATTATGTGAACATTATTTACTGATCTTTGCTCTCTGAAGTGAAATACAAGATTGGGAGATTCAGTTTTGGTCAAGTATTTATTAAATGCTTCCTATCTTCAAGACACTGTGCTAGGCTCTGATAATGAAAAGATGAAAAACTATAATTTTCCACTAGCAAGAAGCAAATCATCAACTATAAAGATAGTGATATACCAACACATAACCAAATAAACTGATTCAAGGAAGAGTACAATAGGGGCAGAGGAGAGATCCAGAATAAGTGGACTAGGAAAATTTAGAGAGAAAAGAATCATTTAAGGGGGATGAATGAGGTATAGCATGAGAATGAGGTAATAAATAAACCAATGAATGAAAAATGATTTAATAAATACTTACCATGTGTCATCTACTATGACAAATGCTGGAGATGAAAAGTAAAAGATAGCCCATTCTCTGAGGATTCACATTCTAATTGGGAGAGATGACACATCTAGGAGAGTTTAGAGCAAGGGTGATAGAAAGCCTGGGTGATCCTTAGAGCATGGTGGTGGGGTGCATGACAAGTTCCAAAGTTCCTTGGAGTACAAGCTTAGGAAAAAATGACAATGCCAAGAAGTCTGAAGAATGCAGCAACAAGTTTGATGGTAAGATTGAGTGCCTTCTAATCATAAATGACAGTGCAGATGGTAAGACCCAGTGATCTGCCACCTTACTACAAGGCTTATTGTTGATGATTTCCTACTCACCAAAGAGTTATGGGCTGACCACATCCACTTCATGACCAAGGAGCTAGAGAAACCCAGACCCGTGATCTTGAGAATGAAGTCATGTGTGCCTATAATTTGCAATAGAATTAATGTTTTGGGCTGCGTCTTACAGGGTTGAGGATAGGGAGGTAATAATCATGGAAGAGGCCCTACTTGATCTCAGTCTTAAAAGAAAGAAAAAAGATTTCAAGATTTGGAATTAAGGAATTCAACCCAGAGGAGGATTCTGGGAAGATGGTGGAATAGGTCAGAAAGCTCCAAGCTCTCCAGATTTTCCCCACAAAGGCGATAACATAGCACCTCAGTGCAAACATAGAGCAGTAAAAATAAAGAAGAGCAGGAGAAGAACAGGAGTCCTCTTGAGATAATTGTAGAAGATCTGAAGGAAAATCCTAGGATGAAGTTTGGTCCCTGTGAAGAGAAAACACCTCCAGGGTAGTTCCACTTAAACAACAAGCAGCAAGCCCTGGGGTTTGCTAGGTTGAGAAGCTGCCTCAGCCCCAGCCCCAGGAACTTTTACCCCTAGGACAGTGGGGGAGTTGGACATCTGAGCTAGGGAAGATCTAAGGATCCTCTGCTGACAAGGCATACCAGACCCAGTTGTGTCATAGAGATGTGGCCCTGGGTGACCCAGCACATGCCAGGTGAGTGCAGAAGCACTGGGGCTGGGACACCACTGGTCACTTTCAGGAGGCTAGAGGTCTTGGTTTCAGTTCCAGGCCAGAGGGGAGAAAAGAAGGTAGATATGAGGCCAGAGGTACCACCCTCCATACCACAGGACTAGAGGTGATCACAAAAACTAAGCTGCTACAAACACAAAAATGAACTGGCAAAGAAGGAAGAATCCCACCACAGAGAGTTACTATGAGAATAGAGAAGACTGGAGTCCATCTTCAGAGAAGGATATTGAAGCAAAGAAACTTTTCTACACCAAACAGTAACCTCAAATGGTCCCAAAAAGAATTAATAGAAGAACTTTAAAAAGTCTTTAAAAATCAAATAAGAGAGATTGAGGAAAAACTAAAAGTAAATAAATAAGAACAATTCAAGAAAAACAAGAAGATTATGGGGAAAAAGTTAACCAATTAGAAAGGGAGATCCAGAATCTTAAAAACAACTTGAAAATCAGAATTAGTCAAGGGGAAGCCAGTGAAGTTATAAGAGATCAAGAAATAATAAAACAAAACATAAAGAATGAAAAAAATAGAAGAGAATGTGAAATATCTCATAAGAAGTCATTTGATGAACAGATTAAGAAGAAATAACATAAGAACAATCTGACTACTTGAAAGCTATGATTAAAAAAAGAATCTTGATACAATAATACAAGAAATAATTAAAGAAATTAATTCTGAAGCACTAGAACAAGAGGAGAAAACAGAAATAGAAATATCCACCAATCACCACCTGAAAGAGATCCAACAGGGACAACCCACAGGAACGTCATAGTCAAATTCCAAAACCCCCAGCTCAGGGATAGAATATTATTAGCAACAAGAAAAAAAATTAAATATGGTGGTGCCGCAATTAGAATCACATAAGACCTAGTAGTGGTGACACTAAAAGACCACATGTCTTGGAACATTATATATCAAAGAGCAAAAGAACTGGTGTTCTAGCCAAAAAAATATCACATTCAGCAAAGCTAAGCATAATCCTGCATGGAAATAAAATGGATATTTAATGAACTGTCAGACTTTCAGGATTTTATTTAAAAAAAATAACCTGAACTTAATAGAAGATTTGATATACAAGAGCCAAGAAAAATGTTAGGTACCCACCAAAGACTAATGACAAGAGACTCAATAAGAACAGACTATTTATGTGTGTAAAATATAAAATGTATGTCAAAGATTATTATTAGCAATTGGGTAGTCCCTAAGAAAGATTGGGGTAGACCTGAGTATAACACAATTTTAAAAAGTAAAACTGTTTAGGAACAGCTAAAAAGGATAATATGTTATACAGATGAGGTGCAAAAAGGAAAAACCAATAGAGGGATCAGATAGGGGAGGAGGGCTGGTAGGTCTTTAAACCTGATTTCATTGGTAATGGGTTCAAGAGGGAATAATACATACATACACACATACATACATACACACACACATACATACATACATACATACATATACACATACACACATACATATATGTATATATGTCTGTATGAAAATCTACATTCAGAAAAAAATAAAATGCTAAGGGCATAGGGAGGGGGTGAAGGATAAGGGAGGGATCTCTAGAAAGAAGGGTGAGGGAATAGGCTAAAAGGGAGTATAGAAGGGTGTTTGGTTAGTAGGAATGGGAGGATAAGGAAAGGATCCTTAAACAAAGGTAGGTTAAGTAACAGGAGGGCAAGGTAGCAGGTAGAAGCAAAGTGGAGGAGTCAGTAGTGGTAGGAAATAAGAGATAGACACAAACATAAAATAAAGATCAGGAGTAGAATGTGTTAGAAAAGTATATGTTAAATGTCTAGTATGTATATGTATATGTATATGCATATGCATATGCATATGCATATGTATATGTATATGTATATGTATATGTATATGTATATGTATATGTATATGTATATGTATATGTATATGTATATGTATATGTATATGTATATGTATATGTATATGTATATGTATATGTATATGTATATGTATATGTATATGTATATGTATATGTATATGTATATGTATATGTATGTGTATAAATATATCTATGCTTAATTGTAGTCTTCTGGGAGGGAAGGGAAAGGAAGCAGGAGGAAAGAACAACATAAAAAATGCAAAGCAAAGAACAAAAGAAAACTTACAAGGAAGCAAAGAAAAGATAGCTCTCAACACAATACATAGTAGTAGCATTCATTATATAGGTTTTCTTGAAATAGAAATTTATTGCTGTATATTTTGAATCCTCTCTTACATTCTGTTGTGTATATGAAATGTCTTTTTCTTTTCTTATTTTGTATTTAGGTTTCAATGTTTAAGTTTATATTATATTTCTTTTTCTTTTCTTACTGCATATTTGTTTTAGTATTTAAGTCTACAATTTAAAAAAAAAAAACTTTCTTTGGAATTCAACCCAGGCTGCTGATGCACTGAGTAGTGCCGAAATCTTCTTGCTGGTACTCCATACTGAAAACCTTTTGCAGTTCAATACTTCCTTTAGGGCACAATAAAAACCCTTTATATATATACATATATATTTTATATGCTTTAATGACTCTAATATATCTTTCTAGCCTTTTCATATTCATTCTATGTTTCAGTCAAATTGGGGCTGCTAGTTAGTCCTAGATTTTAGCTGGCAATCCCTGGCATCTGTGTATTTGTGTGCATTAAGAAGATTTGGGCACTACTCAGTGCAGCAGCAGCCCTTCTTCCTCCATAGTGGTCAGCTATGACCCCTGACTCCCCAGAAACCATGTTGAAGGGACACTCAGTTGGCATTGATATTGACACCACTTATTCTTGTGAAGGAGTCTCCTAACATGGGAAAGTGGAGATGATTGCTAATGATCAAGGAGACATGACCACCCCAAACTATATCACCTTCACTGACACAGAATGTTTAATTGGCGATGCTACAAAGAGTCAAGTTGCAATGAACCCCACCAACACAGCTTTTGATGTCAAATATCTGTTTGGTCTCTGACTTGATGACACAGTTGTACAGTCAGACATGAAGCATTGGCCTTTCCCAGTGATGAGTGACATAAGCAGGCCTAAGGTTCAAGTGGTGTAGCAAATAGAAACCAGGAGTTTCTATCCAGAAGAAGTACCTTCTGTGGTCTTGACCAAGATGAAAGGAATTGCTGAAGTTTACCTTGGGAAGACTGTTACAAATGCTGTGGTTATGGTACCAACCTATTTCAATGATTCCTAGTGTCTGGCCGACAAAGACACTGGAACCATTGATGGTCTCAAAGTGCTCTGAATCACCAATGAACCATCTGCTGCTGCTATTGCATATGGCTTGGACAAAAATGTTGGTGCTGAGAGAAATGTGTTGATCTTTGACCTTGGAGGTGGTACTTCTGATATCTCAATTCTTATCATTAAGGATGGAATCTTTGAAATCAAGTTCACAGCTCAGGACACCAACTTCGGAGGGGAGTACTTTGACATCCTCATGGCTAATAATTTCATTCCAAGTTCAAGTGAAAGCACAAGAAGAACATCAGTGAGAACAAGAGGGCTATTTGCTTTCTGTGCCCTGCTTGTGAACATGCAAAGTACCCTCTCTTCCAATATCCAGGCCAGTATTGAGATTAATTCCCTCTGTGAAAGTATCGACTTCTATATATCAATTACCCAAGCCCATTTTGGAGAGCTGAATGCTGATCCTTTCCATGGTAAAATGGACACTGTGCAAAAGGCCTTAAGGGATGCCAATCTAGATAAACCATAGATTTATGATATCATCCTGGGGAGTGGTTCCACTTACATCCAGAAGTTCCTGCAACACTTCTTCAATGACAAGGAGCTCAACAAGAATATCAATCCTGATAAGGTGGTTGCCTCTGGTGCAGCTGTCCAGGCTGCCATTTTGTCTGGAGATAAATCTGAGAATGTGCAGGACTTGCTGCTATTGGATGGCACTCTTCTTTCCCCTGCAACTGAAACTGCTGGTGGAGCTATGACAGTTGTGTTCAAATGTAATAACACCATCCCCACCAAGCAGACACAGACCTTTACCACCTATTTAGAAAATCAGCCTGGTGTGCTTATTCAGATTTATGAAGGTGAGAGAGCAATGATAAAGGATAACAACCTGCTTGGCAAGATTGAGCTTACAGGAAATCCCCCCTATCCCCCGAACCCAGGGGTGTTACTCAGATTAAAGTTGCATTTGGCATTGATGCAAATTGCATACTCAGTGTTTCTGCTGCAGATAAGAACACAGGCAATGAGAACAAGATCACCATCACCAATGATAAAGGCCATCTAAGCAAAGAAGACATTGAGTATATGGTCCAGGAGGCTGACAAGGCTGAGGATGAGAAGCAGAGAGACACAGCAGCTTCTAAGAATTCTCTTTAATCTTGTGCTTTCAACATGAAGGCTACCACAGAGGATGAAAAACTACAAGGCAAAATTGGTGATGAAGACAAGCTTGAAGAAGATGAGAAGACAAGATCCTTGACAAATTTAATAAATAATCAATCAGTTGAATAAGAACCAGACTGCTGAGAAGGAAGGATTTGAGCATCAACAGAAAGAATTGGAGGTCTGCAACCCTGAATTTACTAAGCTGTACCAGAGTGCAGGGGCCATGCCAGGAGGCATAACTGGTAGATTTCCAGGGGATGGAGAAGCCCCATCTGAAGGTATTTCTTCTGGACCTGGCATAGAAGAGGTCACTAAATGGACCAGAAGAAGCATTTCACATAGCTTTCCAAAAATTGAAGAATTTAAATTTGTACCTAAGGCATTAGCACTTTAAAAGTGATATTTAAGCTACTATGTAAATCTGGGCATTCTGAATACTTAAATGTGTGCAGAGGAAGGGAGGTGAACAACATTGTACTTTATCAGTACTGTAAACAAGTGGAAATGTAATTCTTGTCCTGGAGAATAAAATCTATTTAAAATTGGGAAGAAGAAGAAGAAGAAGAAGAAGAAGAAGAAGAAGAAGAAGAAGAAGAAGAAGAAGAAGAAGAAAAAGAAGAAGAAGAAGAAGAAGAAGAAGAAGAAGAAGAAGAAGAAGAAGAAGAAGAAGGTGGCAGCAATGATGATGACTATTTGGGTCCCAGCATGAAGAGTGACTGAGGTCTGGGAAACAGGGTAAGAGAAATTATTATAGTAGTGCAAGAAAGAAGCGACAAGGACTTGAACTAGGGTGGTGGCAATATTACTGAATATTTATGGCAATTTAAACAAGTCATCATTAAAGACAGTCAAAAATGATTTGAATAAAAGTTAAAAGAATTTGGCTCAAGCAAGAACCAAGATATAAGTTGACCCTGAATACAAATATGGTCATTATTCATACCTTTGTACATTAGCCAGAATTTGGTTTCTAGCTGTGACTTGTGTACTTTTGAATATTACACTAATATCAGTTGCTAATCATCATCAAAATAATTTTGGCCTGAGATTTTATACATATTATCTGCCACTTGTGACAATTCCTGACTGTAAAATAATGATATATACTCTCAAAAATGATAGTAGCTCATATTTTTACATCCTTAAATTTATACTCTCAAGATTTTACTGCAATTAGTTGGTAAGAGTTTTCTTTGGATTTGATCCATTTTAAACAAATAAAAAATATCTTTCCATTAGATAAAAAAGCAACAAAGAAAAGAATTTAAAATAATTCATTAAAATAATTTGTGCTTTCCCTAATACAGATATGTAGCCTGACCCAAGTTCAGGTTCAGCATATAAAATATACTCAGACAGCGAGAATAAGCCCAGATTTGTCTTTATTACACATTTGTTATCTTATCAATATAGGCAACTTCTGGTAGGAAAACTCCCTCCACTGAGGCAGATCAGCAAGTCTTAGAGAATTGCTTGGGGGTCTGAAAGCTTAGATTAGGGGTTCCCAACCTAAGTTATGAGCACCTCCAGAAAAGATGACAAACTTGACAAAGTTTAAGGAGAATACTTTGTAAGTAAATATAGTTTCCAATTCCTAACCCAACTGTAACAGTATTCTTGAAAAAAATTATGGATTAGAAAATGGATGTTAAGGAAGTAGACATAGAGTGGGAAAGGAATGAAGTATTATAGTGCATCTGAAAAAAATTTAAAAAGGTTGTTGAAGGAATAATTCTTACTCATCAAAACTAAAATGAGATTTGGATATAAAAATTATTTTCCTCTAGAGCAAGGGAAAACATCAGCAAAAATGAACTAAATGATTTCCAGAATCTCCAAATTGATTTCCAATCAATAAAGTTAAAAAATTGTTGATATTCTCTTGGAACAGTATGTTATATGCTTATTAATAATGCTGACAAGGTCTCTCATTCTTCTTATCAATCAAATCCAAAGCAAGAAGCTAACTATGGCATGAGGGTATCTCTTTCAAAAACCATATTGAAAGGAGTGGAATCCAGATTGCGGAGTGAGAGAAAAAACCATTGGCTGACAAGAAATAGAAGTAAGAGTCTCATTTATATGTTTGATTATTCTGATGAGCATTTAATAACATTATTACTATAAGTGATGTTACATAACAAATACATTTTATTCATGTATATGTATACATGTGTGTATATGCATAGAAAACTTTAGAATTAATTTCCTTTCATATTGACCAAGGGGTGCCGAAAGGTTTACTGAAAGTCAAAGGATACAGGAACAGAAAAAGATGGAGAACTTCCGGATTAAATGACTTGTCCACAATCATTCAGTGTATATGTGTCAGAAGTAGGACCTGTACCCAGTACTTCGCATCTATAATAATAGCACTTCAGTCATTGCTGTCTCTAAAACCCATATATACAGCATTGCTAGCTAGAAAGTTGCACTGGATATGGGAGACATTCTCAGGATATTCCTATATATACAGATTTCTCATTGAGATGAATACCAATATTGATTGACCTGAGAGATAAAAATTGATTTTGGCAAGGCCAAGGTCTGTATTCATATCAGGCTATCTTTCTTTATGTTCTCTAAGATACAAAGTCAATAAATGAATTGTCACATGTACATCTTGAATATTTTAATTAGATTGCAAGAGAACATAGATTTCCTTCCCAATTTTAAGAAATGATGAGCAAATGAGAATGATTTCCAGGACAGAATTAAAGAAAAGATCCTACCATAGGTCTAAAAATAACTGCCTCCATTTGGGTACCTATGATCTAGCACTGGGCATTAATCCTTTTTGCAGCATTGGGTCTAAGTTTACATATTTAAATCATTAAGGCTGCTAATTTAGTTTTTTAGGCGCCTGCCTTTCTGCCCCATTCCATTTTATCTTCTCTTTTGACTTATTTTTATTATATTTTGGCTAGTTTATTCAAATATTTAAATGGCCCTATGATTCCATGGACTTGGATGTTCCCTCTAAGGAATATAGATAGTAATCCATCCATACTTGCCCATCCTAGATGATTATTGTCCATGTTCTCCCTCGAGTTTATCACATACTCCAGGGCTTCTTCACTGTACCTTAATGTGGGATGACAGTGAATAACAAGGCTTTTTATGAAGTTCTCACTAAAGTGTCAGACTTTGTGGGAAGCTATGGGGATATGAATATGAGAAAGCAAGACAATACCTGCCATCAAGGATCTTACAATCTAATAAGAGAAAGCAACCCATAAAAGGGAGAGGGATGGGAAGAAATTGGTATGTAAACATTGACATGATTTGAAAATGGGAGCCAGAAAATGAGGTACAGGTATCGTTCTAAGTGAAATAAGGAAAAAAGTTTACCTATCAGAGGCCACATTGATTCCAGGAGCATAGCTCAATGTTCCAGAAAGACATGGGTGAAGATGAGGAAGAAAATGGTCAGAGTACAGGCGATATGGTTTAGAATGGTAGCTAGGAGTAGAAACAAGGGGTACACAAGATATTCAATTATGCCTCTGCCCTGGTCTAAGATTTCAGGAGATCTGAGTCAGCTTGAGTTAATACCACCACTATCACCACCAAAACCACCACCACTACCACCACCACCACCACCACCACCAACAACAACAGCAACAATAGCAGCAGCAGCAGCAACAGCAACAGCAGCAGCAACAGCAGCAACAACAAACAGGGCTGTTGTGAATCAGGAACATATCCAGGTAGCTTAAGCTAATTTGGCCCCCAAGTGGATTGAGCTGAAATCCAATGGAGAGCCCTTTGGGCACAGAATATTTAAGAAATTTTCTATGGTTCTATAGATTCTCCCCTCCCCCACCCACAAAAGGACTTCCTTATGATCTACTTTTACTCCTTGCTTTGGCCTGAGATTCATTGAGAATGATTTTTGTTCCTTTGTTTGTTTGGTTTTGTTTTGTTTTTTAATTAAAGTAATAGTTCTCTAGGAGTCCCTAGGTTTTGAGTTGCACTGGATATGGGAGACATTCTCAGGATATTCCACTTTCATCAAGTAATTTGTCCATCTTCTTTTTCACTAATTCATTCCTTTTTCTTTTCCATTCTTCTTTTTTCTTTTTTCTTTTTGTAACTAGGTCTCCCTATCTTGCCCAAGCTGGAAAGTAGTGACCACTACTCATGGGTACAACTCTAATATTGATAAGCCTGAAAGCTTTCACCTGCTTCATTTCTGACCTGTGCCAGTTGACCTATTCATAGGCAGCCTGGAGGTCCACAGTTTCTAGGAGTTTACCATATTGGTGCCAGGAAGTACAGACACAGGGTTAGTTTAGTTCACAGTGGATCAGAACTACCAAGCTCAAGTAATCCACCAGCCTCAGCTTCCCTAATACAAGGGATTACAGGCATGTGCCACCATGCCTGATCTTTCACACATTTCAGCCTTGCCACTTCCCCCTTCCAAAACTTTCTCTGTTTACTTTCTTCCTTATGGTAAAACACATTTGAGCTAGGTTGACATGAAACCAAATATCTAGTCAGTGTGAGCTAACATCCTTTTTGAATCAATGAATTTTGTCAAAGAAACAATCTTTGGTGGTGTGTAAAAAGTCAGCTAGATATTTCAGTTAATTTTTTTAATAACTTAAGTGACCAGACATTTTAAGATTGCACATGCACAGGCTTTCTTAATCAATCACATTGCCTTTCATTTCCTGTGTTTGTGTTAGCATCCTTGATGCCTAAATTTGACACCAGCATGAAAGGGATGTACCTACACTAGAAAGTCTCCTTGGTAACTGGCCAAGAGCAAAATCAGTAGATTTATATCCCTAATAATGAAAGATAGAGTTTCTAAAAAGAACCCTAGAATTTCCAAACTAGGCAAATCAAATTAAAATAGAAAACAACACCTTGCAAGAAGCAGATCTGGCAAAGAGCAGATCAAAAATATCCATGAAAGATATCGGCAACTTTGCAATGTCAGATGAAAGACTTGTCCCTCCATGTACATGCCATATTCACACATGCTTATTGCATATGTCTCTTCACATTTGGATGCCTATGTGTTCCCATGCATGGATACCTCACACATCATCTCTATTAGGGTCAAAGAATCCCACTGTGCATGTATTTTGTATTCAAGAGAGAGCAAACTCAAGGTTTATGGAAGGGAATGTTATAATATTGCATAATTTACAGAGCTATTTAATGAAATAGAATTTCTCATGAATTGTGAATATCGTTGTTCTAAATTTTAAAAAGTAAAACATATTAGAGAGAATTCATGAGCTATAATTTGGAGAGGATTCTGTAAATACCTGGAAACTTGAGTATCAAACTGAGAACCCAGAGTAAGAGGATATAAGAATTACCTCATATCATTTTTCTTCTTCTTTTGGCCCCTCCTAGTTCAAGTTATTGAAAATCCATTTTTAAATATTCAGTGAATCAAAGAACTTGAGAATTGGAAGGGACCTTAATGGTTCTCTAGTCTAACCTCTTACTCCATTGTAGCACCTATCTAAAGGACACAACCTTTAAACTTAATCTAATGAACCACTTCTTCGTTTATATATAAAAGATTCATGGAAATGTCCTTTCCTCATTTTATCATATTTCCTAAGTAATTCCCTGACTTATTCATAACTCTTTATAATTTCACAGGTTAGCTACTAAGATTTAGAACTGAAAGCTCTTATGAATATATAATCCAAACCTTTCACTTTATGTTGTTGTTGTTGCATCATTCCAGTTGTGTACAACTCTTTGTGACCCCATTTGGGGTTTTCTTGGCAAAGATACTGGAGTGGTTGGTCATTTCCTTCTCTATTTCATTTTACAGATAAGAAAATTGGGGAAAACAGGGTTATGCGACTTCCTCAAGGTCACAGAGCTGGTAAGTATCCCACTTTCAAGCCCAGCACTCTATCCACTGCTGCTCTTTATTTTTTTCCATTTTATAGCTGTAGGAAATAAGGCCCAGACAGTTTAGGTGACCTTCCAAAGATACCACAGGGAGTAAGTAGTCAAAGCTGGATTCAAACAAATTATATCTTACTCTACATTTAGTGCTCTTTCCACTGCACCACAGTGCCTGGATCATTTATTTCAACTTCTTCATTTTTTAGTTGAAGAAATTGCAGTACAGAAAGGTTCTTGCTCAGTGTTCAGACTGCTACACAGTTTCTTGCTTCTCCCTTTAGTAGTCTTTCCATTATTCCATACCATCTACATGTACTTATCTGCTTATGGAGGTATCTAAAGAATAAGAGATTTGCATTCAAACTCTTCAGATGTTCCATACCACCTTCATTCAATTCCATCCAATCTAGTATATTATATATTCACATACATATATATTGATTAGCACCTACTATGTGCAAGAAGCTATTAGAATATGTATTGTTTGAAGAATACTGATGAATAACTAAGCTATTTTGAGTATTATAAATACCCAAATCAACTACAAAGGACCTATGAAGGAAGATGCTTTTCAACTCCAGAGAAAGAACTAATAAATAGAAATGTGCATGTTATGGTTTTATGTATGTATGTATATATGTATGTATGTATGTATGTATGTATTTGTGTGTGTATGTGTGTGTGTGTGTGTGTATGTATGTGTCAAATGGTGGCCTTCTGTAGTGGGGAGGTTAAGAGAGTTTGGAACTTAAAATGCAACAAAAAATAACATTTAAGAAAAAAAGCAAATGTATCAAAGCAAATGTATATCTAGTTTTTTTTTCCCTTTCCACTGATTATGTATATCGTGAGCATTCTTTTCTCAGTTAAAATATAACTTATTTTCATTATAATTTTGTGCTTTGGTGGAATATACTTGTAGTAGTAGTAAAATACTCTATCAGAAATAAATAGTTTAAAATTCAGAAATAACATGTAGCATCCTGAATTAAAGCTATGGAAAGGAACGGAATCCTAATGTTAAGTATAAGCATTGACTTGTAATAGGAGAAAAATATATTAAGTTATAGGACTAATGTATGATTAGTACTGAAGAAATAAAAGGAAAAATGTTTAAGACATAATGAAAGAGGATGGCTTCTGTTAGTTGTGATGGTCTTTGTGCTTCTGTTGGAAACTGTCTGTTGTTGCTACTTTATGGGTAAAGTCATACGATATTCTCAATCTCTTTAGTGTTGGGAATATGTAAGGTTGTCCCCAAGGAAAACCAGAGGGATACCATCTAACAAAATTTGGGGCATTTTAAACACTCTAATATACCAAGTGTGCTATTTAAAGTAGAAAATTATTTATTTAAAATTAGGGTAAAAAGGCTAAATAGAAGCATGTTTCATGCTAATTTTTTGCCTAACTGCAAACATTATGTATGTATGTATGTATGTATGTATGTGTGTATACATATACATATACGTATATATATATATATATATATATATATATACATATATATGTATATATATATATACACACACACATATATATGTACGTATTAATATGGCTATATATAATCCTCAAAGATTTCTTTTTCTTTTTCTTCCTCTATAAATGTTTATATTCATATATATGTATATATATACACATGCGTACATATGTAAAGATACACACATAAGCAACCTAATACATGTGAATATTTATAAGCACATAAATATAACTATATATCTTATATTTAGTATACTATAACATATTCCATATTGATTTATATATGCACATATATATGTATGTATATCTGTATGTGTGCAAAATATTTCAAAGAAACAAGATAAGTCTCTCAGTATGTGACTATCAAAAGGGTAAAATGTCATAGCCAATATAAAATAATAAATAATCTATCTAAAGTCTCTGGTATAATAGCTTCTGAATATAGTGTCTAAATGATCAAACTGAAATAGATTCAGGGCTCAAATATGAACCATTTTCTGGAGAAATTCCATTGACTGTGGTAAATTCAATTTTTTCCCCTCTATCTTCATTCTTATCGGGTTTTTCCTTATCTTACAGGAACAGGCAACAATGAGATTGCTAGTGAAGCAAAAGCAATTTACTTAATAATTGACAGAATAAACAATGTTAGCCTACAAACTGGATTTAGAATAAAGTCTCCTCAAGGGGCAGAGAAAAACCCTCAGCAGACTGTTGTGGTCAATAAAAATAATAACTGCTATGTACACAAAGATTTAAATTTTGCAAAAGCTGTAACACACATGAACTTATTTGAATTTTACAAGAACCCTGTGAGGTAGATATAGCATGAGTATTATTATCTCTAAATTAGAGATGAGGAAACTGAGATTCAGAAAGTTTTTCATTTGCTGATGTGTCAGAGATGAGATTAGAACCCAGATATTTCTGACTTCAAATAGTGTACTCTGTCTGTACAAGATGCTTCTCCAAAAAGGTTATTGTGAATCTGATAAAAAAAAAAGATAAATATAGGGTGATGATGATACATTCAGACTACTGATAGTTTAAACAATGCCAGGTCTAATGAGCATTATTTTTCTTAATAGGTTCAGCTTCATCATTATATATATTACAGGGGAAACTGTTATCTGCAAATAGATGCATTGTCACAGAAATAAGAATTTAGAGAGCCGGAGACTCAGCCACATTCTACAAGGCCATAAACTCTTTATCCATACAGCTTCACAAGGTCTATTACACCTGATCCATCAGAAGCATGCTCAAAAACTTATATCACTGCTCTCCAAGTGGCCATGACTCCTGAGTATGAGGGAGAACCAGTCTCAGGCAGAAACCTGTACCTGATAGAATAGTTCAATGTGTGGGAACACCCTAAACTTGTGTATTCTTCCTTGCAAACTTCAATGAACAATGTTCTACCTCTTCCACAGGAGTCTAATGAAGGGCAAAAAGCAGTGGTAAGCTAGTAAATATTTAACAGCCAGCTCTTGGGTGTGTGTGCGCATGACACACTGTTAAGTGTATATTATTAATATTTTCTCCATCATTTTCTTAAGTTTAACACACAAAACAATAAATCGAACCCTGATATATGAATTTCTGAAGTATAAATGCTTGTACTGAAAATTTAGGAAAAAAGCTCTTGTGAGTTTATTGAAGCAGACTCCAGCACCTGAGGTTCTATTCAAAACATTCTGCATGATGAGCCTATTACTCCTGGTGGCCCCTAAAGTACTATATACATCCTTTTGGGGTCTTCATTGTTGAGAGATGTGCGCTCACTGTACCAAGGACACTGAGGGAGAACCAACAGACTTGTTGCAATGCTTGCTGACTGCCCTTCAGCTATAGGCTGTATTACTCCTAAGCCTTTTCAAAGAGTTGCCCCCATTCCAATGAGTACAATACCATTTTGGTGGTAGAAGCAACCCTAACCAAGAAGTGTTGCTTATTCTATGCTGGAGGAAAAGAATCTTATTTCCACTGTCTCCCCTTCTATTTCCATAAAATGTTAAATAAGGTCTGAAGAACTAAGGAAATGATCTGATACCCTGCAAACATTCCCATCTGCTTGAGCTTGATCTTAATAGAAATCTATTTGTGGGAAAACAGTAAGTATATTCATTGTGGTCAAATAATCATGAGAAAGTGAGCTGTTCGCTCAACATTGAGGCATGGATAGTTTTTGAAAAGGGAAAGAAAAACTGCATTAGTGAACACAAGTTGTCAATTCTGTAGCTTGGGGAAAAATGGGTTGGAGCTGATGATTCTGAAAAATATATTTGTCTGAGTACCCAAGTAGTGATTTAGGAGTAATGCAAAGTATTTAATGTCTTAGTTTTTAACTAAGTCTTTAATGGCAAAAGGAAATGTTAAATTCTTATTCTCGTTATGAAGTTACTTGTGTTTCCTGACATATACCGCTCTAATTTTGCAAAGTGCTTTGCAAATATTATCTCATTTGATCTTCACGACGACTCTAAGAGGCAAATGCTATTATTATATTGATTTTGAAGATGAGGAAACTGAGGCATTCAGAGGTTAAGTAATCTACCCATGGTCACACAGCTACTAAATGCCTGAGGCTAGATCTGAACTTATGTTGGCCTGACTTTAAGTCCAATACTCTACCCCACGGGCGTGGAACCTGGGGCCTGAAAACCATGTGCAGACTTCTAGGTCCTTGAGTGTGACCTTTTAACTGAGTCCAAGTTTTATAGAACAAATCCTTTTATTAAGGGGATTTGTTCTATGAAGTTTGGATTCAGTCAAAGGGCTACACTTGAGGACCTAGAGGGCCACATGTGGCCTTGAGGCCACAGGTTCCATACCCCTGCTGTAACCACTGTATCACCTAGCTGGCCTAAACTATAGGAACCCCCTTACCTAGGCATAAGCCTTTAAGTGTTGCTTAGATTGTCAAAACTCCATGACCAGCACACAATCAACAACACTATACTTCTTTTTTTTTTTGGCATTTCATTGTACAGAAGTATTTCTATACCTCAGATTGAAATAGACAATACAAAAGCCCTTACAATCTCAGTACAAGGCAATAAAGATGCTTATCAAAAATAAGATATTTATTTAATTTAAAATTGTCAATAATCACTCTTTAAAGCTCCCTTCCTATGGACAAGCTATATGTCTTGCCACATTTATACATTTTGCTGTTTAATCTGTTCCCCTAGCCTCTAGAAGATTTCCTTAAGCTGCCTAAAAATGCTTGCATATATTTCATAGAAATTGAAATTTCCATTAAAAGTTACCCAAACAAGTGGGTAAAGAGAAAGAGAAAGCAAAAAAGTCAGCTAAACAGAGATAAAAGATGGAAAGGAAAATTACTGTGTCATCAAAAAGATAATGAAGTTTAAAAGAAATAAAAAAGATGAGACATTTTGTAGGACACATAAAGCAGTGCAACCCAAGCCAATAAAAGAGATGAAAACTTTGGTGTAGGAAATGTCACTAATTAGATATTGTTAAAGCTGAAATGAACATTTTCTTTTATGTTTTTATAGGCTAACAAATAAAAAATGGTACTTAAATGAGCAATCTCTGATTCTGTCAGGGAGCAGGGTGCAGATTGTCTGACATTATCTCTACAGGAATAGAGCTTAATCGGGTGGAGCGTTACTCTGGGAAGATACAATTTGAGAGAGACCTTGATCTCATCATCACCAGCAGGTACTCCAACAGTACAATCCTATGATTCTTCTATCTGACCATAACCTCCTATGCTTCCATACCTCTCTTTGCCTCAGCCTTTTTCAATACATCCCCCCTCACTTTGGCAACCAGCTCTTTATGGAGACAAATAGGTGGCACAGTAGAAAAAGTACTAGGCCTGGAATCAGAAAAACCTGAATTAAAATCTGCCCTCAGACACTAGCTGTGTGACCCTGGACAAGTCACTTAACTTCTGTCTGCCAGAGTCTCCTCACCTGTAAAGTGAGGAGAAGATAACACCTATCTCTTAGGGTTGTTGTAAGGATCAAATTAGATAACATTTGTAAATAGCTTATTTAGCACAATGCCTAACATAATAGTGTTATGTAAATGCGTATGCCCTCTCATCCCTCCCATGTTTTCCCAGACAATCACCCTGAAAAATAATTAACATCACAGAATTGAGTAAACAAGTCACTATCACATTCCTCCTTGGCCACTTTGATTGAGTGTCAAATTGGGTAGGGAGGAAAAGGGAAAAGAATAAAAATGCATATAGCACCAACTACGTACCAACAATTGTGCTGTATTTTTTTTTGTTAAAAATATCTCATTTGGGCAGCTAGATGGCGCAGTGGATAGAACGCCGGCCCTGAAATCAGGAGGACCCAAGTTCAAATCCGGCCTCAGACCAAACCCTTGACACTTATTAGCTGTGTGACCCTGGGCAAGTCACTTAATCCCAAATGCCTAAAAAAAAATGTAGGAGGGGTAAAGGACCCTTCTCACTAAAACCTTATAGCCTATATCAGCTTGTGCACCGTCTTGGGGAGGGTGGTGGGGAAGAAGGGAGAGAAAAATTTTAAACTCAAAAGCATATAGAAGTAATTGTTGATAAATCAAAATAAATTGATAAATCCAAAAAAAATTATCTCATTTGATTCTCTCAGCCATTAAATGAAGTAGGTGACATTATTATTGCCATTTTACATTTGAGGAAACTAAAGCAAACAGAAGTTAAGTGATTTGCCTAGGGTCACTAGTAAGAATGCGAGGTCAGATTTGAAATCAGGTCTCCTTGACTCCATACCCAATGTTCTATCAACTATCCTACCAGCTGCCTCTGGGGAGGTAATGATGTGAATAGGAACTAAATTTGATAATCACCCTGAATTCATTCACTTTTTTTTTATTTTTTAACTTTTGTCCTGACCTATTACCCACCTTTCCGAGGTACTTCTACAATGATTCTGAAAAGATACTAGAGGATAATATATTTTAGTGATTACAGTTTTACCAGAAAGAAAACACACTCTCTCTCTCTCTCTCTCTCTCTCTCTCTCTCTCTCTCTCTCTCTCTCTCTCTCTCTTTCTCTCTCTCATCTTTTTTTCCTTTTTTCTCTGTGTTATATTTTTGTCTTTCTCTCTCTGTCATGCTTTTCTTTGTCTGTCTGTTCTCTCTGTACCATATCTCTGTCTCTATCTCTGTCTGTTTCTCTCTGTATTTCTCTGTGTCTTTTTTCTGCCTTTTAGGGATACACTTGCCCCCTCTTATAAGACCAGGACAAAAGTATGATTTGGGCTGAGATTTAATTACTCTATGAGAATTGACCTTACATATAATTGACCTAAGCAAAATAATCAGCTTCCCACATAATCAAAGTCTGACCCTATGGCCTTATATTTTTAACCTCATCAAGTTAGGCAGGCTTTTATGATCAACTTTTTTCAAACTTTGTATATGATTTTATTGATCTTTGGGATCCTATGGGGTTGGATTTTAGCCCCATTTTATAGACGAAAAAACAGATACAGAGAAGAAAGTGACTTAAGATATCATGCAGCTAGTAAGATTTGAGACTAGAACTCAGGAATCACAATTCCTAGTCTAATGCCCTTTTCAATAAGTGATACTGTCTCGAAACCAGAATTCAAGGCCTTCCTAAAATCAATAACAGAGTACTTGCAATGCAAAAGAACCCACCAGGAAATGTCAGTTACCTTGGGTCATAATTATCAGTGCTGACAGTCACAGCGAGGAAATACATAATAGGAGTTTGTTAGTTGTTGTTCTTCCCCCTTGACACACAAAATCTACGCTGAGCTATTAGTACTGCCTGCCATAACAAGTGCCAATTAAGGAATAGCCTTTGGAACCTGGAGTAAGACAGCAGAGAAACAGCCATCTTAGAGATCTCCATGAATGCTTCCCAGTAAGATCAAGCCTGAATTCATGTAGTAAGGTATATGGAGTATTCAGTCAGTGTGCCTGTTATTATAACAACCCTCCAAACTGACTGCAACTGTCATGAGGCTTTTTAAAGTAGAATGCATTCTAGTGAGCATTCAGTAACAAGAATGGCTTAAAAAAAAAGGTGAGGGGGCTTCAAATCATGGAAATCTAGAGCTGAGAAAAAGTTGAGAGAGCATCTTGCTCAATTCCTTCATTTGAGAGAAGAGGACACTGAGGCACAGAAAGGTAAAAGAGCACAAATTATGCATTCTGATGCCTCCATAGGAACTGAAGCCAGTGCATCCTAATAACCTTCCACTAATAAAATCTGTGTAGTTTCAGCGGTGGAGCTGTTCAATGAGGAAGCCATAGGAGAGCAGGGAAGCATATAAGTGATAGTGGAAGTTAGGCAGAGTGGCCAAAGGGTTCAACAAAAAGGAAGTATATGGCATCAAAATGGAGTGGAAAGGCAAATTTTGACCATGCTCTATTCTCAAAATTTTTTGGAGAGAGAAGGAGCAAAGAGTTGGGCCCAGAGCTAGAGGAACTATAAGGAACTAAACCACAGGGAGTGAGTTAGGGTATAGTATTTTCTCCACTCACTGTTCTCTCCTCCCAACCTCCTTTCTCTATGTAGATTTAATTAGCCATATATTTAAATTAGCCATACACTGTTGCAACATGTAGTTCATTTTCTAACCATAGATAATATAGGCCCTTTAGGTCTACCATGTCCCTTCTTCTGCTCTTTTATGAAATTTATAGGAGACAAAATGTTAGTAACATTGAGGCAGAGGTTTGGATTGTATTTGATAAATGTAAATTTATGTTTATTTCCAGCTAATTCTTGGTCTTTTTATGTTAGAAACATAAATCAGGATTCAGGAAACATTTAAGTAAAAGAATAAGGCAGAGAATGTTACAGAGTGTAGTAGTTATTAGTGAAGGTCATTGTAAGGGAAAGTTGCAAAGAGCAGAACTTTTTTGTTTTTGTTTTTGTTTTTGTTTTTAGAATATTCTTCAATTCTTGGACTGCTGGGTACAATAAGTAACTTCAGCCCATGTCTTCTACTCATCTACTTATCTAGCCCTAACATTTCTCTTACCTCAAAACTTACATCTCTAACTATCTATTGGACATTTCAAGCTGGTTATCCTGTAGCTATCTTAAAAATAAAATGTATAAAACATACCTCATTTTCTTTTACCAAAATCTCTCCTTTTCATGACTTATCTATTACTAAGCTTGCATGAATTGATGCAAAGAGAAGAGAGCAGACTAGGAGAAAAATTTACACAGTAACAGTAACGTTTTAAAGATAATCAACTGTGAAAGACTTAGTAACTCTGATCAACACAATGATCAACCATAGGTCCAAAGGAGGCCTCCAAATTAGAGAACTGATAGCCTTGGAGAAGAGATGGAAGTACTATTTTTTCTCTTTATTTTTTTAACATTTATTTTCAGAACATGGCTAATGCAGAAATTTGTTTGCATGGTTTCATATTTGCAATGGGTTTTGAATATCTTGCCTGCCTAATAGGAGGGGGAAATGTGGCAGAGGGAAAGAACATGAACTGAAAACAGAATAAAATTGAATGGAAAAAAATTACACAAACACACACACAAAAATAATAACTTACTTATTACTGTTCAGAGCACCACCATTCTTTGAGTCACATAAACTCTCAACTTGGCATCTTTGACTCCTCACTATCTCTCACTTTCATATCCAATCTGTAGCCAAGTCCTATTTATTTTTCTTTCATGATAATTCTTGTATACAACCACTTCTCTCTTCTGACACTCTCACCACCATGGTGCATTTGTTCATTACTTCATGCCTCAATTATTGCAATGGCCTATTGTTTGTTCTCCCTGCCTCAAGTCTCTCTCCATCCCCATCTGATCCCCAATAAGCTGTCAAATTAATCCTCCTAAGATGCAGATCTGATCACATGCTCCTCTTATTCAATAAATTTAGTGGTTTCTTATTACTTCCAAGATCAAATATACAACCCTTTGGCTTTCAAAGTTCTTTATAATTGGCCCTTCCTCCCTTTCCAATTTTATTATACCTTATTCCCCTTAATGTTCCTTATACATCAAAAACCAACTCCCATTTCTGAGCATTTTCCCTGGTTATACTTCATATCATGAATGAGCTTGCTCTTCATCTCCATCTCACGGATTCCATAACTTCACTCAAGTACCAGTTCACTTTCTGGAAGAAGCCTTTCTCAATCCTTCTTAATTTTAGTCCCTTCTCTCTGTTGATTATTTGCAATTGATCTTATTTATACATCTTATTACACATAGTGTTTTTTATTGTTGTCTCCACATTAGATTATGAGCTCCTCAAGAGCAGAAACTGAGTTTTTGGTTGTTAGTTTGCTTGTTTTTCTTTTGCTTGTGTTCCCACCACTTACCACAATGTGTGACACATATTAGGTACTTAGTAAATATTTGTTGATGACAGAAATATGGGGGATGAACATTTTGGGTGAAGGTTCTTCCAAGAACATGAACATAGGTACATAGGCAAGAAAGGCTAGGGAATATATGGAGAATGCTGAATAATTCTATTTGGTAGTAGTATAAAGGATATGTAAGTGATTATTGGAGAATGGAAACGTAAATCAGGACCATACTCTAGAGACTTGATTTCATAAATAGATTAGGGTTAGTCTGAATGGGTTGAGCTTTATTTTGTAGTGATACAAAGGCACTAAAGAGTTTATGTAGACAAATGACATGATTTCAACTCTACTTCAAGAAGACTGATCTGAAAGTTGATTTAGAATAAATCAGAGAAAAGAAAGACAGAATAGGAATACCACTTAGAAGTACATGGAAATAGGCCAAGTAAAAGGTAACAGTTGTAACAATGGCTATAGAAAGGAATGTGCAAATTTCTGAAAGACTGAAGAGTGAGAATCAATACAGACTTAGCAAATGATTAGCTATTGATGAAAAAGGGGAAGGCAAAAATAACTCCAAGGTTTTGATTCCAAGGGACTCATAGAATTGTGGTGATATTAACTCAAATAAGGAAATCAGGAAGGGGAATAAATTTGAAGAATAATATATGTTTAGAATTGGACATTTAAGTTTGTAGGGCCAGTATGGTGTCCAGGTGGAGATATTCAGCAATAAGATGGAAATGGATGAAGAGAAACAAAAGAGTGTAATGTACCAGAAGCCAAGGGGTGGAGAGAGCCTTGAGAATGAGGTCCTAACATTGAAATGTAGTCAAGAAGAAAGAGGATTGAGAAAAGGATACAGTATTTAATGATGAGACAGTTAACTAGTAACTTTTAAGAAAGGAGTTTCAAGTAAGTGGCTTGGGATGAGAAGCAGATTTAAATGGGTTGAGGATTGAATGTTTAGAGCGTTAAAAGCATAAAATGTAAACTAATCTTTTTCTTTTAATGACACACATTTTATACTGATTTCTCAGGCATTATGCAACTAACAATTCACATTCCATGTTTCCTTCACACCAAAAAAAAAAAGAAGGAATAGCAAAACCTCCTAAAATAATCATTAAAACTGACAATGCTACTTTGCATTTTTTTGGTACACTACCATTCAGTGTAAAGGGTTAGTATAATAATTTCGATAATTTGGAGTCAATGTTGCCATAATATTCCATCTGAGTTTTGTTGATGTTTAGTGCCATCTTCATTTATGTTGTTGAAATCATTGTATATATTATTCTTTTGATTTTGCTTTTTGTACTCTGAGTAAGTTCACATAGGTTATACTGTATTTTTCCATATCTATTATTCCTTAAGATTCAATAATGTACCATTACATTAATATCACATTTTTTTCAGCCATTTCCCAAATACTGGCTGCATAATTTATTTAATGTGTAAAACTATTAAAAATGGTGCTGCTTTGAATATTTTAGTACCTCCTTCTTTAGGTTATCAATCCATTGGTGGTGTTGCTGGATTGAGTGCTATGAACATTTTGGTAACTTGTCTTGTACAATTCCAAAGTGTTTCCAGAACAATTAACAGCTGCATTAGCAGTGATCTATATGCCTTCCCACAATCCTTTCAACATTTACTATCTCCATTCCCCCCATTTGATATATGTAAACTGACACTTTAAACGTGTTTGAGTTTGAATTTCTCTGATTATTAGTGATTTAAGCACTTTTTATGTGGCTATAGGTAGCTTATGTTTCTATATTTTAAGCTATACATATACTTTGATTAGTTTACATTTACATTTGTCTACTGCAGAATGGCTTTTAATTCTTATGGAATCCCATCGATTCCCTTTTGGTTTTGGATATCAGACTTTTATCAGATTTTTAATGCAAACACTCTCTTCTCTTACCCATAATATTCCACAACCCCCAAAAAATTACTTATCCAAGAGCCTGAAGACACAATCATTTGTGGAACATAGAAATAATTGAGCACTGAAAATCATCATGCTTTTCTCCCTCTCTTACTAGGAAAATCACGGAAGCAGGAATGCCTGTGAACATTTGTTTGTTTGAGGAAAGAAAAAAGAAATGCAAGAAGATAGACAGAAGCTTTGAGATTTCAATATTGGAGACCATGAGAGTACAGAACTTTCATGAAGAAGTCATAATATAAGCATACTGGATTAAATCTTTCTTTTTTCTTGTCTATGAGACTTTCTCCCTCTTCCTCAGAAGGCAAAAGAATAGTAGAATCTCTTGGTTACTATGGGGTGACTGATTTCCAAGCATCATGGTGCAGGGATTTGGTCATTGGAACCCTGGAGATTCCTACAGCAAAAAGTCAAAGGAGACTTTTTAGCAGCTATTCCATTGGGGAAGGGAAAGTTGTATTAGTCAGGCAGTGAGTTTCCAGGCCACTGAAGATTTGGAAGGACCTGCATTCCTATCTTCAGAGGTGGGAAGCAATTGAAAGAGAGCTGGAATTGGTGTGTAAAGAGCTGTGTTCCTACTAGTTAAAGAGCTAGAACCATACTAAAACACTTCAGGGGCTAGTGAAAATGTTTGGCATCCTATTCTAAGACATATTAATTCATTTTCCCACCACCCCATTTCTTCCCTTTGGGACAAACTGATTTCTTTTCATGTAATTCATTTATAAATATTTTCTCAATGATCTTTATACAAGGCAAGATATCTAAAAAATAATTTGTCTACTCCTTTTCTGGGAGAAGTTTGGGGTTTCAGAGACTTCTCTCCCCCTACCCTATTTCTCACCTTTTTATTTAAAAGAACTTCAACAGTGGTACCCTCATTAACAGTATTCAGTCACAAATGATGTGGTAGAACAAGCCTGGATCTTCTGTGAGATAATCTGGACCTAACTCTAGACTCTGCCATGTATCACCCATACTACCATCCATGTACTTTGAACCCTTGGTCTTCAATCTATAAAAGGGGGGAGATGTTGAACCAGAAAATATGAATTTCTTCTTCTACCTAACTACTTCTGTCTAGGAGAGTTCTATCATATCTTACATTATGGGCTTAACATACAAATGTCTATTCTCTTAATGACTATCGGTTAAGTTAGACTTCTGAAAGAAAAACCTCCCCAACATATCCAAAAGTAGAATGGTCTACCTTGGGCAATAGTGGTAGCTTCACACTCAGTGGAAATTTTCAAATAAGGACTAAATGATCACTTTGAGGGATACTGTAAAAATGATTCTTGTTCAGGTGCAAGTTGAAACAGATGTTTTCTGGGGTCTCCTCCAAGGCTGAGCCTTTATGTTTGTGATTATTATAGTTAGAGACACTTAATTGCATAGCCTTAATCCAATATCATAATTCCAAAGTACATAGCAACTAATCTACAAAAATTTATCAGGTCACCAAGGCAAATGGTTTCCTAGTCAACAGATTAATACTTCCAGAGTAAGCCTAATTAGACTCATGCAATGTTAAATCTGGAAGAGAACTTAGCGACTACCTAGTTCAGGTCCTCCATTTTGCAGATAAGAAGGTTTGAGATCCAGAATGATTAAATGTCTTGACCAAGAAAAGAAGTTAAGTGGCAGAGCAAGGACTCCAACCCAAATCTTTTGATTGCAATTACAGTTCTCTTTCTACTGCCCCATGCTGCCTCATTAAAGTGCTGCATGAAGGTGAAATGGTAAATGAAAATATCCTCAGCCAAGTAGGCTGTAAAGGTACGACTGAACCTGTGTACTCACCTTCATCTTTTGGCTCCTCCTAATATTAACCTACTACTATATATTAGTCAACTCTTCCACTGTCTCTTTGGTGCTTTAGTGTATCCATAATTTCATCCACATATGTACTCTTCCCCTAATGCATCTCATGACCCCTTTATACCTTAATGTAAATTCTTCCTAATCTCCCTGGCCAAAAATTTAACTACTTTTTAATGATTTTTTTCTAACCTTAGCTAGGCTAGTTTTCTCATGACAGACAGTTCATTGCTAAGCCCAACCTGAATACATGTGACTTTATTTCCTTCTGGATTGCTATACCCATATTCCATGGAAGTAATGTCCTTGAAAACCAGGGATCTGAGTAAAGAGGAAAAAGAGTGATAAAAGGAGTAGAGAGAGGGACAGAGTTCGTATGCATCTCCTCAAGTGCCAAGCAGAGTATCTTGTATTAAACAAACAGGACCTGGGCATAAATTCTGCTTATGAAACTAGCTAATTGGGGCACCTGGGCAAGTCATTTAATCTCTTTAAGCCTCAGCTATCTCATATGTAAAATGGGATAATGATAGTGCCTACCTCACAAGTTTGTTATAAAGATCAATTAAGCTAACATATAAAGTACTTTGAAGTCTTTGAAGTTCCATATAAATGTGAGCTATTGATATTATTATTGAGCACAGTGGTTGCCAAATAAATATATGTTGAATAGAGTCAGAAACAGGCATAGCAAGGGGAAATGAGAAGATTCATACCTCAAACTTCAAAGTTTCACCTGTGACCTTTCCTCCTGCTTCTCCCAAAGACAAGAAGGAAAAAAAGAACTTTTCTCAACCAAGTATCACCATTATGTAAGTCTTGTCAGTGTCATCAGTTGTTCCCTACAGTACTAGAATCACCATTTTTCCATAAAGGTGGGGCTGGTTTTCCTGTAAAGGGGCAGGGAAGCCATTTTCAGGATCACCATTGAGTCAGCTTCCTTGCCACATAAAGGCATAACAGATTCAACCATTGGGGAGTTGGTTTTTAATGAACTTCTCAGGAGAAATGTTGCTCCTGAGGGTTAGAGAGATTAAATGAAGTCACACACATTGGTCCCACAGAGATAGAATTTGAACCCATTTCTTCTGTCTCCCGAGTCCACTTTTCTTTTCAATATATCATTAATCTTATCCTCTTTAGTGTCTTCATAAAGGGGTTAGCAATTATTTCCATAGCTGGTGTAGTTTATATCAAAAGACAGGGAAATAATATGTCAGAAAACTCATTTCAGTTTAAACAAGGCCTTCATAAGACATTATTCTCTTGAAAGGAAAAAAAGGATATTGAAACCAGCACTGTCATAGCCAGCATTATGAGGCAGAGCACTGCCAAAAAATACATAAAAAGACCAAAAGTTTATGTATTCCCTCCCATCATAGTTTCACTCCCACTAATGACATCACAGGCTAAAATTCTCACAAGAGCAAGCAAACAGCCAGTTCCATGGCAAACAGCTCTACAAAAGGAAAAAAAATGACAGAAGAAACTTCAAAAGTGTAATGCCACCAACAACAATAAGGATTTTTATTGGCAATCTAAAAACAGTTGACGTTGCCTAAGAGTAAAGCCATAAAAATAAAATACAAACACAAATCCTCCATTTTCCTATACTTGGAAAGAATGGGAAGTTTCTACAATTGATATGCCAGCTAATATCACTGTATTCCATAGTCTGCAAGAAAAGGGGGGAGAAAAAAATCATCCTCTGCCCTAGGGCTCCTCCTTGCTTTTCAGATCCTATTTTCACAGTTCTATTTAAGAAACTGTCCTGGTTTAAAACCAAATAAACAAGCCTTATACTTCCACATAAAAATGTTATTCATTTTCACCAACATTTTGATTGGTTTATCCCTATCAGATCAGGTAAACAGCTGTAACACTAAGATTATTGGAGCCATTTCTTCTTTCAAAATTTGTATACACAAACATTCAGTGCTAGGGCTATTTGGACAGTGAACTGAACAAAAGCATGACCAACCTGGTCATTTTGGTCATCTTAACAATCATTCCCAATTGCTATGACCAAAGTGAAGGAATAGCAAAACTCATTGATTGTTAACAGGTACCCAGTGATCAAATTGTCTATGCCGCAGTCTGGTGATTTTATCCTAATAGACCCAGCAAACATTTCACCTCAACTTCACAGTGAATTTCTTTTTGTTATTTAATGGTCCCAAAATGAATTGACCTGGGTTTTAATTATGTAGCCATTAAAATTGCTTTTGGGCCATTCTGTGGATTCCTATCTGTCTGGTTTGTACAATAACTAACTTTAAGGTTGTTTTGGTCATTATGGATTCCTGATGAAAGTCAACTTTTGAGAAAACAACATATCTTTGATATCTCAACTATCTATTATTTGAAAATGAGTTTGATTAAATTAATTATTACCCATCTTAGAAATGTGAACTAAACATCTGAACAACCAGAATTATGAATTTCATATATCTAGGGTCTAGAGTTCTTCATCTATATAGTAACAAAATATTTATATAGACAATGAGAACAATTTCCCCCAGGAATTGAGAAATATTAATTTTCCACTGGTGAATGGAAGAGGTGCAGCATGATAATAAATATTACAATATTAATAGAATGATAAATATTAGTAACTATAATATAATGCATGTGCTTATATCATATAGTATGTTATATATTTAATATATACAATATATAATTTGATATTATGTTATGAATATATGCTATTTTGATAATATAATAATATATGCAGGAAGACTTGGCTTCAAGTCCTGCCTCTAGCACATACTATCTGTGTGACTATAGACAAGTCATTTAATGTTTCAGTGTTCCAGGCAACTCTGAAATTTTAAGTTACAGGTAAGTTCCTGATTGGCAAAAGTAGAAGTTTTGTTGTTAGGGATTTCTATATGAATGAAATCACAAGTGACACAAAAAAATTGTACATGATTCTTAATAAATAAAACCACTATAAAGCTTCATTTGAAGCCTCTCGGGGAAGAGAGCTTTTATTTTTGTTTATTTGTTTTATCCACCTATTTTTTCAAGTTTTTATGAATAATAAATAACTTTGACCATAAATGGGGTTTCAACCACACAATACCATAGAGCTGGAAGAGACTTCAAAAGCCATTCAGCAGCTCTTCTTGTAGTAGCTAAGAACTAGGAATTGCAGGGATACCTATCAATTGGGGCATGGCTAAACAAATTGTGATGATTGTGATGGAATAATACTATGCTATGAAAAATGATAACCTCTTTTAATAGCAATGAGAAAAGGAATTAGAATAGGCAATGAGGGCACAAAACTATCACTCTTCAGAGATCATATGAAGATATGTTTAGAAAATCCCAGAAAATCAATTAAAAAATTACTTGAAATCATTAACTTTAGCAAAGTTGTAGGATATAAGATAAACTCACATAAATCATCTGCATTTCTTTATTTGATCAGCAAAGCCCAGCAACAAGAAATAGAAAGAGAAATCCCATTTAAAATAATTGTAAACAATAAAAAATACTTGGGAGTCTACCTGCCAAGATAAACCCAGAAACTACATGAACACAATTACAAAACATTTTCACATAAATAAAGTCAGATCTAAAAAATTGGAAAAATGTCAATTGCTCATGGGTAGGCCAAGTCAATGTAATAAAAATGACAATTCTGCCTAAGCTAATTTACATAGTCATTGCCCAACCAAACTACCAAAAATTATTTGATAGTTAGAAAAAAAATAACTAAATTCATCTGGAAGAACAAAAGGTCAAGAATATCAAGGGAATTAATAAAAAAAAAAATATATATATATATATATATATATATATATATATATATATATATAAAGGAAGGTAGCATAGCAATACCAGATCTCAAACTGTGTTATAAAGCAATAATCATAAAAACTATCTGATACTGGCTAAGAAATAGAGTAGTGGACTGGTGAAATAAATTAAGCATAAAAGACACACTAGTCAATGACTATGATAACCTAGTATTTGAAAAACCCAAAGACCCTGGCCTTTGAAATAAGAATTCACTATTTCAAAAACTGTTGGGAAAATTGGAAAACAATAGGACACAAACTAGATATAGACCAACATCTCACACTGTGTACCACGATAAGGTCAAAGTTGGTGCATGCTTTAGATATAAAGGGTCATATCTTAAGCAAATTAGAAGAGCAAGGAATGGTCTACCTGTCAGATCTATGGGGAAGGGAAGAATTCATGACCGAGAAAGAGAACATTACAAAATTTAAAATAGATCATTTTGATTACATTAAAATAAAAGACTTCTTTACCAAAAAAAAAAAATGCAACCAAGATTACAAGAAAAGCAGAAAGCTGGGAAACAATCTTTATAGTAAGTGTCTCTGATAAAGCCTTCATTTCTCAACTATATAGAGAACAGAGTCAAATTTATAAGAATACAATACCAATTGATAAATGGTCAAAGAATATGAACAGGCAGTTTTCAGACGAAGAAATCAAAGCTATCTCAAGGAATACGAAGAAGTGCTCTAAATCACACGATTAAAGAAATGCAAATTAAAACAACTCTACGGTTCCACCTCACACATATCAGATAGGGTAATATGACAAAAAGAGAGAGAGAGAGAGAGAGAGAGAGAGAGAGAGAGAGAGAGAGAGAGAGAGAGAGAGAGAGAGAGAATTATAAATGTTGGAGAGGATATGAGAAAACTGGGACGCTAATGTACTGCTGGTGGAGTTGTGAACTAATCCAAACATTCTGGAGAGTAATTTGTAAGTATGGCCAAAGGGCAACCAAACTCTGCATACCTTTTGACCCAGCAACTCCACTAATAGATTTGTATCCCAAAGAGATCATAAAAAGGGGAAAGAGCCCACATGTGCAAAAATATGTATGCTAGCCCTTTTGTGGTGGCAAAATATTGGAAAATGAGAGGATGTTCATCAATTGAGGAACAAACTGGGGTATAAGAATGTAATGGAATACTACTATGTAATAAAAAATGATGAACAGCAGATTTTAGAAAAATCTGGAAAGAATTGTATGAACTGCTGCAAAGTGAAATGAGCAGAACCAGGAAAACACTGTACATAGTATCAACAACATTGGGTGATGACCAACTATAAATGACTCAGCTCTTCTCAGCAGCACAAGTATAAATGACTCACATAGGAAAATGCTACACACATCCAGAAAAAGAGCTCATGGACTCTGAATGCAGATTGAAACATATTTTTATTTACTTCATTCTTTTTCATAGTTTTTTTCCCTTTTGATCTGTTTCTTCTTTCACTACTATGACTAATATGGAAATAAGTTTTACATGATAGCACATGTATAACCTGAACCAAATTGCCTACCATTTTCAGGAGAGGAGAGAGGAGGGAGGGAAAAAGAAAAAAAAAATTTGGAACTCAAAATCTTGTAAAGATAAATACAAAAAATTGTCTTGACATGTAATTAGGAAAAAATAAAATCTTATCAAAAAAGATAGAAATGATAAGCTCAATGACTTAAAAAAACATGGAAAGACTTGCATAAAATAATGAAGAGTGAAATAAGCAGAACCAAGACAATATTGCATACAGTAACAACAATATTTTTTTAAGGAAAACTCTGAGTTACTAAGTCGTTTTGACTGTTATAAATACCTAAATTAACTACAAAGAACATATGAAGGAAAATGCTCTCTGCATCCAGATAAAAAACTGATAAATAGAAGTATGTATATAATTATACATACACACATATTTGTGTCTAATGGTAACCATCTCTGGGGGAGGGAAGAAAAAAAGGAAAAAAGAAAAAAAAGCAAATTTATATAACTTTATCATATATTTAAAAGGAATAGGAAATTGTACATAATAGATTTTCATTTTCTTGTACAATCATTTAATTATGCTGTTATATAAATGTTTATTTTATCCCATAAATTAAAAATAAAGTAAATAAAATATTTAAAAGTAATTTAGTCCCTCCCCTTCCTGAACAAGAATTTCCTCTACCATCTGCACAAAAGTGGTTATTTAGACTGTTCTTAAAGTTCTCCAAAGGATATCTCAATAATTCTCAGGGCAGTCCATCCACATTTGGACAACTTTCATTGTTAGGTTTTTCTTTACATTAAGCCCAACTGTGCCCCTTGAAATATAACACCTTCAAAGAATTTGAAGTAAAATCTTTTCCACCATCCTAATTAGTTAGAGATATATCAGTGCAGAGTTTTGCTTTACCTACTCTGATATTCCTTTTTGACAACATCATTAGGCAAGGATGCTATTATAATACAACCCCTGCTATTCACATCCTCCTCTTATTTAACATTACTTTGTATTTGCAATATTTTATAAAAATTTTTGAAATCTGCAAAAGAACATAATCCCAAAAGAACATAAACTTCTTTAGGTAGAGACTGTTCTGTTTTCTTCTTTGTAATCCTATCACCTAGCATAGTTCCTTACTCATAGCAAGAACTTACTTAGTTTTCATTGAATGAATAGATGGAAATTCACTCCCAAAATGTTTAGTATCTTACTGACCTGAACACATGCAAAGTTCTCAATACATACTTGACATCATTACCTGTTGTGGATCTCTTCCTTGCCCAGTCCATGTGTAATATGGTCTGATAGTTCATATGACAAGACATGTGATAGAACAATCCATTCTTCAGGAGACCCAAGTAACCTAAGTATAAATTAATGGATACAGTGTTCCAGGTATTCCTCATCAACAAAACAGCAAGTCAATCTGTCATGTTTCAGGGGATACAAGCTTCTTCAGGAAAGAGTATCGTGTGGGCTATCCAGTTCACACTAATAGTCAGGACTAGACAGAGGTCATGGTGAAACCATCAAAGATTATGATTGGACTCACCTGCCTAGGATATCTTGTCAAAGAAGTGACAGATTAGGGCTTTATCAGCCAAGATTTCATCAAAGTGATCAACCAACAGGGAGCCCTCAGAAACAAAACAATATGAAGACATATATGATACTCATGTTTCCTTTGGGCAGCCCTGGTCTGCTAAGTGATTTCTGCCTCAAGTTGATTTTTTTTTCAGTCGTAAAGAGTACTCATGCCCAGAAGCTTTTGGTGTCTGTATCTGGGAGCAGAAGCTACACTGGGGGTTGTCCAGATGTGTTGGAAGGAAGAGTCCAGATTAATTTCATGTTATCACACTTCCCGAGTACTAGGATTATAGGATAGCAAGAATTTTGAATAAAAAAGGACTTTAGTGCCTACTTGGTCCAACAACTTTATTTTACAGACAAGGAAACTGAACCTCGGAGAGGTAAAGTGACCTACCCATAGTCATACAGGTTTTACCCAAATTTCAGAATAGGTTGAGCTCAGTTCTTCTGACTCTAAATCTAGTGACTGATAGGTAAGAATCCCCACACACACACTTCATATTTCACCAGCACAACATTTTGTAATTCTCTGATGTACTTTGTAAGATTGTACATTGTACTTATATGTATTGGTGTCTTATGCCATTATCAGACCATAAGATCCTAGAAGTCAGATTATATCTTAACTAAACTTCTTATCTTCCTAGTACCTAGTAAAGTTGTTTTTTTTAAGATAGTAGGTGATTAATCAATGTATGTTGCATTTGTTTCTTTCCACTATGCTGTATTCAACAGATATCATGATATCATTTGGTCCTCTTAAAGCACAAGAAACCAATTCAACCTCTATGACCCAGTTGCTTTCCAGGATAAGAATAAAGTTCTGAAAATACTATAGCATCTTGTCTTTATGGAAATGTTAGGCCCAGCAGCAATTGGTAATGCCATGACATACCAGTAAAGAAAATATCTGAGGTAGATAGAGTCTAGTTACCACCCCTAAATCAGCCTATATGTGCAGTCACTTACTATATATACTTTGAGGTTCCACCCAGCATATCATCAGGAAGCTTACAGTTTAGTAGAGGAGCATGTTCTCTTCTAGGATCATAGGACAAAAGATTTGGAGGCAGAAGGATGTTACAGACCTTCAATCCAATCCCGTAATTTTATAGATGAGGAAACAGAACCTCAGAGAGATTAAATGACTTCACAGGGATCCCATGTCAAGCAGGGGTCTAATATAGGGACTCAAACTCAAATCTTTAGGACTTCAGTCCACTATTCCATCAATTGCACTCTGCATAGGTTCAAGGTTGGCAGAATTTTGTTCCAGGCACTAAATCCTCTTCAATTAGATATACTAAACTTCTGTTTTCTGATGTGCTGTTGAGTGCACTGTTAGCTTGTCCAGAACAAGTGTACCATATTATCAACCAACTTATCCCATATTCTGATTTTCAAAAGACATTTTGTTCAATGCATGGGACCAATTTTTAGTTCATTTTTAGAAAGTGATAATAGTACTGCTCATGGCTGAACCAGGCTCTGAGAAATATATGTATGGATGCATATTCTTAAGATAGCTGGCAATACATAAATAAAGACAATATCAGTCAGCCAATAGTCAATAAAGATTTATTGATTTATTAATCACATACTATGTACCATGCACTGTGCTAAGCACTAAGAATACAAATAAGAAAAAAAAAACAGCCCTTACCGTCAGAGAGCTAACCATCTAATGGCAATGGTCAGGAGAGGTGAGGAAGACAACACAGAAAAACAAGCTGAAGAGGAAAAGATGGGGCAGTAAGGTACCTAGCCAAGGACCATGATAGAAAAATCCTGAGGAGTGCAGCCATCTGCTCTGGGTGATCTTGCAGGATGATGAGGTTCCTGGGGGTTTTGATTAAGTCCCAAGCATTGCAGCCAAGTGGGAAATTAAGCAATACAGGAAGACAAATGCTATTGTAGCTGAACTACTTTGAAAGAAAAAAACTATAAAACATTAAGTTTGGGAATGAATAAAAAGTTTGACATACATTAATTTCATTAAGGTTTCATTGGCTATAGTTTGTAGAGATTCCCTTATATAAATACAGATATTTGGAAAAATTTCCTTACTTCAAATTGATGAGTAGTTATATACATAAATACCTAATGCAATGCTTTAAGGATTTCTGGAATATATTTTGGCCTTAAAGAGCCCCCTAAGTATTTGTTGTTGTATTTTTTTTAATTTAATACAACATAAATTCTTCCTTTTGATTTGTAAGTAATACAGAATCGCAGAATTTGAGAGTTAAAAAGGACCACAGCAGCAGCTAGTCCAACACATATGTGAAAGGAATTCCCACTTTAATGTACCCAACAAGTGATTCTCCAGACTACTTACACAGCTCCAAGGAGGCAGAACACAACACTTTTCAAATCAAGCTTGTCTAATTTAGGATACTTCTAATTGTTAGAAAGTTTTCTGAAAGCAAGATTAAGCTTGATAAAATAAAATGAAAATTACTCTGTCCTTTTACCAGTTAACTCTATAGATCTTACAAAATTACTTTATCCATGGCATAATTAGTTAATTGGAATCATGTCCTTCAGTGGTATATAGGAAAAGTTCTGACCAAAAGACAAACAAGGATATGACTCTGACCTCTTGTGCATACAGTTTCTTCCTCAGGAATGCCAGATGAAGGCATGTCGTGAAAATCACACTGTTCTCTTCATCGACCTTAATTTCTCTGTGATTTCCATTACCAAATGCCTCTTCTTTTGAGTTGGGATTGTTTCATTACTTTTACATCTATCCCCAGAACAGTGCCAGGAACAGAGTAGGCACTTAATGAATCTTTGGTGATTTGAACAATTGTGGTGTCTGATGCCTTTGTTTCAGGATAAACACTGAAAGTTTCCAAGTGTGTCAAGTATGATTTCAATAAAAATAAGCCCTTTCCCTATTTACAACTCTTTCCCCCATTATATCTTTTTGTTTTAAAAATCCATCAATTAGATTGAACATTTCCTTTGATTTCACATTGCTGTCAATAGAGTTGCAAACATTTTTCTAACCTGTTTCAACAGCATATTATACATATGTGATCAAATTATCATCCTTTCTATGCATTATTTTATCCACTCACTATGCAAAATAGGAGGATTTTAGTTTCTTAATTATTAATATTCATTTTAATTAGTTTTGCATTTCAAATTCTCTCACTCCCTTCCTCCTCTCCCTGAACATTGAGAAGCCAAGCCATTTAATATAGGGAATACATGTGCAGTCATGCTAAACATATTTCCACATTAGTCATGTTGTGAAAGAAAACAGACTAAAACAAAAACAAACAAAATAAAAACAAGAAAAGTTTTAAAAAGTAAGCTTTGATCTACTTTTGGACTCCATCAGTTTTTCCCCCCTGGAGGTGGATAGCATTTTTCATCATAAGTTCCTTGGAATTGGCATGGATCATTGATTGCTGAGAATAGCTAAGCTATTCACAGTTGATCATCATACAACATTGCTGTTATTGCGGCCAATGTTCTCCTGGTTCTGCTCATTTCACTTTTCATCACTTCATGTAAGTCTTGCCAACTTTTTCTGAGAGCATCCTGTTCATCATTTTTGATAGCACAATAATATTCCATCACAATCATATACCACAGCTTGTTTAGACATTTCCCAATTGATGAGCATTCACTTAATTTCAAAATTTTTTTCCACTAAAACTATGAACTACTATAAATATTCTTGTATATATGGGTCCTTTTCCTTTTTTTTAATCTCTTTGGGATATAGACTAGTAGCGGTATTGCTGGGTCAAAGGGTATGTACAATTTTATACTCTGGCTATGGCTCCAAATTGCTGTGCAGAATGGTTGGAACAGTTCACAACTCCAACAATAGTGCATTAGTGACTCTGTTTTTCCACATTCCCTCCAACTGTCGTTATTTTCCTTTTCTGTCATGTTAGCCAATCTGATAGATGTGAGGCAACATCTTAGAGTTGTTTTAATTTGCATTTCTCTAATTAATAGTGATTTAGAGCATTTTATATGACTGTGGAAGGTTTAATAACTTGATCTGAAAACTGCCTGTTCACATCCTTTAGCCATTCATCAATTGGGGAATGATTTGTCCTCTTATAAATTTGACTCAGTTCTTTATGTATTTGAGAAATGAAGCCTTTATCAGAGAAACTTGCATATTTTTTCACAGTTATGATTATTGTGTATTCCCTCCATACTATTTTCCCCCTGTTTATCCTACTCTTCCCTTTCACCCTGTTCATCCTCAAAAGTGTTTTGTTTATGACCACTTCTCCCCATAATATGGCTCCCTTCAATCAACCCCCCTTTTTCTTATTCCCTTCCCCTCCCACTTTCCTCCAGGGTAAGACAGATTTTTATACCCAACTGAGTGTATATGATATTCCCTCTTTGAGTAAGAGTAATATTCAAGCATTTCCCTCCACCTCCCCCTTCTTTCCCTCCACTGGAAAAGCTCTTTTATGGCTCTTTTATATGAGATAATTTACTTCATTATACCTCTCCCTTTACCCATCTCCCATTGCATCCCTTTTTCTCACTCCTTAATTATTTTTTTAGATAATCATTCTATCCTATTCAACTCACTTTTATGTACTGTGTCTATGTATAATGCTAACTGTCCTGATAATGATAAAGTTCTTAGGAGTTACAATTATCTTTTTCCCATGTGGGAATTCAAACAGTTTACCCTTATTGAATCCCTTATGATTTCTCTTTCCAGTTTACCTGTTTATACTTTTCTTGAGTCTTGTATTTGAAAGTCAAATTTTCTATTCAGCTCTGGTCTTTTCATCCAGAATACTTGAAAATCATCTATTTCATTAAATATTTATTTTTTCCCTGAAATATTATGCTTTATTTTGGTGGGTAGGTGATTCTTGGTTATATTCCTAGCTCCTTTGCCCTCTGGAATGTCCTATTCTGAGCCCTCCAATCATTGAGTATAGAAGCTATAAAATCTTATGTTATCCTGACTGTGGTGGTTCCACTATATTTGAATTGTTTCTTTCTTGCTGCTTGCAATATTTTCTCCTTGACTAGGAAGCTCTGTAATTTGGTTATAATATTCCCTGAAGATTTCCTTTGGGGATACCTTTCAGGAGATAATTGGTGGATTTTTTTTTAAATTTCTATTTTCCCCTCTGATTCTAGAATACCAGGGCAGTTTTCCTTCATAATTTCTTGAAATTTTTATTAGCACTTCTTATTGTCATGCTTTCAAGTAGTCCAATAATCTTTAAATTATCTTTGCTCAATCTGTTTTGCTTTGCTAGCGAAATATTTCACATTTTCTTCTATTTTCAAGCTTTTGATTTTCTTTTAGAGTTTCTACATGTCTCATGGAGTCATTATTTCCCACTTGCCTGATTCTAATTGTTAAGGATTATTTTTTTCAGTGAGCTTTCCTATTCTGCCAATTCCACTTTTAAAGGAATTATTTTCTTCATTAAATTTGTGGATATATTTTCCTAAGTGGGCAATTATGCTTTTTAGAGAATTATTTTCTTCAGTAGATTTTTGTGTCTTTTTTACCATTTGGCCAATTTTATGTCTTAAGGTTTTGTTTCCTTCAGTATTTTTTGTTCCTCTTTTACCAAGCTTTGACACTTTTTCATGATTTTCTTGCATTACTTTCATTTCTTTTCCCAATTTTTTTCCTCTATACCTACTATTTGATTTAAAAATACATTTTGAGCTCTTCCAGGGCCTGAGACCAATCCACATTTTTCTTTTTTTTTGCAAAGGAATAATTAGATTTATTTATTTTTAGTTTTCAACATTCACTTCCACAAGATTTTGAGGTCCACCAATTCACATTTTTCTTTGAGGATTTGAATGCAGCTGCATTGATTTCACTGTCTGTTCTGAGTTGGTGTTTTGATCTTCATTGTCACCATAGTAATTTTCTGTGGCCATTTTCTTTTTTATTGTTTTCTCATTTTTTTCCCCAATCTATTTCTGCCCTTTTAACTTTATGTTAAAAATGGGTAAAGGGGTCACTGTCCAAAGTTTCAGATCTTCTGTGCTGTTGTTTTCAAAGCTAGTTGGTGTGGTGGGGGGAGTCCTTCCAAGGTGATATGATCTAAGGAAAGATATATTTACTTCTTTCCTGGCCTGTGCTCTGATCTGAGAGACCACAAGGACTCTGTTCTGACCTGGAACAGTGACCAGGGTCCTCATTCCCCTGCCATGGCAAGCTCTGGTGTTCCAGTACTCCTTCTCACCCTGGGAGTGAGAACCTATAGCATATAGTCAATGCAACAGAGTCCTGCACCTAGTTGCAGCCAAGGGTCCCTGCAGTCTCCTTTTGAACAGTTGTCACATCCCCTTACCATCTGTGGTCTGAAAGCTCAGGAAGCTCTTACTGCCAATCAGTTGCCTCTAAGGCCTGTTGCTGGCTTGCCAAAGCTTTGTCTGGGATGGACTGAGCTCCACTCTCACCCTTGTGCAACAGACCTTTTCTGCCAACCTTCTAAGTTGTCTTGAACCAGACAATTGTTTCACCCTATCATTTTGTAGGTTCTACTGCACCAAAATTTGTTTTGAGGCATTATTTTAAAGTTGTTTGGAGGGGAATTTAGAAAAGTTCAGGTGAGTCCCTGCCTTTTCACCATCATCTTAGCTCTACCACCACCCCTTATTTACAACTATTAAAATATCTAGATCTTTTCAAGATACCTCAAATGCCCCCTCCTTTTTGAGGATGGGTTTCCTCTCTCCAGACAAAATTACTTTTTATTTAATTTGAATGAGAAGCAGCATTGTGTAATGGATAAAAAGCTAGCCATTTACTTTCAAGACAGGAAGGCCTGATTTTATATCCCACCTCTGTCAAAACTGTCTATGATCCTGTGTCTATAACAACCTCTCAGTGTTCTAGACACCTCTTTAAGAACTTAAATTACAGGGGAAATGATGAGCTGTAATGGTAGAAGAAATTTCCTCACCCAAAATTTTGCTATACCAATGAAATCATAGAGCCATTCCCTATCCCTATCCTTACTTTTAATATACCTTTTTAATATATCTGCCCCCCTCCAGGAGACTGTAAGCTTCTTGAGCACTGGAACAGCTTTAATTTTTGCCCGTGTATTGTTAGTACCTAATATGGTACCTGAAAAGCAATAGAAGATTTATTAATGTTTGTTGAATTAAATTAAATGAAAGGATTCCAATGAAAAGGACCCCAGTAACCTGACATGGCCCTAAGAAATAAGAGCTGGGTGGCTGCGCCTACTGCCCGTGATTTCCGCAGTAGCTAGAACCAAATTTTCCCAGCTGTCTCTGAGGCTTTTAAAAAATCTGAAAACACCTTCTCAGGCACTTGCCAGTTTCTCTTGTGGGGCCCCAACAGGCACTTAAATGTCAGTTCACTATGACTTTGGTGGTGACACCATTTAATCCAATTAAATGATGCTGTTTCCCTGCTGTGAGTTACACTTGCACCTCCTTTTGGTTACAGCTTTCTAGGGTCCTGCATGCTGGGTTCCAGCCCTGGGTTAATTAATGGTTTTACTAACCTGACCTTTAGCACAAATGTTTCCATTTCATCATGCTGAGACATCTTTAAGAGTTGGGGAATTGAAATTCCATTCCCTGTTTTTCCACATACTTGGGGGTCTTGTTTTGATTTGTTTTGTAGCAGCATCTGACAGGGAAGGACCTTCAGAGTACACATGATATGTCCTCCTTCTCTATCTGCTCTCAAACTATCACCAAAAAGATTTGCTTAAGCCTCCAGAAAAGGAGGCTTTCCTAGTGCCCTTGGTAATGCACCCTACTTTATAGAACTCACAGTTAGTGAATTCTTCCCAATGTCAAACCAAAATCCATCCTAATTCAATTTAAGCCAATTTTACCTTCTTCTGCATTCAGTGGACATGGAAAACAGCTGCTCATAGCAGAATACAAAGGTAAAACTGAGAAGAAGAAGAAAAATAAAGGAAGACAATTGTGCTTATAGACTGGAAAGATGTTCATCTTAAAAGATATGCTTAGCCATGTTTTTTTTTCCCCCTTTGCAAGGAAGAAGGCATTTGTTGCATTGCCTCCTAGAAAATGGGAACAGACAAGATGTTGAGCTACCTACCTTTAGAATTCTCCTTGCCACCCAGCTTCATACCTAGTAGAGGGGAGAAACTATGGATAATCACATCACTCTACAGACTTACAAGGCAGGCAGCTGCTCTAAGCACTGGCTTGGCTCTTTGCCCCTGGAATCTCTCTGACTCTCGCAGCTGCATCCACTTACTCCCCACCCGCAGTTTTATCTCCAATTCAGATTCAGATGCCCAGACCAGTAGTATCCCCAGGCAGGGGAAGTATAAGACATCCTATGACAGCTGCTCAATGGCCTAGCATTGAATTAGTAGTCCTATTTGTCTCACTTCTGATTCTCCCAATTTTTATTTTAAGAAACTGACTTTCTTATCTACAAGTACAACAATTGGATTACCTATTCCTAGGCTCCCTAGTCCTGGGACCCCAATATATGCTGCTGGACTTCTAATGATTACCACCTTGCCAACTGTTATTTTTCTGCTCACCCTAGATCTTGGCAGCATGATTTGAAGCAAAGATGAAGAGTCAAAGGATCTGAGTTTTATTCCTGGTTCTACCATTTCTGTTACCTTAAGAAAGTCACTTAACCTCTCTAGGTCTATTTCCTGTTTTGCAAAACGAAATTGTAGGACCTCTAATGTCCCTTACTGCTCTACTTCTGTGAATTTATGTCTCAATTTGGGCTTTTTGTAAGCAGTATTTACATCTGACATTTCTATTCTCCTTACTTTTAGACTTCTGTTCCTCCAGGCTGTTCCCTAGAATAAATTAGTGGTCCTTTGATTCGTTCATTTAGACCTCTGGCCTTTTCCTAACTTTGAAGATCTGTCCGGACATTTAATTTGTCATAGGATGCTATCCCTGTAGCTGAAAGGTGTTTCAGGGGTCACATAATCTATATTGAGGTCTGTGGTGGTGAAGTGACTTGTCCAATGTCACATAGTATCAGAAGTGGGATTTGAATCCAAATCCTCTGATTCCAGACACAGCATTCTTATTGGTCTTCCAAGCTCTGACCTCATAAGCTTTGTTCCACATTGTGAATGCATTGGGTCTGGCTTCCCTCTCCCTGAACACCACTTTTTTGTGAGAGATGTATAACCTGCCGAAACATAAGGCATAGCATCACAACACTAATCCAAATATTATTTATATAAAAAATTGATTTTGTCTACCGCCAATAGGATATTCAATCATTGTGGTGTAATAGATAGTGTGGCACAAGTCATCAAATATTGCCTTAGACTGGCTGAGTGAACCTAGGCAAGTCATTTACTCTCCCTAGTCTTCAAGTTCCTCATATGCAAAATGAGGTAGCCAGAATCAGTGACCTCCCACACCCTTTCTCATGGATTTCTATGATCTTGTGATCCTTTGTTATTTGTATTATTCCTGTCTGGCAGTGGGTTGTCTTAAAGCATTTACACCGTCTTCCCTAATGCTATATCATCATCGTTGTCATTGCTAACATTTGCATAGCACTTAATATATTCCAAGCACTGTGCTAATCACGTTGCAATTATTATCTCATTTGATCTTCACAATAACCCTGGGAGGTAGGTGCTATTATTATCCCCATTTTACAGATGAAGAAATTGAGGGAAAGAAGGGTAAAATGACTTTCCCAAGGTCATGTACCTAGTATCTGAGACTAGATTTGAACTCAAGTCTTCCCAGCATCCTTTCATAATGGAACCAAACTCCATCACAGTTCTGAGGGGTATAAGTTTATTTATTGTTCTCCATGCAGAGGAGAGAATGTCCTCTCTAGGCTGGCCAACTCAATGGTGGTATTTGTGGCCTACGGCAGGCAGGATACTGAGTACAATAAGAAGTCTCAGAGTATAATACTTTGGGTTGAAGAAAGGGGTAGAAACTGAGCTAATCTTTAGTGAAGCAATCAGATCTAAGTTAACCAAAACACAGTCCAAAAAGAGGTGGAGGCAAAGGGTGTGTCCTCATAATTTAATGACCCAGTAGGGAATAATCAATGGAAGCTAAGGACAGATGCAGGGTCAAGGGCCAAAACAATAAATCAGTAGAATCAGGAAGATCAAAACAGGAGTCTGAGTAGTACATGAAGCCTACAACAACTCGTCATCCTCAGTTGGCTGGGAATGTTTATCGATTATTAATCTAGGGCATTTCAGGTCATCTCCCACCCCTCAGTTTCCCAAATGGGCTGCTAGTGGAGAAGAGGTACCTTCTCACTTAAAAATTCACCTGCATGGAAGGCAGCTGTGTTAAGACTAGGTAAAATAAAAAGAGAATGTAAAGAAGAAATCAATTAGCCTATTAAAAATTAAATTTTTTTTTCCATTTCAAATCTACCAACATTATGAACATGGTTTTCACTGCATGTATACTTCCTCTTTCTAATCAAAATTCAATTCATTTCAACAGAAATAGATCAAGTATCTACTATATTCAAGACACTGCTGATAACCTGGATAGAAAGGCAAGAAAAGAAGGGTCTAACCTCACAGAACTTGTCTACAATGTGTACACATTTAAATTAATATGAAGTATATGCAAAGTAATACTGAGTAACTTTAAGAGGGAGAGTGTTAATTCCTTGAAAACTGAAAAAGATCTGTACTAAATGGTGACAGGGCTGTGCTTTCAAAGATGATAGAGATGATAGGATTACAAAGTTAGAGCTGGAAGAGATTTAAGAGGCCAAATCCAACCACTTCACTTTACAGATAAGGAAACTGAGGCTGAGAGAGCTTGCCTAGTGACACAACTGCATCTGAGTCAGGATTTGAACTCAGGTTCAGTTGGCTTGAAGCCTAGAACCCTATACACTAAGCCAGCACTATAAACAAGACTTCCCATTTATTCATTTTTACAGTAGTCAAATCAATTTTATTCATTTATTCCCATTCCTTTATCTAGGCTCCCTTATTGCCAAATGACACATAATTGTAAGATGATTTAATGAAGTTAGAGGAGTCATTTGTGGTCATGGAACAGAAGGAAATCACTTAGCCCATAAAAAAGTCAAACCTATGATACTGGCCTCATTTTGCACATTAACCTAGTCTCTGTGTTTATTGAATTTCAGAAATCATTAAGTAACATACCTTCAATTAACAATTAAAGTTCAAGGTTGAGCTAAGCATTGTTTTATTGTTTCACACCTTTTACGTTTCCCCTCTCCAGCTTTAGATAACTGAGATGACAATTCAATTTTTACTCTCAAGGTAAAGTGAAAGAAAAAATGGAATTCCATTCCCAAACCCCATTGTTAGATAGAAAAGCAAGTTTAAAAAAGGAATTGAATAGGAAGGAAGCAGTCTAAATAAAAGTAACATGGAACTTGTCTGGATACACTAAACATATACACATCACAAGTTTCTCCTCTGTCAAATGAGAGTAATAGTACCCGTCATAACTGCCTTTATCTCAGAAGGTTATTTTGAGGATCTAATGAGATATTATCACAGACTTTTTCAGTTAGAAAGGACCTGAGAAAGCTTTTTAAAAATGTATATATTGAGTCCATAAGCTCTTTATTCCAAGTGGGTCATAAGAAAGTAAAATTATTAAATTGTGTAAACAATTACTTCCCAGGAAAAGAAGTACAAAAAGGAAATTACCATTCATTTGAGTTGACTTGTACTTGATAGTCCCATGCTGGGCTAGAAGACCTGTGCCTTCTGAGAATAAAATCAATGATATTTCCACTACAGGTAGGAGACAATAAGGTATAGACAGAGGTATAGTTCCCAGGTTTGGGGATGTAGTCTTAAGTTGAGAAATCCAATAAAACCATCCACAAAGTAAATGGCATCCTTCATGAAGAAAGAATGTGCCTCTGGCAAAAGAGGTATGCTGAATCTCCTCTCTAAAAAAAAAAAAATCTAACTTTTTTTACCCATCATAGTTCCCACCAAAATCTGAGGGGTATCCCCTACGCAACTATAAGTAATGGCTCATAATGTACAAAGTGTCAAAGGTTGCTACTACAGAATATTATATATTATTGACAGAACCTATGTAGGATTCACCCACCTCTTTCAAAAAGCCCACTTGGTAAGATTCATCCTCCCTTCCCACATAACTGAAGGAATAGGAAATAAAAAGACCCTGTATGTTTTGCCCACATTGAGTTAGACGTTACTCTGCCCAAGTGTCATTTCTCATTCGCTGGCTACTATCATGACATTGGTCTGCTCAAAAACTTCCCATAGCTTATCATTGTCTATAGAATAAGTAGTATAGCTTCTTAATCCTGGTAGAATTCCTTGCAAATAATAGGTGCTTAAAAAGTATTTGTAAGATAATATCACACTGGCATTTAAAAATTTCAAAAAAATGGCTCCAACCTTTTTGCCCCACCTTCTCTCATACTTCTATATTTCACCCACTCTACATTCTAGACAACTTGGACAATTTTTTACATCCCCTTTTCCAGCCTAAACTTCGTGTATTTCTGTGTCATTACTTGCCCCTTTCTCCATGTTTCAGAGGACATCCTGACCCCCTATGCCTCCTATTCATCTACCTTTATTGATCTACCTCTATTCTTTTAAGGCTAAATTCAGATGTTCCTCTTCTATGAAGTCTTTCCTGACACTCCCCCCATCTTTTCGCTCTAGGTGAAAGTGATCTCTCCCTATTCAAAATTTGTAATGCTCAGTCACCTTGACCTCTCCTATACTTCTCACTCTCCTTTTCATTATAGTTATTTGTGTACTTCTGTCTTTCTCATGCCATTAGATTGTGATCAGAGTGAATACTTCTGTCACATCTCCTTTTGTATCTATAACACCTGATAACATGTGTTGTACAGTGCAAATATTCGTATTTGTTGATCTGAATAAAGGATTATTGAACTAAATTTCTTAAATAACAAATCCAAAGTAGGTTGCAATGACAGCTGATTCAAGTGGAATGGGGGAAGATGGCATCAATGACATCTATAATGTTGTGTTCAAGTGATAGACTGAAGATGTGCCTTAAAGATCATGAAAAGGACATGCCTACTTTCCCCAGAATATATGACATGAAAAATGTTCTGATATCACCACAGGCATGCATAAACTTGTGCCAGAAGAACCAACTCTTTCTCATTAGATCTTCAAAACAATTCCCTGAGGTAAAGGTAGTTGCAATGGGTACCATCTTGGGATTTGACGCTCTTCTATAGATGCCACCATATTTCACAGCTCTACTCCTGCCTCAATCATCTTCTCCTAGTGGAGAACAAATTGTTCTCACCTACCAAACTGAGATTTTCCAAATGGGGATCAAAACCATAGTCTTCAAGTTACTTTAAATCTTCAGTTCAACACTGGAAAAACAGGCAAATTGAAAACAGATTTAGGTGACAAGGATTTACAGTTGCCTTGCAACACATGTTTTCCAAACAGACAGGAAACAATGTTGAAAGAGGCTTGCTGACTCATGAAGCAGCAAGACTTTGCTGGTGTGGACTTAGCCACTGCAAGTGCCTTTGAATCATGATACAATGGTTCAGAAGTTTATATGGTTGCTCAATAATAAGAGAAAACCTAGGTCTGTGAGATGGAGTAATAAGTAGAGTACAGAACTTCATCTGTGAGCTGAATCATTTCACAATCACAGAAAATTGTGTTTGGCGATACAAAAGACTAAATAGGGTGCCCTGTATTGAGCTACACACTAAGTCCAGTTACTCAACAAGGAACAGCGAAAGACACTGAGCTGGGCAGAAGACTATGTGGAAAACTTGTCTGGCCTTCTTCAGGCTATAACTTTGTAGCCAAAGAGGTTATTGCTGTGACAGTGGTGGTACTGCTGATGGTTGTTTTACTGGATTGCTACAGATGAAGCAGGTCAGAAATGCTACTCAGTTGCTGGGTTTATATTAACCTATTCATGTATTTTTTTCTGTTATCTAAGAGCTCAATTAAGAGCCAGAGTGGAATAAAATAGTTCATCAAGGCCTTAGAGTTCAAGTCTTGCTTCTGATACATACTGTGAGTTTAGGCAAGTCAAGTAACTTCTCAGTGGCCCTGAGTAATTAATTCTCTCTTATCAATTAGATTCAAGTCTTAATAAGTGGAAAAAAATGTCACCAAGGCCGTTCCCTATCCTGACGAAATTACTGCTCTAGAACAAAAACACTCCAAAGTAAACTATGTATGTTTGTGTGTATATGTATATACATATGTATGTGTATATATATATATATATATATATATATATATATATATATATATATATATATATGCACACAAATATATGTATGAATTTATGTATATCTATATCTATATCTATATACATATATAGACATGCATATTTATACATATGTGGGTAAATATGTATACATATACCATATAGAAGATAGACGTATATAGGAGAAATGTGTATAGATAGATAGATAGATAGATAGATAGATAGATAGATAGATAGATAGATATAGAGATATATTCCATTCTGCTATAATGAGGCATACACATTCCAAAAAATTACTTTACTATGCAAAATCCCATGATAAAAACCACAAGATTTATGGGGGGAAATGGGGTTAGAGACACAACATTCAACAATTTCATTAGTAACACATTAAAAAAGGAACCTAATTTGAAAAATGGTAGCATAGGCTCAGGTTATTAAAATCCAGTCACTGCTCAGATTCTTATAATCTATCCAATTGCTCGGTAATGTTCAGTTTCCTTAGGAGTCTGGCCAATTTGGCAGATGTTCTAATAAACTTTGTCTTTGTCTGAAAGAAGGCTTGGGTCAAATTCTTTTGGGAAGCACCCATATGTTGTGATTTTGGGTCTCAGCACTCCTAAACCCCTAAACCTCAATAGCAGTGGGGCAAGGCAGGAGTTCTTCATAGGTGAAAACATGAATCTAGATGGCATGGTGGCTTTGTTGGATTTTTGTGATGATGTGTGATCCCATATATGATTTTCTTTAAGAATGTTTTAAAAATGGAGAAATGTTAACAAATTCAGCTGATTACTTTGATTCATCTGTCACCATAACTGGGTTGCTGCTTTTTGTTATCTACACAACACCAAGAGTTGGACAAACTTGGACTATCAACTTGAACTTTATTCATTTATTTTTTACCTTGATTTGTTTGGAGTGGAAGCATTGTTTTTTTGAAAACGTGTCACATAGGTTGTCTAAAATAAAATGTATTTGAACTCCCCCCCCAAAAAAAAAAAGGTATAGAAAGAGACTCATCACCAGTGTTCTGGACATGTGGTGAAGAATTTTTCTGCTATGGCAACTCAAAACAAAGAAAAACACATATGACCCTCAGTGCTCTGCAAGTCTTCTTTACTTCTGCAATACTGATAGGGTGTTGGACTTAAATTCAGAAGACCCTGAGGAGGAAAAGGTAGAGAAATTCTATAAGAGGTTGATAGGAACCTCCATAGTAAATTAGCAAATAATCTGATACATGGTGATGTCAATGGAAAGAGGGGAAAAGGTGAGAATGGTAAGTCATATATGGGAAAGTAGGGTTCAAGGAAAAGAATTAAGGATGCCAAAGACTTGTAGAAGTCTAATAAATACTTTTTAAGAGAAAAGAATTGGTAGGTGTTATATATGATGGACATTAAATAATATCATAAAATGAAATATATTTTAATAAACAGGATGTTATAGTTATACCTGAATAAGCTATTTGTATACAGTCAAAAGACCAATTTGTCAGGTCAAAGATCACGATTAGTGAAAACCAAGAAAAAGATATGCTCTACCATTAAAATAACTGAGTCATGAACTCTTTAGATAAACAGTTGGCAATGGAAATGAGCATCAGAAATGACATTGACACCAATTACAAAAATTTAACACAAAAGTTTAGCTACTGAAAATCTATGGCTATAGCAAAAAAAACCAAACAAACATAAAAGGGCTAGAAAATACCTTAGACAGCAAACATTATTTGTCAGATAAAGAGAGATGGAAGCCAAAGTCAATACTAGCATAGAACACAAACTTTTGTAAAATTTTATACAGGAGGATGATGGGTGCTGATGAGCAGTTTATTAATCTGTCCTATTAATCAGTTGTCTTTTAAATCAGAGATACATGGTGGTAGTAAAACCAGCTTAAAGAAAACTCAGCAAGAGATCCAAGTAAACAAAGTCATCTCAAGGGCATTTAAGTATGAAACTAGAAGGACAATACATAAAAGAAAAATGGAGATGTATAAAGATTACTAGTATAAGAAACTGTCTTTACCACCAAGAATAACAGAACTTACCACTTTGGACCTTTGCATTATAGTCATAAATGTGCTTATAGGGGAGATATAAATAGGATTAAAGAGAACAAAGATTAAAAACAGAAGCCAGATGAAACTCAGTATATTTAGTGGGGAGCTATGCTGAAGAAGACTCAATTGAAAGGATAGGCAGATATGGATGGATGATGAGATCACAGGTTCATTTGAGTATTTTAAGACTACATTGGAAAAATGGTAGCATAGTTACATATGTGTTAAATAGTTAAGAAATGCTTGAATTTTGGTTGTTGTTAGTCATTTCAGTCATGTCAAACTCTTCATGACCCCATTTAGGGTTTTTTTGGAAAGATACTGAAATGGTTTGTCATTTCTTTCTCAAGCTCATTTTATAGGTGAAGAAACTGAGGCAAACACAGTTAAGTGACTTGCCCAAGATCACATGAGCTAATAAATGTCTGAGGCTGGATTTGAACTCAGGAAGATGAGTCTTCCTGACTCAAGGCCTGGAACTCTATCCACTGTGCCAGATAGCTGCCCTAACACATGAACAGTACCATAAATAACAGTGCTACCCCTGGTCTCCAGATGCTGCTTGGCCTGCACTCTTGTTCCCAGGGCTGGAAAAATCTCACACAAATTGGGCAGGCTAGAACTCCATACCTTGAGAGTAGGATACCATGTTGGAAGGGTTTGGTGACAGCTAGCCCTCCTTGACCAACAGCTCCTTTCTGCACCAGATACAAAAATGCATGGTACTTCACCTTGAAAAACACCTGAAGATTGTTTTGTAGAAAGGATTACAGCTTCAGAATTATCGTGAAAATTTTTCAGTGAAACTGGGGTACAAGCAACTGGCATTTTTGTAGGATGTAGGAAGGGTTACAGCTTGTGAATTATGGTGAAATGGTTTATTTTTCTGTGTTCTCTTATGTTTCCCATGGAAGAAACCTCACATAAGCAAACTCACAATTTGAGTTATGCTCAAATTGTTTCCTAATATGTCAGTTGCCTTAGAAAAAATTTACATTTTCAAAACAAATATTATAGAAGAACTGACTATATGTGTATGTATATATTATATATGTACACATATATGCATATATGAATATATCAAAGAGATTAGTGTGCATATGCATATATAAATGTCATACTATATATGCATGTGTATATACACATATATACATATGTACGTGCATGTATATATAGATATAAAATGTCAAATAGACTAATTTACTGTATCTTTTTTTCACACACCACTCAAATAGGGGTAGGAGGAAATAGACAATTTGATCTTCTTGCTTTACAAGTTCTTATAAAAAGCATCCAAGGTAATAAAGTTTAAGCAGTTAAAGTACTCATACTAAACAGATAGTATTATGAGATTATGAGAAAAGAGATTAATTTGAAATCATACCATGCAGGACTATAAACCTGTCAACATGCACAAGTTAAGCTAGTTGTTCTGAGCCAATGTTCACTAGGGGTTCTTGAAGAAAAACGCAGAGGGTACAGCGGCCCTTTGAATAAATACTGAGCCAAAACAGTCAGGGGTGGAGAATCTGTGGCCTTGAGGCCACATGTGAACCTCTAAGTCCTCAAATGAAGCCCTTTGACTAAATCCAAACTTCACAGAACAAATCCTTTTATCAGATAGGAAGAGAAGCATTGATCTATATGCCTAGGGTATAAAAGAAATCAGACCAAATCTAATAAAAATAAGTCAGGGACCCTAAGAGATAGATCTATGTCACCTTCCTAACTCACCTTTGCTGTATATTTACAGGAATATATGTATGGTCTATGTGCATTTAGTACTCTCTAGTTCATTTTCCCAGAGTCAGGTGGACTAGCTTTGTCCCACAGGATTCCAGGGGTTAACCTTGAGGGACTGGGGTATCTCTGCTCAAGACATACCAGCTATGTTTCCCACCTCCCCCCTTATTAGGTACCAGTTACTAGTATTCCAGTGTTACCGAAAATTTTAACATAAATTAGCTTTTACACAGCACTATTTATTTCAATATTATAGAAAGAACAAAATGGTAATATTTCCCCTCAACATCTAGGGGCCATATTTTATATCACCTAGGTCTCTGGAGAGAGTAGGGTCAATTTATCTCAGTTCCCACATACCATTGATCCCAGCAAGGTCATGTCCAAAGGCAATATTTTTGCTGGATGAGTTCTTGTCCCAACAATTGCTGGACTGGGGTCAATTCTAAAGATCAATCCTTGCTCCTTAAAGCATAGAAGTCACATTGGCCCTGGAACTAAAAGTATATAAAATGTCCAGATAAGGGAAGTTGGGGGCCTCTCAGAAATTGTGGCTTTCTAAAGGCCACTGGAATCACCATGTCTTTTACCATGTCTTGCTGTGATGATCAGACAAGTTTCCATATGGAGATAAGGACCAAGAAACTAAGTGTCACTATATTGTAGTTGCATATATTTCTTGTGTTAGGACAAAGTAAATCTCATTTTGTTAACTATTCAATGGCTTGTAAGTACCTCATTTAATCTCAACATAGAACTTGAACTAAGAAAATATTAACATAAGATTCACCTGCAATGAAAGGGAAAAGAATAAATATAGATGCTAAGAACCAAGGCCTATTCCTCAGATGTTTCATTGCCTTAGAGAAGAGAAGGCCCCGTAGCCTCTCCCTGTGAAGCATGTCATCTCTCACCAGATGCCATCAGCAAAAGAACCACTCACCAGAAACAGAGAAGCCGAAGGTGATGATGCCAGAGAAACATGGAAGAAGATAGCTAAGACCTTTTGAACCATGAAACTCTCATTCACTACAAGTTTGAAAGACTGGAATGTGTTACAAAATCTCTACCCATGCTCCACAGTGGTATCCCTAACACATTTCCCTTATATATCATCACAACTTTTCTAGAAACCAGCTCTTTAGCCTCTTCAAGTATAAAAGTTACATCAGCTGATGTGGTTTGCACTTGTGACAGACTCTGCTTATGTATACATAAGAGTTGAAGGAAACAGTATATTGGCTACTGGATGAACTGGTCATATGGTGAACAATAGAGATAGGTGCCCCTGGTTGAAGAGGAAAGGATGGTTTGTGTGGGTCTACAGAGAATCAATACAATGAATTATGAAGACTCCAGAAGACCTAAAATGAAACATGTTTCCCATCTCCTGACAAAGATGTGATGGACTAGACGTACATAATTTGACAGACATCTTCAGTCAAGATCAATGTATAGGGGTTTTTTTTGCCTGATTATTTGTTACAAGGATTACATTATTTGTTATTGAAGGGGAAGGATTTGTGGCAGATCGAAGTTAGTGATAGTGATACAGCAGCAGCAGCAGCAGGAGAAGAAGAAGAAGAAGAAGAAGAAGAAGAAGAAGAAGAAGAAGAAGAAGAAGAAGAAGAAGAAGAAGAAGAAGAGAAGAGAAAAAGATCATTGGATTAATTGAAGCAATTTTTTTTTATGTACAGATGAGAACAGAAGGAAACTCAGACCTAGATGCACACAAGCAGGGAAGCTTTGAAACTAACATGTTAACTTTAGCACACATGTTAAAATAAACTTGATGTAATAGAAATAGAAATGTAATAGAAATGGTTCCATATGTTGTTTTCTGTTCTTTGCAATGGAAATGTTAATAATTATTGGTGTTTGTTGAATTGAGAATAAAAATTTAAAAATTTATTAAAACAAAAATAAAATAAAGCTCTATGTTTTATGGACCACATTTATCATTATTATTAATTTGCACCATTGTTATGCAATAGATTGGGAAAAAAAAGATCAAGCAAGCAGATTTTTTTTTGGTAGCCATCTGCAAAGTTAAGATAAGCTATCCTTCACTCTTAGCTGATATTACTGATATGGTAAATGAAGCCAGCATCTTATATGTGTATGATGAATATTTCTATGTTAAACATCAAATGTGCTTTAAAATCCTTAGTGAAGAAATCTGTGTCTTTTAGAATACATAGCTTCCTTCAGGGACAATTAAGTGCCACTTCCTGTAGGTAGCCTTCCTTGAACTCCTTTATTAGAGCTATATCCCTCCTCAAATAATTTTGTATTACTGGCTAGCATTTATATATGTGCTTTAAAGTTTGAAAAGCATTTTTAAAATGTTATCCCATGCAATACCCATCACGACCTTGGGAGCTTGGTGTGATAATAATCCCCATTTTACAGATGAGGAAAAGAGGCAGACAGAGATTCAGTTACTTTTCACACAGCTGGTTAGTGTCCAAGGCAGGATTGGAACTCAGATTTTCTTGATTCCCAGTCCAGCACTCTATACACTGGGCCATCTAGCTACATTTGTATTGCTTACATGCAGTAACCAGCAGTACAATATATATCCTCTTTGAGGGTAGGGACAGTTTTCATTTATTTGTTTGTTTTTGTCTTTTCATTTCCCTGAGCCTACCACAGAGTTGCACATATTAGGTGCTTATTTCATTGTTTAGTTGAATTGAGTCTATGAAATAAATTTAAGCTACTCTAGTATAGACTGGTTGAATTTATCTTATTCAACAGTTGAATAATATGTCCTAGAAGCCTATGACAAATGAATAAGAAAATTTCAAATATATCCTAGTGATAGGAAAATTATTAATTGAAAGACTACCAATTTGGTGTCGTCAATCATTCTTAATTGGAGAATAGAAAGGAAATACAGTTAGCTATATAAGAGAACTTCTTTCAACCCACCAGTTAAAACACATTCTCCTTGTCCCTCAGTGTCTTCAGATTAAATGCTGATAAACTAATTTGTTTTTCCAAATACATAATATGAATAACAAAACAATTACTAGATTCAAAATCCTACTCTATCTTGTGTCTCAAAGAAAAATGCTGGACAAAAATCAAGGGGAAAATGTATTCAATTTGTTAAATGGCTTGCTTATGCTGTTAGGCAATGAGTGAGTTGAGCTGAAATAAAAAACCTACCTGGGGATTTTTTTTGTATAAATTAATTTTAAAAGTTTTCAGCCAACTTCAGAAGATTTGGGGTTTGTTTAAATGAACTTAATCCAATGAACATATCTTAAACACATTGTGCTACTTGCTGTGAATGCAAAGAAAAAAAAATAAATCCCTGCCCTCAAAGAGCTTATAGTCTCCTGGGAAGGATACGCCATAAATATAGATAAGGAAATACTAAGTAGGGAGTATTGCAGAAATAGATAAGTATCAGTTATGCTACTTTAAGATTATTTAAGGAGGGAAATATACTTTAAGCTGAAAAGATCAGCGGAATCTTGAATAAAGACATAGCATTCAAGCACAACTTGAAGAAAGACATGGATTCTGAAAGTAAAAAAAAAATGAGAAAGTAATTAATTACTGGCATAAAATAGATTGTGAAAATGGACAAAGGAAGAAAATAATGTATTGCATTTAGGGAATAATGAGTGGTCTAACCTGACTGGAATATAGAGTGCACGAAAAGGAGTAATGTGAAATAAGTCTGAAAAGTAATATAGGAGTAAGATAGGAGCGTTTCAAATGGCAATTTGCCCTCATAGCTTTCAAAAGGATGAGCAACATAATTGATGCTCAGAAAAAATACTTTAGAAGTAGGATGGATTGGAGAGGAGAAAGGCTGCAATTAGAGAGACAGGTTAGCAGAATATTTAAAAAGTCTAAACAAGAGTCAATGGAGATGTGGTGGCACTATGAGTGGATAAAAGGGAACAAATGTAAAAAAGGAATAGTTGGAGAAATTGAATTGACAGGCATTACCATATGATTAAACATGTGGGTCAGAGAGAGGGAATAGTGAAAGACCCCTTGTTGTTGTTCAATCATTCAGTTGGGTCTGACTCTTCATGATCCATGGACCATACTGCCTATGGTTTTGTTTTGTTTTGTTTCATAAACATATTGGAGTGGTTTTCCATTTCCTTATTCAGTGGGTTAGGACAAATAAAGATTAAGCAACTTGCCCAAGGTCAGGCAACTAGTTAGTGTTACAGCCTGGATTTTAACTCAGGTCTTCCTGAGTCCAGGTCTAGCTTTCAATCTACTGAACCACCTAACTGCCTCCAAAGACCAATAGGTCTTATAAAAATAAATAACCAAAAATATCAGAGAGTTTCCAAGGCACAGAATCATTTAATACATACAATAACTAAAATTTGTCAGAAGTGATGATGCTTTTCCTCTATGTTGAAAATTCAACATTAAAGGAAGGGTATTTGGAATAATGCAATAAGTAAAACCAGTAAATTCCTAATTGATAGATTTTACATGAAGCAATATAGTCCATGAGAGAGCCCCTGGAGATTGTACAGGACCTACTTTCCAAACTTAAGTTCATCCAAGATCTCCTTAGTTTCCTAAAACTATCTCTCCCTCCCTCCTCTCCACCCTCTCTCTCTCTGTCTCTCTCTCTCCCCCAATCTCTGAAGATTTCTTCCAAAAATAAAAACACACACACAAAAAAACAATTATAGTGAGAATTCAAATCAGTTGGCCAGTAAGATAGATCCAATAACTTATGATATGTCTGTAACTGGCTTTTGAGAAAGAACTCTGTGGGCAGGGAGAATGGTGTGAAGCCTGGCCGTGTGAATTTCCATGAGATATATTTTTCAAGGAGACAGCTTTTGTTTATCTCATGCAGGAAGAGACTAGGAAACTAGGAAAAGGGAGCAGCCAAAGGAAAAAAAAAAGCAGTGGGGGCAGCAGCAGGGGCAGTGGTAATGCCCATTTCAATGAAGGAGGGAAATGTAACGGCTGTTAGAGCAGTGGAATCAAGATTGGGGAAACTGAGTATTGAAGTGATTCAGCAACCTGGAGGGCCCACCTGAGGCTCAGCTTAGGTGCTACAGTGATCTCTGCTTTTAAGAAGCAGAACAAGCATCTAAGCCACCAGTAATTTCTGACTTCTATTTGAATGAGGATAGCTGGTATCAGACAAAGAAGTGATTGTTTTCTGTCTCCTCATCTTACTACTTAAAATAACAGACAATTACTTCAAAGATTTTTTTTAAATTTCTGCCCTTTAAAGCTATGTTTACACCTTCTCTTTTAATTACTACCAAATCCAATTTTCTCTACATAAAAATAAGATCAATTTTAAATGATTTTGGATTTGTGTATGTATTTAATTGTGAATCAGGGGCTGAAGAGAAAGAGGAATACTGTTGGTATTGGTATGAGAGAGGAAGAAAGAAATTTAACCCTTCCATCTAAAGACTATTCTTATTTTTAAATCCTAGCTATGGGATATGTGTTAACAAAAAAAAAAGCACAGAACATCTTATGGGGAAGGTTATTATACTTAAAAAAAATCAAAAGGCAGAACTAAACTGGATCAAAGGGTTTTTCTGCACACAGGCTAAAATGAGGCAGAATACCATTTGTGTTCTGGGATAAGGCTGGACTGTTGGGTTATATTGGTTTACTCACTCTTCCTCCCTCTCTTACCTACCTACAGAGAAACACACACTTGCACAGGAAAAAAAAATTCTGCAGGGCTAAAGTCGAGGACAAGGACTAGGGAGTAGGAACCTCATGGTTACAACCCTTGACTTTATCTCTACAAAAGGCATTGTCATTAACAAATTCCCTTATTTTCCCAGTCTGATACAGTGTTGATCCCTTATCTTGGAGATCACCTTCATAGATAAATAGCTGATAGAGACCAAGATATATAGATAGATATAGATATGTAGATATATGCACATGTATTTATATATATGTGTGTGTGTGTGTGTGTATACATATATATTTTTTCTATATATATTTATTTGCATATTGTCTTCCCAATTTTAATATGAACTCTTCAAGAATAGGAACCATATTTTTGCCTTTCTCTGTATCTATGGCATTTAGCACAATGCCTGGCATGTAATAAAAACTTAACAAATACTTGTTGACTAGAATGACTGGTTCTGGGTAAAATGGTGGTCAAGTGACAGAGTGGTAATGTGAAGGAGCCATTTTGAAATGAGAGATTGGAAAAGTAAATCTGAACCACAAAGAATATTTTGGATCCCATTTTTGTGGCTCCCCCTCTTTTTTCCCCTTTAAAGAGACCAAAACAAGCATCCAAGGGATTTAAAATTTTCATATGTGATATTGAACTGGAATATATGTTGCTCTAAGGGAGATACTATGGCAAAGTGAAAAAATCAGTGATTCTAGAGTCAGAGGGCTTGAGTTCCAGTCCTATGTTTGATCTTTATTACAATGCGACTTTGGGCAAGTCATTTTTTCTTTCTCTGTAAATAAGGTCATTGATTTAGAATTCCTCCTATGTCTCTTTAAGCTCTAGCTCTATTACCCTTTCTTTTCCTTTCCCATTACCTCTAGTCCAATAAATCTTTGTTTTATACCTGGTTAGGAAGAAGACAGCGGTGGGGAGGTGTTGACCTATAATTTCATCTGTCTAGAAAATTCCCAGTGTGGAAACTCCTTACATTGAGACAGTTGAGCAACTAATTTATAACTTCTGTTCTTAGAAAATGCCTGTGAAACTGACAGCTTAATTGCTTTACCTTTTAGTCATACAACAATCTGGGTTAGGGGTTATGCATAACCCTAGGTCTTCTTAACTTCAACTCTGGTTTTCAGTTCATTCACTATGCTGCCTATTCACTTTTAAAAAAGACAAAAACAAAAACAAAAAACCCTAATGCACATGACTTTTGAAACATGTACATTTTCTTACTTGGTATCAATGTTACTCATTAAAATGTATTGTGTTTATAAGTTCTATTTTGGAGCAAGACACATTCCAAGGGTGAATCACTTCTTTTTAATGGAAGGGGGGGAATGTGATTTTAAAATGTGTAACATTTTGTTTTGTTAGAAGAATTTTAAAAGTATGAGAATTAGAACTGAGTCATAACACAGGCTATACCAGTTTTAATAGAACACTCCTGCTAGGAGACTAAAGATATTTGGTCTTCAGACTGCTTTTCACAGCACTAAGTATTACAAAGATTAAATGCTTTAATATGTCTTTAAGTATTGAAAAATAAGAAAAGGGGAGACTATTAAATCATCAAAATCTTTTGTTTTTCTTAGGCTTTAAAAGCTTGAAAGTTAGTATTTAAAGGGCTTAGTCAGGAAGATTGACATAGGCATTACTGGTTAAAATCAACAAAAAAAAATGTAGCTCTTTGAATAAATCTAACAAGTACATATGTGTTACAGTAAAAAGGGCACTTGATGTCAGAGGGCCTGGGTGGTCTTAGGCAAAACATTTCCCTTTTCTTGGCCTCAATTTTCTCATCTATAAAGAAAGAAAGTTGAAGTTCACTTAAACCATAAGTCCTATGATCCTGTGACATGACAATTCTTAGTTCAAAACTGAAAACAATTTACAAAGGTTAGGGAAACATTGATAAGAGTAACATAAATATAAGAACCAACCTTCATAGTGAACATAATACAAAGTTTCATCTGTGAGGGTGCCATTCAGTTGATCATCCTGAATTTTTTTTTAAATCTAAAACTAAATAATTGTGATATGCAATATGATTTCAGTTACTCAATCACATTAACCATCAAATACTGAAGAAAAACATATTTTGAGTACTAAATGCTGTTGATGTTGCCCTCAGTGTTTACTTTGCTTCTCTGTTATGACAAAAGCTACTGTCTTTATTGACTTACTTAGATAAAGAAGTATGTAAATTCTATACTTTGGGACTCAATATTTGTCTTCAGAGCTAAGACTAATAATTTATCTTTACATTGGTCTTCAAACTTAATAAAATAACACCAATAAGTTTTATTAAAAAGTAGTCTACCACACACAAATGTGTACATATAAAATAAATCAAATCATGCACTTCATTAGAACAAAGGTAAAGTAAAATAGATGGTTGGGAATCTGACATCTTTCTTCATACAGGTTCCCACCCTGAAGCTTATAAATAGTCCTGTTTGATTCCTACCCTTAACAAAACTTTCAATTAGCTTAGTTATCTCTTCAATCAATCCTCCCAGATATACCCTCCTATAGACAGCCAAACATCATTGAAAAAATCTGCTAGAGCAGTGGTTCTCAAACTTTTTGGTCTCTATGCTCCTGAAATTAGTGAGAACTATCTCCATCCCAAAGAGATTTGTGTATATTAATTATATCCACAAATATTTACATTTACATGCTATTATGAAAATAGTTTTCACTTTGCAGATACCCTCAAAGAGTCTCAGACTCCTCTAGGGGGTTTCCTGAACAAGCTTTGAGAACCACTCACTAGAAAATCCAGGAAAAATGGTAGAGTGTGAGGTTATTCAAAAGTAGCACTCTATAACCTCAACAAATAATAATAAGTAAATAGCCTCAAAATGGGGAAAAATACCTCAGCAATAACAAGAAGAAGAAAAGTGAGAGAATCCACTACAAGGTAATGCTAAAAATAGAGTAAAATAAAAAAAAAACAGGAACAATTCACTAGTTCAAAGTCTGAGTGTTCCCACTACTTCTTCTATTGCTCTTCAACTCTATGGATGCTACAATTTTAGGAACCTGACTTATGGAGCTAATCTGACTGCACTTTCCAAGGTGAGAGAGGAGTTTATGCTCTCAATTCAGGTTGAGGTCCTATCTCTCAAGAAACTCTGATTTTCCTCACGCTGGATCACAGTAGTGCCCCTCATGGCTGCTACAATTCTAGTCACCAGACTTATGGAGTTACATCATTTTGAAGTTGCTAGGGAGAACTATAATATCAGGGTGAGTTGAGTCCCATGAAATCAGATCAATTACCATGTCTGAGTGGAAGTAAAAGGAGTAGCTATGAAGTAGTGTGGAACCTAAGGTACAAAAATTTGAAGGAAGAAGACTCAAACTACAACAGTAGCTAAAATCATTAATAAAGGACCAGAGTAAATAACCACCCAGTAGAAGGCCTTAAAGAGTTTGTAGAAGAGATATAAGTGCTAAGTAGTATTGGGGCACCTAGCAGAACAGTTTCCTGGAGGATGCTCCTCTATTCTTCAATAATCAGGATCTAGGAACTAGGCAAGAGACTGAAGAGTGTGTTGCAGACAGGATGGTGGAATCTAGAAGAATAGGACTAAAAAACGTAGAGAACATTTCAATTACATTGGGCACCCAAAGTCTCCCTCAAAAGTATTTCAACTGTATATCTTCAACTTCTGGAAACAGACTTCGTACAACCATAAAAGTTTTAGAAAATGAATAACAGGCAGCAAAATCTGAAGTAAGGGCATAATAGCACTGGGCTTTCAGAAAGCAAAGGATGGATAAGCAAAACTTCAATAAGGCCATAGAAAAGTTAGAAGTATTATTAAGGCAAACAAAAAATTAGTGGAAAGGAAAGATGAAAAAGTATATACACATACACACACACAAACACACACACATATACACACATACATAAATGTATATGTAATATGGAGAAGAACATTTAAAAAAAAAGAAGCTGGGACAAATTGGCTGAGAAAAGTAAACTTATTATAATTAGTCCTAAAAAAAAACCTTGTAAAAAATTTAAGCAACTGCAGAAACCACAAGAATAGTTCAGAAAAGTAAGGAAAGAATTAAATAAATATGGCAAAGAAATAAAGAGCAGAATTTTGAGTTCTTATGGGAAAAAAAAAATGAGCAAATCTTGCCAAAAACTAATTTACTTAGGACCAAAGAGCCATTCTCTTCATAACAGTTATTTTCCCTGGAAAAAAATGACACAATTAGAACACAAAAGATACAGACACATAAGGAAAAATGGAGCTTTTTTTTTTCAAAAATTGGAAGAACATATAGACTTTAAAAAACAAGAATATTAAACAGGGGGGGGCAACTAGGTGGTACAATAGATAGAGCACCAGTCCTAGAATCAGGAAGATTTGAATTCAAATCTGGCCTAAGACACTTACTAGCTGTGGAACCCTGGACAAGTCATTTAACCCCAATTGCCTCCAAAAAATAAATTAAAAGAAAAATGTGTATAAGGGAAGAATCTAATTATTATAACTCTTCCAGAAGAAAAAAAAATATCATGGAATGAAAACTTGAATGCTCTATTTCCCAAAATCAAGTAGAACACTTTCGTGTGTGTGTGTGTGTGTGTGTGTGTGTGTGTGTGTGTATGTGTGTGTGTGTATAAAAGTAAGAAATACAAAATGTAAAAGGAAAAAAAATTACAGGCAGAAAGTAAAAAACTATAGTTCCATAGAACACTAAACAAAATAGCAGAGGATTGCTCCACAGTTACAAGAAGTCAAAGGAAAAATGGAATATAGTACTCCAAAAAGCAAAAAAAAAGATCAGCTGGAATATAAAATAAATACATGAACATTTAATAAATGCCTAATATATCTGATCCACTGAGTTAGGTGCTGGATACACAAATACTCAAATGAAGAACATAAAAAATAGAGACTTTAAACAATCTAGCTTCAGAAAATTAAACTGAGCAAATCATAAATGAATTACAAGTTGTGGCAAAGGGGAGGTTGCAAGAGGGATAAATCTAAGGCCAGATAGATTTACAGGTGAATGCTATCAAATACTTAAAGAATGATTAATACCTATATTATAAAATTATTATTAAAAATAGAGACAAAAGATACTCTATAAGATTATTTTTATGAGACAAATCTGGTAGAGATACCTAAACAAGAGGAAAACAAAGCAGAGAAAGAGAACAATAGACTAACCTCCCTAGTTAATATTGATACAATTTTTAAAAAATAAAATAAAATATAAAAATAAATACAGAAAAATAATTAAATATGACCAGGAGAGATTCATATTGTGGTTATATAGATGGCTCATAATGGGAAACAGAATAATTAATCATATACATAATTAAAATTTATTTCAGTAGATGCACACAATCCTTTGAAAATACAGAATTCATTCTAGAGTTCCCAGGCCAAGGAGAAAATATTGCAAGCAGCCAGAAAGAAACAATTCAAGTATTGTGGAAACACAATTAGGAAAACACAAGATTTAGCAGCTTCTACATTAAGGGACCACAGGGCTTGGACTTTAATATTCCAGAGGGCAAAGGAGATAGGATTACAACCAAGAATCACCTACCCAGCAAAACTGAGCATAATCCTTCAGGGGAAAAAAAAGGACATTCAGTGAAATAGAGAACTTTTGAGCATTCTTGATGAAAAGACCAAAGCTGGATAGAAAATTTGACTTTCAGATACAAGACTCAAGAGAAACATGAAGAGGTAAACAAGAAAGAGAAATCATAAGAGACTTATTAAGGTTGAACTGTTTACATTCTGCATGGAAAGATGATATTTGTAACTCATGAGTCCTTTGTCTGTATTACAGTAGTTTGAGGGGAAAAACTATATGTATGTATGTATGTAGATAGATAGATAGATAGATAGATAGATAGATAGATAGATAGATAGATGGCACAGGGTGAGTTGAAGTTGAAGGGGTGACATCTGGCGACTAAAATTAAGGAGTGAGAGAGGATTATATTGGGAAAAGGAGAAAGATAGAGGTAGAATGGGGGTAAATTATCTCACATAAAACAGACAATAAAAGGCTTCTGCAGCGAAGGGGAAGCAGGGGAAGGTGAGAGAGAATGAGTGAATCTTATTCTCATCAGATCTGGCTTAAGGAGAGAATAACATACACACTCAACTGGGTATGGAAATCTCTCTTAACCTACAGAAAATGGGGGGGGCAAGAGAGTAGGATGATGATAGAGGGGAGGGCAGATTTGGGTAGGGGGTAATCAGAAGCAAACAATTCTAAGAAGAGACAGGGTCAAAAGAGAGAATAGAATAAATGGGGGGAGTGATAGGATGAAAGGAAATATAGTTAGTTTTCCACAACATGACTGCAGCAGAAATGATTTGCATGACTACACATGTATAACCTGTATTGAGTTGCTTGCCTTTTCAATGAGGGTGGGTGGGGAGGGAGGAAGGGAGAAAATTTAGAGCCCAAAATTTTAAAAACAAAAGTTTAAAAAAAAATTTCATATGCAACTGGGAAATAAGATATACAAGAAATGGAGTATAGAAATCTATCCTGCCCTACAGGAAAATTGAAGGGGAAAGGGTTAAGAGAAGGGGGGAAGAGATAGAAGGGAGGGCAGATTGGGGGTATTCAGAATGCATGCCATCTGGGGTTGGGGTAGGGATGAGATGGGGAGAAAATTTGTAACTCAAAATCTTGTGGAAGTGACTGTTGAAAACATAAAATAAATTAATTAATTAAAAACAAAATAAAATAAAATGACCTCAAAAAAAGAAAATATAGAATTCATTTATGTAAAAGCTTTAAAAATATCAGCATAGAAATACCTGTTCTTATGATCAAAAACATATTTAAAACTAGGAGTTAGTAACATTTATGATAGACACTAAAAGCTTTTCTATTACAAAGAGGCAGTAAAGTAATAGTGATTATTCTCCCCAATATTATCTGACATAGTCCTAGGAATACTCTCTAGAACATAAAGACAAGAAATCAAAATCAAATGAATAAACATCAACAAAAGAGGCAGAACAATCCATATTTCCAAATGGCATGATAGCATGTCCATCTCTAGAAAAATCCTAGAGAACTAGTGAATAAACTAAATAAGTCAATAACTTCAGCAAAGTAAAAGGATACAAAATAAATATACAATTTTAAAAATAGGAATTGTATGAGAAATTTCATTCAAAACTGACTTAAAGTAAGGCACAGTGGATAGAGTGCCAGACCTGAAGTCAGAAGGAACTAAGTACGAATCTGGCCTCTGACACTTACTAGCATGTGATGCTGTACAAGTCACTTAATCTTAATTGCCTTTAAAAAGCCTTAAAATACATAAAATATATGGATATTAAACTATGAAGACAAATATGTCTTACAGAAGTATAATTACAAAACACCCTTGAAAGAAATAGAAGCAAGTGGTTTGAAAAATATTCACTACATATGTTTAGAGTCACTTTAAAGGATATCAATATAATTAAAAAAATTACAATACTACTTACCAATTTACAAATTTAATTCTACACTAATCAAACTACTAAGAGAATACTTTATAGATCTAGGAAAAAAAGAATAAAACATTTTGAGCAAAATATCTAGAATCTCAAGAGAAATGAGGAGAAAAAGTGCAAATGAAGGAGGCATATCAGATCTCAAACAATAGTATTAAAACAATAAATGTCAAAGCTATTTGTTACCTAGTTAAAAAGAATGAAAAGTCAGAGGATGAGAACAGATAAAAAAAAGGAAATCAGAACAAATGAAAACAATAGCCAAGTGGTTTGACACCATAAACAGCTGAGGGAAGAATGCCCTTAATTGACAAGAACTTCTGAGAAAACTGAAAAGCAGTTTTGGCAGAAATTAAGTTCATATCAGCAACTCACACCATATATTACAATAAGCTCAAAAAGGATCTACATCCTAAATAGAAAAAAGTAACAGCATAAAAAATTTAGAAGAAAATTAAACTTTATAACATTTACAAATATAACTAGGGAGAGAAATTTTAACCTAAAAAGGCATGAAAAAGACCACTTTGATCATATAAAATTAAAATGAATAAAACAAGATAGAATTAGAAGAGAAACAATAGAATGGGGAAAGGGCATGAAATATCAGCAATAAAAGTATAATATACAAAAAATTTAGGGAATTGCCAGAAACCTTTGACATCCATTGTCAATTCCTTAATACATGAATGGTAAAAGGATTTGAACAGTTTTGAAAGGATTATAAATAACTACATGGAAATTCCTTCTAAATCACAAATAAGATAAATGTCAGTTAAAAGAACTATGTGGTTTCACTTGGCATCATATAAGCCAAACTTGCATATGACAATACTTTGAAGACTTCTATTGCATTTCACTTTAGTCTTCCCTACTTTAGCCTACCTGTCATGGTGGAAAGTAGTGATGCAGTTGATAGGGTGATAGATATGGAGTCACATCTAGCCATATCCAGCCTTAGGTAATTACAAACCATGTGACTCTGGGTAAGTCATTTCACCTTTGTCTGACTCAGTTTCTTGCTCTGTAAAATGAAGATCGCAATAGCACCTACCTCCCAAGGTTGTTATGAGGATCAAATGAGATAATATTTATAAAGTACTTTGCAAACCTTAAATCACTATACAAATATTAGATTTCACTGTCTTCATCATTAAACATTCCTGTTTCCTCAACAACTATTTATATGCGATAACTTCTAGTCTCATCATAGTACTTTTTACCCTCTGCTGGACACATGCAAGCCTGTAATTATACCACAAAAATAGTGGACTTAGTAGTTCATATGTGCAAAATATAGCTGGATTATCACCTCCCACATACTTTTTAATTAGAGGTATTGTGGTATTTGCATTGTAAAATAGATAAGACCCTTTAAAATTAGCACTATCATTGCATACTCACATCCTTAAGTCATTACTATTAAATCATATTATCATTATTTTGGTAATGATAAAAAATTCATGATACCTTCTAGTTTTCAAAAATTTTCCCCATAATAAAACCAGTAAGGTAATGTAAGTATCATTATCTCTATTTTATAGTTGAGAGCACCATGTCACATTTCCTTTTCTGACAAAGTTACTTACTTCCATGGATATTATATACCTGAATTTTAGCAAGGAATTTAACAAGCATTCAAATGTCTTGGTGAACAAGATGGGAAAAAATAGAAACTTTACTACCAAACTGTTAGATGGATTCAGAAGCAGTTGACCAACCAAATCCGAAGAGAAGTGTTTAATTTGCTAATAATAACCTGGAAGTAGAAATGAGTTTCTATTGACGAGTAAAAGAACTCTGATTTGGCATTGGTCCACTTTAAACTTTTGTCAATGAATTGGTTAAAGACAGAAATGACAATCATAATTAATTTTAATATAATCCAGACTTCACCTAGCTTTTTCTTTCCTCTCTTATCCCATCCTAACTCTCCACAACCCTTAGGTTGTACTGGCAAATTCCCAAAGAAATGCACCAATCCTGAACCTGCTTTCTGCTTCTTTTATATATCCTGTGTAAAGCAAGAGAGAGAAAAAGTGAAAAGCTAGTCAATTAGACTTGCATCCATTTCTTTCAGTAAGCAGAATACAGTGGAAGCCTGTTCAGTGTGTTGTCTGGACTTCACCTTCATTCTATTCTACTCTGGTACTGCAATGATATTCTTTGCCCCTATACTATTCTTCTCACTATTATTCGATAAATAATTACAGTGAGACACATTTCAACTAGTGCCAACTACAGACAGAATGGGCTATCTTTGAAGGTGTCTATAAATGGAATTCTTCCAATAAAGGCTGGATGACTACTGGTTGGGGATGTTGTTAGCATATGTTTTTTATGAGGTATGAACTAGAAAACTTCTGAGGTTCCTTCTAACTCTGACATTATTTGATCCTGGGATACAATAGATGATAAATTTGAACAACAGTATATATACAATTCCTTTTCTGAAGTTCTACTCACACATATTATTCTAAAGCGGAAGTAATCATGGCTATGCCAGTGGAAACAAAATGCTAGAAGTTTCTACAAAGCTACAAAGGCTTTGAAAATGATTCAATAACTAATTATGTGTCTCAAGGATCCAAGACTAGTTAAGTGTCAAGAAACTCATTAATAAAAAATTTTTTCAAGGGAAGAGGCTATCTTTTGCTTCTCTCTGTGTCCCCGGTGCTTAGCACAATACAGGGCATACAATATGTGCTTAATAAATGCTTATTGATTGACTGATGGGTCATGACAATGAAAACTATCTACTAAGACATGAAATGGCCATGATCTGCATCAGAAGAGGGAGCTCCCACATTGATGAACTCATAGCACTTTTAAATTATCAAAATATATGCAATAAAAGATACTTAACATAAAAAAAATTTCCTTAATAAGATGTTTTCTTGCCTAAATTACCTGTGGGAATTGATTTGCTTATGTAAATAGTTCTCAGTCAAACCTATTAACTATTTAATGAAAGGCAAATATATATTTCAATACATCAATTTTCTCTAGAATTTTTTTTTCATTTATGATCCATGACACTCTTGAGCTGGATAATGTTTCACCTCGAAAGTGATTTTGTTTTAGCAGATATGTTAGTTGGTGTCTGCTCTTTCATCACTATATATCACCTAAATGTTATACTGGATTTGGGGTAAAAAGTATAGAAAACAATGCAGACCAGAAGACTTTCATAAAATTTAAAGTCCTCTTCTTCAGAGGATAAAGCTTATGTTACAGACTATAGGGGTCTTTGTAGCCAGCCACCTGCTTAAGCATAGAAAGTCATACCAACTGCTCTACATTTTCTAGACTAGTGTGGGAAATTGTTCCCACTTACAAGGAGATGTACAAATGTTCAGAATCCTTTCTCTTCTTGTAACCAGTGGTACAAAGCAAGTAAAACAAAGGGAAATTTGCCTTCATTCCTATCTTGCCATCACTGGACCAAACTAGAAGTGAAAGAAAACAGATTGAAGCTAGGATTATTGAGCAAAAATATAGATTGATATGCACAATGAGATAGAACCAGCCAATCATATACAGTCAACACATATATGTACCCTAATGAAGGGGAGCTTGGTACAGACAATCCAAATGAAGAGATAATCCAAAATAATTTTGGACTATATGCATTGATAGGGAAGAGTTTGAAAGTTTGAAAATGTATCCAATCACTTAAAACACAATAAATGACAGACATGAAAGGGCAGACTAGAAATCTGATAGATAAGGAGGGAAGTCAGTCTGCTGTTACACATTATTATACATATATATATATATACACACATATATACATATATATATATATACACACACATACACACATACATATATGTGTATGTATATGTATATATGTACATATATTTATTTATATTTATATTATATATTTGATATATAATATTATATATATGTATTTGACACATTATTACATGTATTTGATAAACCATGGCCTGGATAATTAAGAATAGATTTTAAAAATAATATTATAATAGCTCACCATTTTGTGGAGTTTTGTGGTATTTAAATAAATCATTTTACCTATGTTTTCTCTTTTGATCCTCTGTTACTGTATTAAGCACTAGTTCTGTGGGGTTGATAACTCTGTGGTATGTAGAAACATTTGGTTTTCCTGTCTGGTGCTTAATTCTATCCTTTTTTTTCCTAATTATTAATACATACCCTGAGATGATGCTGTGATTAAGGAGGGAAATACCAATCAGTTAATGTTGTTAGTAACATCTCTGTGACAGAAATTTTGCATGAGAAGTTGAAAGTGATAGCCAAAATAAGGTTTGGAGGTAGTCTTCAGATTTCAGTGATTTATGTTATTACCATGGGCAATCAAAAGTTGGCTTGTAACTTGGAGGAAATTTTAAAACTTAGATAATGTGTTAATGTTAGCTGAATGTTGTCCAAAAAAGAGACCTATGGGGAGAATTTTTTTTTTGGCTAGGCAATGGGGTTAAATAAATTGCCCAGGGTCACACAGCTAGTTAAGTGTTATGTGTCTGAGGGCAGATTTGAACTCAGGTCCTGCTGAATTCAGGGCTAGTGCTCTATCCACTGCGTCATCTAGCTGCCCCAGGGAGAATTTTTTTTTCAAGAGTTTCTCAAGTTCCTCCTTGCACTGTAATTTTCATATAGTTTCTGTAGTTGATGGTATGCCCTAAATCCCACTATAACAACACCAGCAGCAAATATACCCCTTTCAACAGCCATTTACTCTTTTTTTGTTTTATAGTTATTCTATATTGCTAATTTTTCTGTTATCCATGCACTCAACTTCAACCATAGCATATGCATAAACATGGCTGTTTGTTTTCATAATGAGATACTAACTTTGGTAATAATTTAAAAATCCAATTAAATGGTAAACAAAAGAAAGTCCATTCATTATTGTTTTAGCATTTCAGTGCACTGATGAAGAAATATATATATCTCTGCAGGGAGCATGGGGCTATCATTTACTTCCATTTCCCCCCCAATAAAACATGTAATATATAGTGACTATAATATCTCCACTTCTTTTAAACCATTTGAGTAATACTGAATTGTTAGGCAGATTTTTTTTCCCAGGCTCCCCTTTTCAGTTGCATTCCAAAGATGCAAAAATAATCCTGTCACAACACAGAAGAAGAGCTTATAAAGATGCTTTAAAAGCCTTATCACCAGGAAACAGTGCACAGTGTATTGTGTAATATGGTGTCTTAAAATACTTCTGCTTACCTCCTCATTGATGCTGCTACAATATTTACATAACACTGCTAACTAATTCTTCATTATGTAGGTTATTTATCCCCTTTTCCTGGAGTCTGCCTTCCCAGCACATTTAATATTACTGAATTGAGGTATTGTTTTTTTTTAATTTCTGCCTACTGTTCAGTAGTTCTGTGTGTGTGAAAATGTGTGTATGTGTGTGTGTGTGTGCCCTCTTGTATGTCTCCTCAGTTCTTGGGCTACATTGGCTTAGACAGGATTTATGTTTATTGTTATTCAGGGGTAAAGGATGGAGGAGTAGGAGGAGGTCTCTTGTAGGGCAGTGTGTTGGCCAGCTGTTTATATCTTCAGGATGGGCTATTTCAGAACCAGTAACGGGGCGGGGAGGAGGGGAGGAGTAGTGGGAGAGAAGAGGGAGAAAGGAAAAAAATAAAATCAAAGGAGCTGTTTTGGTTCAGAGGAACGGTTGTCCTGGGAGTAAAAAGTAAAAGTTAAATCCAATATTTTACAAAGTACTTCAGCAAGAAGACATTTTTAGTACAATGTAAGATATTTCAGAGGCTAGGAAAAAATTATTTGAAGCACTAAATATTTCAGGGACTCTCTGGGTGGAATACATTTTTAAACCCTAGGCTAGATGGGTTTTACTCACATTTCATGAAGTAGAGCTAATTCAAATCTGAAGAAATCATACTTTGGGGTAATCAAGGAGCTCTTGCAGGTAAACAAGCATAAAGTATACTTTGCTTTACCTGGTTTGGAACCTGAAGGTCAATCCAGTCAAACAGGTTAGGGTCTTTGAGTCCCCTCACAAGCCCTTACAGGCTCTGTTAAGCCTGTTTTCCCATTAATCTTCCTGAATGTGTCTGGCTGGTATAACAAACTGCCTGAGGCTTGGATTCACATAGCCTTCCAATGTACTTATCAGGTCCACTTCACACATAAGCCAGCTTGTCAAGAAGTAACCAACAATGCCTTGGCTCATACCCATACCCTGATCTGTTGAGCCTAAATGCCTCACTTCTCAAACATATCTTACTTCTTACAGCTTGGAGAAAAAGAAGTGTGGAGGTCACTTCCAAGTTGGATGCTCCAGCATGGTTGCCAATAATTCCCCAAGTAACTTGAGAACCAGATTTTTCAGTTATAGGGCTGCCAAGCTACCATGGCTACTTTGAGGCTTACTCGGGGAAAAAAGAAAGAAAGAAACATGAACAACATTTTCTTAGAGGTTAGCATTTAATATTTTAGAGGTTCTATAAACTTGTAAGTTCTTCTTTATGTACAAACCTTGCATGTATATGTGAAATGTCAATATATTTTTTTCTGTGTCCAAAACAAAACCATGAAATCATGGACTTGAACTGTCAAAGCCATTCCATGGTTATTCCAAAATAAAAATAACTCCATCACTGAATGTCAGTTTGACCTCCTGATGCAGCTAAATATTAAAGCTATGAACCACTTATGAAAATGTCCATATTGACCAGATCAGATCTTACTCTACTTCTTTCAAAGATTTGTCATATTTTAGTAGATCTGATTATTTAATGATGAAGGCTGATATATCATTTCTTAGCTCTACTTTGTAGAAATTGTTAGAGTTCAAGTAGTATCTTCTATGAAAATGAATGACCTCAGGTAAAGGGGGAATATGGAGTTATAGGAGGAGGAGGAGGAGGAGGAGTAATCTATTAATAATAGCTAATATATTTAGAAGAGCTCTATGAAGTAGATGCTAATACCAATGGGGTTTGAGATGTTAAATGATTTTTCCCAGGGTCACGTTGCTAAAAAGTGTCTGAGATAGGATTCAAACCCAAGTCTTCCTCACTCCAAGCCCAGGACTCTGTCTCCTACACTACCAACTAAAAAGTTAATGAAAATATAGCATAAAGAATCCAAGGTGGACTCATTCATTTTTGTGGTAAGTGGGGTTTGCTGCCCTTAAAATATTTTAGAAATTTTGTGATGATATTTTCAAATTACTTACTTGAATAAAACGATTGATTGTCTCTTCAGCTATTGTGCATAAGCATATTTTGTACTACTTTGAGAAGATACATGTGGTTTAAAAAGTTTTGTATACTAATTTTAAACTTATGTGGAGGACTATAACGTTGACTAAAGAGATTTAATGAATTTTACATAGATAAAACTCATAATAAAGTGTTTCCTTAATACTGTGTTAGCTCTGGACCATCACTTTAAGAAACACATTAATGAGTTCAAAGAAACCTAAGCTTATTTAATCTAATTTTTCTTATCTTATAAAATGGTAGAATATATTATTCTGTAGACATTACTCTTAAATTGATAAACAATTTTTTATCATACTATGAATTTTCTCTGACAGTACATATTATACTGTGGGTACTTGGTAAATATCACATAACAATTATGACTTGGTCCCACCCTTTACTTGCAGTCTAATAGTTTTATTTATGAACCAAATATACATATTTGGGATTTTCTTGGCAAATCTGGATTGGTTTGCCATTTCCTTCTCCAGTTCATTTTACAGATGAGGAACTGAGGCAAACTGGGTTAAATGACTTGCCCAGGATCACACAGCTAGTAAGTGTCTGAGGCCACATTTGAAACTCATGAAGATTGGTCTTCCTGACTCCAGGCCTGGCACTCTGTCCACCACACCACCTAGCCACCTCACACACATAAGTACATGCATACATACATACACGTACATATATATATATGTATATATATATGACATATGTATAGTGGGTGTAGGTGTATACTGTGTATGTAAGTTTACATATATACATATATGTACACTATGTGTAAGTTTACATATATACATATACATCCTTCTTACATACACACACACACACACACACACACATATATAAAATCCTGCTTGATACTAGAATATAATTAAATGACTATAATTCTGCTGAAATATTGATGATGACTAACAGCTTTAGTGGAACGGTAGTTTCATACCTATTGTATTGCCTTCTGGAGATTTTCCTTCTAATGTAGTTTAAGTTGTGAAGTAAGTAAAATGAGTCCTCCAATCTCAATATAGTCCCCAGTGGATATTTGTCAGCATTACCTAACTACTAAACAATGTAGTCTCAAATTTATTACATAGATTCACAGTATAATAGTAGTGGAAAGCAAGCAACAGACCTTTAGATTGGGTTATTATTTATTTTCTTCCTCTTGTCTAAAGGTACAAATGTATTCATGTCTGTCAAATGCCTAAGTAAGTAGGTCAATTACTTCATCATCTTATTTTTCTAAAATGAATTATGCACTCATATATCCATATAAGTGTGTGTAAATACATTACTGATGTTTTCTAAGAATACACATACACACACACACACACACACACACACACACACACACACACAACATTGGATTCCTTCCTGATCACAGTAAGAGGATCAGGGTAAATTTAAGTCTTGTATTTATAGGTTCACAGAATTCAGAGATGGAAGGGACAATCAATACCATGTATTTCAACCTGCTCATTTTACAATACAGAATTACAGAATAATAAAAAAAAACAGAGTCAAAAGGTACCTCAGAGACCATCTAATTCAAAGTACACTTGAAGAAGAATCTGCTCCACAGCATTCTCAACAAATTCTTACCTACCTTTTCCTCAACAATCTCTAATGAAGGTGTTTCTTTACTTACAGAGGAAACTCTCCTGAACTTTTCTAATTGTTAGGAAATTCTGTCACTCTACAAATTGGGCTCATTGCTCTTAGTTCTGCTTTCTAAGGCCAAGAAATCATTTAAAAATATAGGCAGATATCAACAAAATTCAGCAACAGCTGGCACTTTTATAGCATTTTAAGCTTTGCCAAGCTATCCTCACAAAAAAAAAAAATTGGAAAGTAGGTACTTTTATTATCCCATTTTACAGAAGAGAAAACTGAGGCAGACAGAAGTTGAGTGACTTGACCAGGATCAAACAATTAGTAAATGTCTGAGGCAGTATTTAAACTCAGGTCTTTCTGACTCTGGGTCCAAAGTTATATTAACTGTGCCACTTAACCGCCACTCAACTTCACAATTCTACATTTTCAAGGTTGTATTACTGGATATAGGGGATTTTTTTGGACATAGATTTATAGAAACATAGAATTATTGAGCTGAAAGTGACGTTAAAGGTCTAGTTCTACCTCATCTTACAAATCTTACCTCATCTTACAAATGGGAAAATTACAACCCAAAGTTTAGTGTGTAGAATTTGTTGGTGACAGAATCAGAACCAAATCCAGGTCTTAGGATTATAGAAACATGAATTCATACCTGGGAATATTTTCAGAGTCCAAATTGGTCCAACTGGACCTCTCTTCCAATACCTTTAACTTATAGATGAGGAAGGAATAAACTGAATAACTTGGGCAATACTACTGAAACAATAAGTAATAGAAGTTCAACCCAGGTTATTTGATTGCATCACTCAGGTGACACTCAGAGGCCAGAAGCAAATATGTGCTCATATCTGAAGTTTGAGTCTGTAATAAAATTCTGCCACAGAGTCCCACTTAAAGACTAAGTGATTTTGCTTTTTCCAGTGTACGAAATGGAATGGCACCTTAGAAAGGGTCACCTTCCTCCAAAATCTGATTTACTTATTTGGATTATAGAATGACTCAGGTTCAAAAAGAAAATTTAATTCTGTCTTAGTTCAAATAAAGTGGGCATAAGGAAATGTTGTATATAAAGTGAGGGTGGGCAAAATTAACCTACATTAAACTCAATAGAGAGAGGAAAATACACTTTAGTGCAATAGAATCATAGAAGTGGACCACAGATATCACCTAGCACAACTTTCTGCCCTACTAAAGAAATGCCATCTATGGCAGCTCTCATTCATTGTTCATCCTTTATCTTCAAAGAGAACCAGTGAAATCATGGGTGATGACTTGACTTGAGTGTGAATTGGATTTAAGTAAAGCAAAGTTGCACAAATTTTGCAGCCTCATTCTTTCTTCCAGAGTCATCAAAGTCCAGTGGCAGGAGAAAAGTCAAGATGATTGGCAGTGGCCCAGGAGGGAGTGTCTTCAATGTCTCACCAAGCTGTAAGCACTCTACAGTACCTACTTCCACTGCTTTCATGTCCATTGCAACAAATTGTTCTCATCTGCACATTTTGCCAGAGTAATTCTTGACATGCTTGGGGTAGACATCCCCCTAAATCACCAACAGATTTGAGGCCTATTGGTTACTCTCAACCTGGTTTATCTCATCTGCTGAGATGGTTTTACTAGGGTGTGGCTGGTGCACACGCAACAGCTTCTTGGAGCTACAAGTGGTATAGCAGCTCTAACAGATGGCTATCCACATATGCATTAATACTTCTAGCAACAAGTAGTCAGTATTTTGCAGAGTACCTCATATTTCACTACTGAATAGCTCTAATTGTAAGGAAATATTTCCTTGTAATTCCATGGATCTGTGGTTTCACCAATTGAACAAGCATCACTAGAACAAATTAAAATCTACCTATGACATTCTTTTCAACCTATTTGATGCAATGTTTCTTAGATATATGTGCAACATTCAGGTTGTGAATCTGTTTATAGAGAGGGACCTCAAAAGCCATCTAACCAAACCATTTCATCACAGACAAGGAAATGGAGGCCTAGTGGGGTAAAGTGAATTACTCATGGTCACACAGGTGGCAAGTGTAACAGGCAGAATTTGAACTCAGATCCTCCAATTTCAGAGACAGTGTTCTTACCACTGCTGTATTTCACTCATTTTAAAGTTTGCATTTTACCAAAAGTGTAACCTTAATCAGAAAATATGAACATTTTAACATACAAAAAAGAGAAAGAAGACTATATTAAAAAACAACTTCTGTTAGAGATAGTTTTTTTAAAGCTATCTTTTAGCAGAGCAGTGATGGATTAGAAGTAAAGAATGAGATATGTAATTTCATACATGACCAAAGGGTTAATTTGTTTGCTTGACTACATTTTTTACAGGGGAGGGTGTCAATTGTGAGGAGTGAAGTGAGTTACTGGGTGGTTATAGTAATTTAACAAGAAAAATAATTCTTCATTCTTGCTACTTGATTGGCCCACTTTCTTTTCTTTCTTTCTATTTATTGATTTTTAAGTTAATTTATTTTGATTCATCAACAGTCATTTCCATAATCTTTTGAGTATTACATTTTTCCGAACCTCCCACCCCAAGACAGCACACAATCTGAGATAGGCTATATGTATATGTTCCTATTAAACATATTTTCACATTAGTCATGTTGTGAGGAAGAATTAAAACCAATAGGAGGAAACACAAGAAAGAGAAAACAAAACAGAAGAAGAAAAATAGCAAATACTATGCTTCAATCTGCATTCAAAATTCATAGTTCTTTCTTTGGATGGGGATAGCATTTTCCATAATATGGCCTTTGGAGATGTCTTAAATTCTTGCATTGCTGAGACAGACTAAGTCTATCAGTTAGTCATTGCACAACATTCTCCTGGTTCTGTCACTTCACTCAGCATCAACCATATGAGTCTTTCCAGGTTTTTCTGAAGTCAGCCTGTTCATCATTTCTTATAGCATAATAGTATTCCATTACATTCATATACCACAACTTGTTTAGCCATTCCCCAATTGATGGGCATCCTCTCAATTTCCAATTCTTTACTACCACAAAAAGAGCTGCTATAAATATTTTTGTATATGTGAGTCCTTATCCCATTTGTATGATCTCTCTGAGATCTAGCCCTAGAAGTGTTATTGCTGGATCCAAGGGTATTCACATTTTTATAGCCCTTTGGGCATAGTTCCAAATTGGTCTCCAAAATGATTGGATCAATTCACAATTCTACCAACAGTGCATTAGTTTTTCCAATTTTCCCACATCTTCTCCAACATTTATCATTTTTCTGTTTTGTTATGTTAGCCAAACTGATAGGCGTGATATGGTACCTCAGAGTTGCTTTGATTTGCATTTCTCTAATCATTAGTGATTTAGAGCATTTTTTCGTATGACTATAGATGGCTTTAATTTCTTTATCTGAGAAGTGCCTGCTCATATCCTTTGACCATTTATCAATTGTGGTATGACTTGTATTCTTATAAATTTGACTTAATTCTCTATATATATTAAAAATGAGGCCCTTAACAGAGACAATATTTGTAAAAAATTCTTTCCCAATTTTCTGCTTTCCTTCTAATCTTGGTTGCATTGGCTTTGTTTGTGCAAAAACTTTTCAATTTAATGTAACCAAAGTTATCCATTTTGTATTTCATAATGTTCTCTGTGTCCTGTTTGGTCATGAATTCTTCTGTTTTCCATAAATCTGATAGGTAAACTATTCCTTGCTCTCCCAGTTTGCTTACAATATCAACCTTTATATCTAAATCATGAATCCATTTTGACTTTATTTTGGCATATGGTGTGAGATTTTGGTCTATGCCTAGTTTCTGCCATACTCTTTTCCAATTTTCCCAGCAGTTTTTGTCAAATATCTAGTTCTTATTCCAGAAGCTGGGGTGTTTGGGCTTATCAAATAATAGATTAGTATAGTTATTCCACCCTCTTTTCTAAACTGATATAACAGAGACCTCTTGGAGAGTTGAAAAAGGAAAATCTGTTACACAACTATTATAATGTGGGTTGTATTAAGAGTTTATATTAAATTGATAGTAGGTAAACTAGAGGATGAGTAGATATGACCAGAAGAGTGATTTGTGTATTATAGTCACTCATATGATTTTAATTGAATCAAAATGTTTCAGAGATAGGGCTTTATAACTGATTGGATATGAGAAGTGAGGGAAAGGAGAGGAAAAAAATCCTTTGATTGGGTGAGCAATGAGTGATGGAAATATTTCAATCAGAAAGAGGACTGAATTTGGGGGAAGAAGGAATGGGATTTTTCTCAGACATGGGGAATTTGAGGTGATGATGTGACATTAATAAAAATGTTATGCAGTTAATTTCTAAAAGAAAGATTTTCAAATGCTACAGAGTAGTCAAGGATGAGTGAGAAGAGACCATGGGATAACACACATAAACAAAAGCTCTTAGGGGAGCCTGCAATATTTTATAAGAGTTTAAAGGGGTCCTGAGACTAAAATTATTTGAGAATCTCTAGAGAAAACTAATCCACAAATAAAGTATGCATCAAAAGGAGATAATGGAATGTGTTAAGTGAAAGAAGAAATGGTTAGAATTCTTACTGATGGAAAAGAGGTTCAGCATGTGTGGAAGTGACATATAAAGAGGTTCTGGTTAGGCTAACGAATTGTTTGGGATTGTCAAGACCTTGGGTCAAAGGCCATTCTTTTAAAATTCTAATCCCAGCAAATGAGTAAAACGACATTCAGAGGAAGTATGAGGAAGAAAGGGAAGAGACAGAGCAAGAAGGGAAGGAGGGAACTGGAACAAGGGAAAGTTCAATGGAGAAACTAAAGAAGAACCTTCATTTATATCAGCCAGGAGCAGAGAAGAAAAGGAGAAGAGGAGAAGGAAAAGAATAGGGTACCTATATTACATTTATATGATTATCTCCCTCTATAAGATGGTTATTCTTCTTCCTGGAAATCTCAGTCTAAGCTCTCAGAGGAGTAATCAGTGACACCTTTAGTGGATTCCGAGACTGGTGATTTAGAGAATGGATTAGGGAACTGGCAGAGAGGGCTGGGCCTCTTCTTCTCAGTAATACAGAATTCTCAAGAAGACCAATCAGATATCAATAATGTTAGCTAATATTTATAAGCTGTTTAAAAGTATATAAAGTAACCTTTCACCTACTATCTCCTTTGATCCTAACAACAGCCCTGATGAGTCTGTTCCTGACTTGCCTAGGGTCACATTGCTAATAAATGTTTGAGATGGGTTTTAAACTGAGGTCTTCTTTGTTGCTTTGCCCACTACATCACCTGGATACCTCTATCAAAATTCAGCTCAAATTCCATCTTCTATAGAAGCCCTTTCCTCCGTCTTCACCCCTCTACTGCTAGCATATTCCCTCTGTGATTACGTTCCATTTACACTAAATCAATACCACTCTTGTATGTGTAATTTTTGCAAGTTGTCTTCCTCATTAAAATAAGAGTTTCTCAAGGGGAGGACAGGAGTTTTATCTTTCTTTGTATCCTCAGAACTTAGCTAGCACACAGTAAGTAAGAACAAGTAAACTATCATTAATTATCCTAAACTGTGCTGTGGTTGGGTTGATACATTGCATAACACAGTTACCGGGAATTTGGTTCATTTTAGTTTGATGGACATTTGTTAAGTACCTACAATATGCTAGGCTCCTGGATTACAAAGACCAAAATAAACAAATAAATACATGAATAAGTAAATATGTAAATACATGAATAAATGAGTGAGTGAATCAATGAATGAATAAATGAAGGGACAAATAAGTGAGTGAATGATTGAAAGAGTGATTAGATTGGATACATGGATATATGAATGAATAATTCAGTAAATAAACAAATGAAGTAACAAACAGAAAATTGAGGAGAGATAGATTAAATAAATAGACAGATAGCTCCTATTTTCAAGTAATTTACATTACAATAAGAGAATATATTACATTCACATATAAGAGGATTTGTAATTATTTGAAATGGAAGAGAACCTAAAAGCTAGTGGTATCTGAGAAGGTTTCACAGAGAAGATGATACTTAAGCTAAATCTTGAGAAGGATAAGATAGTGAAAGGAAAGTGAAGTACAGGTGTTCAGGGTAGTTTTTTTTGTTTTTTTTTATTTTGGGGGTTTTTTTTGCTTTTTTTTAATGAAGAAAAGCAGGAACTGCAATAGCAAATTTGGGGAAAAGCTACTAGTCTATTCTGGATGTAATATAGAATATGCATATGGGAGTATTGTGAATTAAAGCTATAAAGGTAAATTGGAGCTATATTTGGAGGGCCTTACATAATCGTTGAGGAATTTACATTTTATCCAAGAAGCAATTCTGATGTTTTTGTTGTTGGGTTTTTTTTTCATGTTTTTCCTTTTTTTAAATTTATTTATTTTAGTTTTCAACATTTACTTCTGCAATATTTGGAGTTTCAAATTGTCATCTCCCCCCACCCCCACCCCAAGATGGCATGCATTCCGAATATCCCTTCCCCTAGTCTGCCGTCCCTTCTATCTCTCCCCACCTCTTATCCCCTTCCCCTTCTACTTTCTTGTATGGCAGGATAGATTTCTGTACCCCATTTACTGTATGTCTTATTTCCCAGTTGCATGTCAAAACATTTTTTTAAACGTTTTTAAAACTTTGGGCTCCAAATTTTCTCCCTTCCTCCCTCCCCACCCACCCTCATTGAAAAGGCAAGCAACTCAATATAGGTTGTACACGTGCAGTTATGCAAAATACTTCCTTGGTAGTCATGTTGTGAAAAACTAACTCTATTTCCCTTAATCCTATCCTGCTCCCCCATTTATTCTATTCTTTCTTTTGACCCTGTCCTTTCTCAGAAGCTTTTGCTTCTTAGATCCCCCTTTCCCAATCTGCCCTCCTCTCCATCATTCATTTGCTCTCTTGTCCCCTTTTCTCCCTATTTTCCTGTAGGGTAAGACAGATTTCCATACCCAATTGAGTGTGTATGTTATTCTCTCCTCAAGTCACATCTGATGAGAATAAGATTCACTTATTCCCTCTCACCTTCCCCTGTTTCCCTTCCACTGTAAAAGGCTTTTCTTTTCTGTTTTTTTTGTGAGATAATTTACCCCATTCTACCTCTCCCTTTATCCTTCTCCCAGTATAATCCTCTCTCACCCCTTAATTTTATTCTCCAGATATGACCCCTTCATCTTCAACTTACCTTGTGCCCTCTATCTATCTATCCATCTATCTATCTATCTATCTATCTATCTATCGATTTAATTTTTTCCCTCCAACTACCGTAATACCGACAAAGATCTCATGAGTTAAAAATATCATCTTTCCATGAAGGAATGTAAACAATTCAACATTAATAAGTCTCTTATAATTTCTCTTTCCTGTTTACCTCTTCGTGTTCCTCTTGAGTCTTGCATTTGAAAGTCAAATTTTCTATTCAGCTCTGGTCTTTTTATCAAGAATGCTTGAAAGTCCTCTATTTCACTGAATGACCATTTTTTCCCCTGAAGGATTATACTCAGTTTTGCTGGGTAGGTGATTCTTGGTTGTAATCCTATTTCTTTTACCCTGCAGAATATTATATTCCATGCCCTCTGGTCCCTTAATGTAGAACCTACTAAATCTTGAGTTATCCTAATTGTGTTTCCACAATACTTGATTTTTTTTTTCTTGCTGCTTTCAATATTTTCTCCTTGACCTGGGAACTCTGGAATTTGGCTACAATATTCCTAGGAGTTTTCCTTTGGGGATCTCTTTCAGGAGGAGATTGGTGTATTCTTTCAATTTCTATTTTGCCCTCTGGTTCTAAAATATCAGGGCAGTTTTCCTTGATAATTTCTTGAAAGATGATGTCTAGGCTTTTTTTTGATCATGGCTTTCAGATAGTCCAATAATTTTTAAATTCTCTCCTGGATCTATTTTCCAGGTCAGTTGTTTTTCCAATGAGATATTTCACATTGTTTTCTAATTTTTCATTCTTTTGGATTTGTTTTACAGTATCTTGATTTCTCATAAAATCACTAGCTTCTAATTGTTCTGTTCTAATTTTTAAGGAAGTATTTTCTTCAGTAAGCTTTTGGACTTCCTTTTCCATTTGGACAATTTTGTTTTTTAGGGTATTCTTTTCCTCATCGGCTTTTTGGACCTCTTTTGCCATTTGGATTGGGCTATTTTTAAGGTGTTACTTTCTTCAGTATTTTTTGAGATCTCCTTTAGCAAGCTGTTGACTTGTTCCTCATGATTTTCTTGCATCACTCTCATTTCTCTTCCCAGTTTTTTCTCTACTTCTCTTACTTGCTTCTCAAAATCTTTTTTGAGCACTTCTAAGGCCTGGGACTGATTCATATTTTTCTTGGAAGCTTTGGATTCAGGAGCTTTGACTTTGTTGTCTTCTTCTGGTTGTATGTTTTGATCTTCTTTGGCACCAAAGAAAGATTCTATGGTCTGACACTTCTTGCAAGGTTTGCTCATCATTCTGTCCAATTACTTCAGTTTTAAACTCTTTATTAAGGTACAGGTCTGTTTCCAATGTACAGAATGTATTGTCCCAAGCTTCAGGGGTTTGTACAGCTATTATCAGAGATACTTGTAGGGACCTGTAAATTTTCAGTTCTTCCAAGGTGGTATGAGAAGGGTAGAGGTATTTACTCCTTTCCTGGCCTGTGCTCTGGTCTATAAATGACCACAAACACTCTTTTCTGTCTTGGAAATGTGAGGAAGGTTTCCTCTCTACAACCACTACAAACTTCACCTCCTCATCCCAGGACCACCCCTCAGAACTTCGACCCAGATTCAAGCACAGGCAAAGAAAGAGAATCCTGCACCAGCAGAGAGATCCCTGCAATCCCTCTTAAATCAGACACTCAATTCCCCTCAGTCTGTGGGCTGAAAGCTCAGGAGGCAGCCACCACCCCTTGGCCACGCTTACTTAGGAACTGAGGCTGAGACCTAGCTTCTCTTTCACTGCAGAAACAGACTTTTCCCACTGACATTCTAAGTTTTCTTTGGCATTAGTGGGTTGAGAGATCTGGAAACTGCCACACCTGCTTGCAATTCAGTCCTCTGAGACCTGCTCAAGGTTCGCTATGGCCTGTGCACCCAAGCTGAAGTGCACTCTTCTCCCAGCCCTTCACAATACACCTTTCTGATCAACCATCCAGGTTGTCTTGGGCTGAAAATTTATTTCACGCTGGCTTTTTGTGGATTCTGCTGCTTTAGAATTTGTTTAGAGCAATTTTTAATAGGTATTTGGAGGGGTTTGGGGGAGAGCTCAAGTAAGTCACTGCTTTCACTCCGCCATCTTGGATCTGCCCCCTGTTGTTGTTGTTCAGTTGTTTTACTCATGTCTAACTCTTCAAGATCCTTTTTTGGAGGCTTTCTTGGCAAACATCCTGGAATGGTTTGCCATTTCCTTCTTCAGCTCATTTTACACATAAGGAAATTGTGGCAAACAGCATTAAGTGACTTACCCAGGGTCACACTGCTAGTAAGTATTTGAGGATGGATTTGAACTCAGGAAGATAAGGCTTCCTGACTCTAAGTCCTGTTTCCTTTCCACTGTGCCACCTAGCTGCTGCCAAGAAGCAATAAGAAGCAATGAAATGGTTTTTTTGAGGAGGTGAGAAACAGACCTGTACCTTAAAACTTGACTGTATGAGTCACAACTTCCATGTCCTTTTCAGTGCTCCGGCCTGTAGGCTATATTAGAACAATGTTTTCAGAGTTGTCATAGATGCTATTGTAAAAATATAGAATGGATTGAAGCAACATGATCAGTCTGTTAGAAAGAATTGGGAAGCTATACTTTTTCCCATGGCTCTGTCCAAGGCCTGTGACTAAATAGAGTCTATGGTGCTTATTGAACCAAAAAGTGTGTTGGAACCACCTTGAAATGGCTCCTAAGAGTAAAAACAGTTATTAAATTTTCAGTGTGTGAACTTACATTGCAGAATCTGGCAAACACTACAAATCAGGACTTGATTTATTATTTTGTTGATGATCTATATTCTAGATTCTTTATTTAAGAATGTGATAGAGAAAATGTCAGTAATGGAGATTGAACTTAAAGATGTTACATTCATATTTTTTTCCCTGAGAGCCAGTTGTTAAACATTTAACAGCATACCACTCACTGAACCCTTCCTCATATAATTCTTCTAACAGAAATTTCTTCTTGACAAGACAGGTTTGATCACATTCTCATTTCTCTGGCTCTTTTCCCCACCTGGATGATCTAAGGGTATCAGTGCTCACATTTTGCAAGGTTAGACACCAACTTACCATACTATTTGTGTGTGAAACGATGTGATTTTTAAGCCTTGAAATTGGCAGCTAGCTCCATTCTCTAGTTTCTTCTAAAGTTCTTTCAACTGAAGAGCTCCAGATATGAGTGTCCTCCTTATTTACTATGGTAACTACCCAGTCTATCTAGCATCTGACAGCACCTATGTAAAAGATGAATGAGAAAGGAGCCCTGGAATCAGGAGGAGCAGCTAGGAATCTATTATAATAAGGCAAAAAGGTGATGAGGACCTAAATTACAATGGTGTTTTTGGAAATGGCAGGTGATATTTCAGAGGTAGAATTGATAGGACCTGGCAATTGTTTTAGATGTAGGAAAGATGAGGAAAAAAGAAAAGTCTAAAAGGGCACTGAGATTTTGAGCCCAGGTGACTGGGATGACGATGGTGCCACAAACAGTAGTAGAAAAGTTAAGAGTGGGAGGAACATGATGAGCTCAGTTTTGAATAGGTTGAGTCTGAGTTATCTGTTGTCATAATCTCTGATTTTTGTTTTTGTTTCTTCTAACTTCCCATCCTTTCTATCTGTGACATAGTTTCCCATACACCATAGCTATATGTTGTTTTTTATTTTAATGTGTTGTTTTAGAAATGATAGAATACAGCTTCTTTCAGAGATTCTCTTCACTCTTAAGAAAGGTTACCATCATTCTAATAAGCTGCACATATCATTATTCTGATCCCCTACAACAATATGAAGTCAAACAACCTCCCCAGCAACATTAGTTACATTTGCACTATGTATTATCTACACAATAATTATATCCAAAATTAATTTTCTCATTTTTAAAGCTTATAGTCACCTTACTTTAATTCTGTTAAATTATCTTCTTTTCCATACTAGCATCTTATAAATTTTACCAACTGTCAAAAACTGTGTTTGTTTGTTTTAATATCTAGCAGAGTATACAACTCTGAGGTGTTTTTTCTTTCTGTTTTCTCTACCAAAGAAAAGGATCTTCAAAGACAATACTAGCAAGAATGAAAGAAAAGAAGAAAAATGATCAAAACTGAGACCCAAGTAAGTGTGGTAATGAGATGGTACATAGCTGTCCTCAGTGTCCTGGCCCAGCTACAGAGAAAAAAAAACTCAATGAGCTTTGAAGAGTGGAGAATGTCACAGAACTAGAGATAAATAAATGTTATCCCAAGGACTCTATAAACTTTAGACTTGTGATCTTTCCATAGGTCCCTAGTGAAATCATAAAAAATGTGCTTGCAGTGCCTCCTCTGGTATCACCTTTTTCTTTGTCGATCATCTCCAAATTTATCCTATAACATATCTTGCTTGTATACAGTAATTCACATATTGTCTTGCCCATTTAACTGTGGGCTCCTTGAAAGGAAGGACAAGATTTTTTGCCTTTCTTTGTATCCCCTAGTGCTTATTTCAGTGCCAGGTATATAGTAGGTACTCAATAAATGCTTATTGACTTGACTTGATTGTCCCAATTTGCACTAAACTGGCTTTGTAGGTACGCAGGAGAAAAAAAAATTGCTTTCTTTCCTCAGGGTTTCATATATAACCCTGAAAGTTTGGGTTATCTAGGCCTGTCATTTGTGAGCCCCGATCTGGTATACTCCCTCATATCAAATAACTAGTTGAAGTCAAAAGCTTATATACAAAAGTGTTTTTTACCAATAATATAAAGCAAGAAGAATAATTATAAAACAGTTATCCCAAACAGGAAGCACACTCTCTCTTTGCACACATGCAAGAACTCTAGGGACAGTGGGCTAAAACTTAAAGTACAATAGTGGTAAGACACTAAAGAAAGACATGGCTATACTGGTTACCTCACTACTCCTGGCCTAGGAATTCTTTTATCTTTTCTGGGCCTTGATATTCTCCAAGGAATATTCATCAAGTTTTCTTCAGAACCTTGCACTGGCAACAGGCAAGTTACTCCTTTGTTCAACTAGGGTGGCTCATTTTCTGGGTACAGTTTTTCAGCTGACAGGCCAATTCACAGCTGGGCTGGGTGAAAGAGGTTACTCTGTTTCTATACTGGCACCTCGTAACACTCAAATGTTGCTGCTACTATCTCTACTGGCCTGTGAAAACTCACTGTTGGCTCCCCCAGCTACTCGGATGATTTGACACTCTCTTCTCAGAATATACATTCACCTAAGAACAGGAAAAAATAAACTTAAAAAGAGGTGATGTGCTCTGCAAATACAAAGTAACCAGGTGGGAGACAGGGCAGCTGCCCTTCACTCCTTCCCAAGCTTCTCATAGTAGTCCTCCTCACTGGAAAACCACAGAGAAGGAAGGAGGCTGAAGGGTGGGGATCTCCCTTTTAGAATGTCCATGGAGCTCCAACTCAACATCTAACAGAATAACAACAACAAAACTTCTTATCACAACACAGACAAATCTTGGAATCATCATGGCCAACAGAAATATAGAAAGCATTCAGAAACTAATTGAATGTCCTCTGGAATTGGAGATGGGCCTTCTATCACACATGATCAGAAGCAGGTTCACCCAAAGTTTCCATGTACTTGACCAAAATGCCAAATGTGCACGACCTAAGGAAACAAAGATAAGAGGATAATAGGGCGTGAGCTATAAAATGGATGGTTGGTTAACTCTTAGAAAGAGAAACATGAAATAGTATGGGTATATTAAGAACAAATCCTCACAATGATTGGTTTTGCTGAATTGCTTTTTTTCTCTTTCTTTTTTGTTCTTTGTTATAGGGAGTAGCTCACTGGGTAAAAGAAGAAGGAATATATTAAGAAATTGGGATGATGTAAAGGCAAAAATTCTCAAAGAAACTAAGATGGGAAAAAGTATGTCTCCATTAAAAAAATGCCACATGATATTCCTACTGACAGAGTCACAAAAATGCCACAGTCATTGTATTCTTTGATTTCAGCAAGGCAGCTGACAAAGTATCTCATAATATCCTTATTAACAACTTATGTAGACTGAGCATTGATCAAAGACATAAAACCAAAGAATGCTGATGAAGAGATGAATCTCAACATAGAGGAAAGTTTCTCTAATGGAGTGTCTCAGGCTCTAATAAAGTCTCTATGCTGTCCTATTCAACATTTACTTTTATCAGTCACTTAAGTGAAAATATAGGTAGTATGTTTATAAGGGCTTGGTGGGATACTTTAATGGTTATGGCAAGGTAGGGTAGGGGGGACAAAATAATAAAATCATCTCTTTAGACCTGGAAGGAACCTTCAAGAACACAGAGTTCAAAAATCTCATTTTATCAATGAAAACTTGGAAGCCCAAAAAGGTTGTGACTTTCCCAGAGATATATAGCAAGTAAGTGTCTGAAGAAGAATTTGATCCCAGTTCTTCCTGCTTCTGTGCCAAACACACTATCCACTGCATTATACCACACCACCTCTCAAGGTCCAAAAACATTTTGACAAGCTATAACAATGGACTATACCTAACAACGTGAAATTGAATAGGAATAAATGTAAAATATTGCATTTAGGTTAAGAAAATCAACTGCATGAGACAAAATGTAGGAGATGTAGCTACAGAGGAGTTTATGTCAAAAAAGGCTTAGAAATTTTTAATGGCCTACAAGTTTAATGAGTGTCAATGTGTTCAAAATAGGACTCATTGTTTTTTTCCACTATTCAAAGTATTTTTTCTGAACTTTCCCATTATCTTCAACTCTTCATTCTTCTTCACTCAATATATCCAATCAATTGCCAACTCTTGCTCTTTCTATCCCTACAAAATTCATTCTTACTATTAATATAGCTACTACCTTGCTTCAGGCTCTCATCGTCTCCTAGCTTGGCTATTTGAATGGCCTCTTATTTAGGCTTTCTGGCCCAAGCTACTTCCCATTTTAATCCAAGCCCCCAAACAGATGGTGAATCAATCTTCCTTTTGTTTGGATCTGATCATTACTCTCCTTTACTCAATAAAATGCAATAACTTTCTATTGCCTCTAAGATAAAATTCAAACTCTGGCTTGCCTTTTAAAACCCTTAATAATCTGACCCCATTCTACTTCTCCAGCCTCATTATACAATACTTTCTTTCACACACTTCGTGTTCCAGCTAATTTGACCTTCTTGCTTTTACTCACTTGATAAGAATATCTTACCTAATATCTAACATTCCATCTCCACACTGTTGCACTGGCCATTCCCCATGTCTGAAACATACTTCATTCTCACTTGCTGTCTTGTAGAATATCTTACTACCTTCAAGACTCAGCTTAAGTACCATTTTCTACATGAAGCTTTCCCTGATCCCTCTCAACTACTAGTGCCTTCCTTCCCTAAACTACCTTATATCTATTTTATGTCTATTCTGTATACACATGTATATGCATATGTTGGCTCCAATAGAATGAATGACAGCAGAGACTATTTCATCTTTGTCTTTATGTCCTCAGCACCTATCACAATTCCTGGAACATAGGAAGTCTTTTATAAATATTTTAAAGGAATGATTGACAAATTGACTATTGTAACTCAAAAACATCAAACCATACAATCTCAGTAAAACGTAAAGTCATTGGAGTCTGCTAGTAAGTTCATCAAAGGTCACTAATTAAGAGTCTTAAGTGACTAGATAGGTGACTGAACTCTTCTTCCATTTTTTCTCCCAATATTTAGCAGCAAATACATTCTAAATTAGTATATTTTATGGTAAATCAACAATGATGGCACTTGCAGTCTCAGGTTGGATTGACAAAAGGAGGCAACTATTTCAGTTTCTAGGTTACTTGACAGGTCTTTTAAGACTATAATTCAGGAGCTTCCAAAGTTATATATCCCCTAACCAGACAGCCAGAAAAAACAAATAGCTCTTAGTGAAGACATTTGCTAAGATGATATAGTAAAATCAGTATTTACAAAGCATTTGATGCATAAAACTGTGACACACTCTCCCACAAATTCATATTCTATCTTTGAGAAGAGTGGGCATAAATTTAGAGTACAGTGGTAGTAAAGCACAAATGTATGAAACATATGTGGCCGACATTATTCATTCCTCCATATGTTCCTTGAAGCTACTTCCAGCAAGAAGTAACTACTTCTTTGTATCCATGTCTGTGTGAAGAGTATGTTTCTGCTACCTCTACTGTGCCTCAGGCTTAGTAAAAATAGGCCTCCAGCTGTTGGATAATGTGTTTCTTTTAGATTTAGTAGCTTCTCTGCTGTATGCCATGGCCAGTGAGAAAAGGGAAAATGCATTCCTCCCCAAGAACTGGGTTCTCCTCAGAATACTAGCTTTTTCTTCAACTGACTAGATTATGTCTTTTAAGGGTCACCCAGAAGTATAAACAATTGGTGTTCATCCAATGATATTGCTTCTTTCTGACTAGAGAGAAAAGCATCAGCAAAGGATACAATATGTTAACATTTTCATAGTATATCAACACTTCATCAACTGTAATTATACCCAGGGACTAGACCAAATGTATGTGTGTTGGAGGGAGTGGGTTAAACAAGTCTCTACTGGTTCACACATACACACATGCACACACACACATACACACAATAAACTATGATATGTATGTAAAATTCTTTGATATAAAACGTAATAGGGGGAGTATTGAATATTATTTATTTATTTTAACAATAATTTTAATTTAAATTTTGAGTTACAAATTATCTCTGTCCCTCTCAACCCTTCCATATCCACTGAGAAGGCAAGCAACATGATACAATTATACCTGTGAATCATGTAAAACATTTCTATATTAGCCATATTGCACCATAAAAGCAAGGATAAAAAAAAAAGTAGAAAATTGAGAAAAAATAAACTTCAATTTGCACCAAGAGTTCATTAGCTATTTCTCTGAATACCATATTTAACATCTGGTTAGATACGAAATCCAGAAATATGTAGACAGATATTCCAATCTGGATAGCATTTTTCATCATGAGTACTTTGGCATTTTCTTGGATCATTGTATTGAAAAAAGTAGCTAAGTCTTTCAGAGTTGATCATTATAACAATATTACTGTTATTATCTCCTGGTTTTGCCCTCATCAATTTGCATTAGGTTATGCATGTCTTCACTTGTTTTTCTGGCACTATCCCCCTCATCATTTATTATAGAACAATAGTGCTCCATCACAATTATATGCCACAAGTTGCTCAGCCATTCCCCAATTCAGGGCATCTCCTCAATTTCTAATTATTTGTCATTATAAAAAGAGTTGCTACAAATATGTTTGTACATATGGGTCCTTTTCCTTTTGCTCTGATTTCTTTGGGGTATAGACCTATTGGTATTTCTGAGTCAAAAGGTATGGCAGTTTTATAGTCCCTTGGTCAAGTTCCAAATTGTTCTGTAGAATCATTGAATCAGTTCACAACTCCATCAACAATTCATTAGTGTACCTATTTGCCCTCATCCCTTCCAGGATTTGTCATTTCTGTTGGTGTGAAATTGTACTTCAGGGTTTTAATAAACATTTCTCCACTCAATATTTATTTAGAGAATTTTTTCATATGACTATAGATAGCTTTGATGTCTTCTTCTAAAAACCCCTGTTCATCTACCTTGATAATTCATCAATTGGGGAATGGATCTTATTTTTTTTTATAATTCTATTCAGTTCCCTATGCAGTTAAGAAAAGAGGCTTTTATCAAAGAAACTTACTGTAAAATTTTTATCTGATGTCGTTGTCTATTGTTCTTTTTTTAACAAAATGTAGTTTCCCTGATTATTATTTTAATTAAGCTTCTATTTGCTTTGAGATCATGATTTCTAGGCCTGCCTTTTTTATTTCAGCTGGAGAATAATAGATTCTGTTCCATCTCCTCATTTTAACTCTGTGTGTGTGCTCTTCTGTTTCAAGTGTCTCTTGTAAATAACATATCATTAGATTCTGGTTTCTAATCTATTTTGCTACCCACTTCTGTTTTACAGTTGAGTTGATCCCATTCACATTCACAGTTAAGATTACTGTGTATTTCCCTCCATCCTACTGTCTTTTATTTATACTTCTCTTTTTTCTACACTATCCCTCCTTTAAAGCCTGTGTTGCTTCTGACCACTCCTCATTTAATATGTCCTCTCTTTTTTATCCCCTTCCCCTCCAATTTCTGTGTTGGTAACATAGATTTCTATACCTGCGTGTGTGTGTGTGTGTGTGTCCCACTTTGATACAGTTCTGATAAGACTGAAATTTAAGCATTGCCTAGCACCACCACCCCATTTCCCTCTCTACTGTAATAGCTTCCTCTTGTGTACCTCTTTTATGTGAGATTATTTCCCCCATTTTCCCTTCTCTCTCTCTCCCTTCCCCCTTCTCCCAGTGCATCTCTCTTTCTCACCCCTTCATTTTTTTTGGGGGGGGGAGATCATTCCAACATAATCAGCTCATGGCCTCTTGCTATATAAAGTCCTTTTAACTGCCTAGTAATGATAAAGTTCTCAGGAATTACATATGTCATCTTCCCAAATAGGAATCTAAACAATTTAACTTTATTGAGAGTCTTATGATATCTCTTTCATGTTTACCTTTTTATGCTCCTTTTGAGCCTTGTGTTTTAATGTCAAATTTCTATTCACCTCTAGTCTTTTTCATCAAGAATGCTTGAAAGTAGAGAACATTATGAAATGTAAAATGGATAATTTTATTACATTAAATTGAAAAGATTTGCACAAAGTCAATGCAACCAAGATTAGAAGGGAAACAGAAAACTGGGAAAGAATTTTTTACAACCAGTGTCTCTGATAAGGGCCTCATTTCTAAAATATATAGAGAACTAAGTCAAATTTATAAGAATACAAGTCATTCTCCAATTGAGAAATGGTCAAAAGAAATGAACAAGCTTTTTTCAGAGGAAGAAATTAAAGCTATCTATAGTCATATGAAAAAAATGCTCTAAATCACTATTGGTTGGAGAAATTCAAATCAAAACAATTTTGAGGTACCACATCACACCTATCCGGTTGGCTAACATGAAGAAACAGGAAAATGATAAATGTTGGAGAACATGTGGGAAAATTGGAACATTAATACATTGTTGGTGGAGTTGTGAACTGATCCAATCATTGTGTAGAGCAATTTGGAACTATGCCCAAGAGGCTATAAAAATCTGCATACCCTTTGACCCAGCAATAGCACTTCTAGGGCTGTATCCCAAAGAGATCTTACAAATGGCAAAAGGACCAATGTGCACAAAAATATTTATAGCAGCTCTTTCTCTGGTGGCAAAGAATTGGAAATTTAGGGGATGCCTACCAATTGGGGAATGGCTGATCAAGTTGTGATATATGAATGTAATGGAATACTGTTGTGCTATAAAAAATGATGAACAGGCAGACTACAGAAAAATCTGGAAATACTTGTACGGACCGATGTTGATTGAAGTGAGCAGAACCAGGAGAACATTGTGCATAATAACAGCCATGTTGTGTGATGAGTAACTTTGATAGACTTAGCTTTTCTCAGCAATGCAAGAATCTAAGACTTCTTCAAAAGTCTCATGATGGAAAATACCATCCACATCCAGAGAAAGAACTATAGAGTTTTGAATGCAGATCAAAGCATACTATTTGCTCTTTTTTTCTTCTGTTTTGTTTTATTTCTTCTTTTTTGTGGTTCCTCCTATTGGTTCTAATTCTTCTTTGCAACATGACTGATGTGCAAATATGTTTAATAGGAATATATATGTAGAGTCTACATCAGATTGCACAACATCTTGGGGAGGGAGGTGTAGTAGGAGGGGGAGAAAATTTGAAACTCAAAATCTTATGGAAGTGAATGTTGAAAACTAAAAATAAATTAATAAAAATGAAATGAAATTAATTTTTTTTTTAAAAAAGCAATGCTTGAAAGTCCGTATGCATTTTCCCCCTGAGGGATTATATTCAGTTTCACTAAGCAGGTTATTCTTGATTGTGATCCTAACTCCTTTACAGCCAGGTCAATATGAAGCAATGAGCATATAGCCATACAATTGCTCCTTGATATTGGTCAATTGGTTCATGTCTTACCCTTAGGTTAAGAAGTGTTGTAAACAGAATGGACGAGGCTTCTGAGTGTAAATGTTAGAAAAGTCAGTTTCCAAAGAGCCAGTTACTGTAGTCCAATGCAGATTTTGTGTTCATTAAAATCTGGTGTGTTATTCCAACTCTAAGGAGTATTCAGTACCTGACCTTGCAGTGAATTGACCCTATAGCCAAGATATTGGGTCTTATAAGTAAAGGAGCAAAATTGACTACCTATTATGCTAAATATGATGGAGTTAATATTCATAACAGTTGTATTGTTTGATCCCACTTTCCCCAGAACCCAAGGTTCTAGTCAAGTCAATTCAATGAGTATGTATTAAGTACCTACTATGCATCAGGTATTATGCTAAGTTCTGGGCATACAAAGAAGCACACACACACACACACACACACACACACACACACACACACACACAGACTCTGCCCTCAAAGACTTAACAGTCTAATATGAGAAACAACTATGTATAAAAAAGATATACACAGAGTAAATCAAGGTGGTAGTCTCAAAGGGAATGCATTAAAGGTCAAAGAGAACTAGGAAAGTTTTCCTGTTGAAGATAAGACTTTTAGTGAAACTTGAAGGAAGGCAGGAAAGCTAAGAGGGAAATATGGAGAAGGAAACCATTCTAGATATTAGAGATAGCCAGTAAAAATGCTCAGTTGTGAGATATGTTGTGTGCAAAGAATAACAAGGAAGCCATTATCACTGGATTGCAAAGTAAATGGAGGGATGTAAAATGTAAGCAAATTAGGAAGGTACACAGGTACAAAACATTTTTAAAGTCAAATAGATGGTTTTATATTTAATCCTTGAGTTAACAGAGAATCAGTGAAGATTATTGAATCAAGGAATTATATGATCAGATCTATCTTTTAGGAAGATCAGTTTGATAGCTTAGTGGAAGATGAATTGGAGTGGGGAAACATTTGTGGCAGGAATAACCATCAAACTATTGCAATAGCCCAGACATTAGGCGATGAAGGCCTATGTCAGGTTGATTGAAGTGTCTAAGGCAGGAGTGGAGGGGCATATATGAAAGATGTCACAAAGGTAGAAATAGCAAAAATTGACAACTGATTGGATATGGGTGGGTACTGTGAGACAACAAGAAATATTAAAACATCAAAAGTTTTTTTTAATAGATGACAATGAAGGTATTTGATATCAAAAACAACTGATCAGGAAAACAGATCAAAGAGAGATAATTTAAGAAATACTGTACCTATTTGAAAGCGATTACCAAAACTATGATCCTAGTTATCATATTTTAAAGAATCATAAAAGAAAAAAATGCCCAAATATATTATATCATGGGGGCATAATAAAAAGAGAAAGAATTCAATAATCACCTCCTGAAGTAAAACCCAAAATAAAACACTCACTACCCAGGAATCTTCCCTCTGAGATTATCTCCACTTATTGTTTGTACAATAACTGAATGTTCACTCCCTCTTACATGGTCAGATGCTTTAAGAGCAGGGACTACCTATTTATTTATTTTTTTTATATCCCCAGCACTTAACATAGTGGCTGACAAATAATAGGCATTGAAAAAATGATATTCAATTAAATGATTGATCAAGATGAACTCTCACTTTCCACAGGAAATTATGGCCAGTTACCCTTTAATTACATTATGTTATTATGATTATAATTATAATTTAATATATTTTCTTAACAAAGTTTATAGTATTTTAGGCATGACCTCCATTTGGTCAAGATTAAATGATATTCATGAGATCATATTTCCATTCTTACATTAAAATTTCTAATTCTGAAATATATACCCTATATATTGACATATAGATATCTGCAGTTATAAGTATTTTTACAGATTCTTTTCTCAATTTTATGCTGTCAATTACTAGATGCATCCTCCACTATTTTTCTTACTGTTGCACCTGCTTTCTTCTATATTATCTGGCTACACAATTTTCTTTAGGCATTTTCCCCCTTACCTTTTTATTTTAAAATTTTTATTATCATGAATTCAATTTCTAACCAAACATATCAGACATATGTCCCTAGTAATTTGAGCTATCTTTACATTTCTTATTATTATAAGCTCCTCTGGGGTAAGGAAATATATCTCTATCTATCTACCTATCCGTTTGTCTGTCAGTCTTTATTTATTGTCTCTCTCTCCCACTGCCCCTCCAACAAACAATTTTTAAAATGAAAAAAAGTAAAACCTTCATAACAAACCTGTATGTTCCAGTGATGTAAATTCTCACATTAGTAAAGCCTAAGTATGTACCATTCTAGATCTTCAGTTCATTACCTTTCTGGTAGGTGGTGGGTAACATGATCTATCTTCAGTCCTCTGGATTTATAGTTTAACATTGCATAAATAAAAGTATGAAAGTCTTTCAAAGTTGTATATGTGTGTGTAATACACACACACACACACACACACATATATGTATATATACGTATATGTATAGATAGATAGATAGATAGATTCATCATTGTATTAAATTGTTCTTCTGGTTCTGCTCACCTTATTCTATATCATTTTATAAAGGTCTTCCCATTATCTGAACCATGTCTATTTTAAGCTTCATATTTTCCCCAAGGTCTAGTACAATGCTCTGCAAAATATATTTCATAAATGCATGGTAATGAAAGAATGGCTAATGTAAGCTTGACTCTTATTGAACTAGCTAGTAAGAGCCCAACTATGAGTTATCCAAGCTTTAGATGATTGTAGAAAGACTTGGAAAGACCAAGATTTGAAGCCTTGTCTATAACAGAAATACTGGACCAAGACTACTCACCAGTAAGTGAATAATTACCAGTGAAAGTAAATCCTTTTCTTCTATGTCTAGAAGCAAAAAAAAAAAAAAAATGACAGTTCAAATGATATAAATTCACACTAATTGTTTCTCATAGCTCATTTCAGGAAATATGCTTGGATTGTTGTATCTAAAGTATACGAACATTTGAAACTAGGTACCCATTAATTTTCTTTTTTTGTATGTACATTTTGTTCTTTATTATTCATTTATTTTAGTTTTCAACATTTATTTCCACAAGATTTTGAGTTCCAAATTTTCCCCCCATCACAACTTTCCTCCACCCCAAGATGGCACGCATTCTGAATATCCCTTCCCCTAATCAGCCCTCCTTTCTATCACTGCCCCTATCTCCTTGTCCTTCTATTTTTGTATGGGGCAGGACAGATTTCTATATCCCATTGCCTGTGTATCTTATTTCCCTATTGCATAAAAAAGAAATTTTTAACAATTGTTTTTAAAACTTTGGGTTCCAAATTCTCTCCCTTCCTCCCTCCCCACCCACCCTCGTTGAGATGGAAAGCAACTTGATTCAAGTCATACATGTTTAGTCACTTCCGTAATAACCATGTTGTGAAAAACTAACTATATTTCCCTTCATCCTATCCCACCGCCCTTTTATTCTATTGTCTCTTTTGACCCAGTCCCTCCTCAGAAGTATTTGCTTTTGATTACCCCCTCCACCAATCTGCTCAGCCTTCTATCATCTCCCCTCTTATCCCCTTCCCTCTTGTTTTCCTATAGGGTAAGATATATTTCCATATCCAATTAAGTGTGTATGTTATTCCCTCCTTAAGCCAAATCTGATAAGAATAAGATTCATTCAATCCCTCTCACTTTCCCCCACTTCCCCTCCACTGTAAAAGCTTTTTCTTCTCTGTTTTATGTGAGAAAATTTACCACATTCTACCTCTCCCTTTCTCCATCTCCTGGTATAATCCTCTCTCACCCCTTAATTTTATTTTCCAGATATGACCCCTTCATCTTCAACTCACCCTGTGCCATCTATCTATCTATCTATCTATCTATCTATCCATCTATCTATCTATCTATCTATCTATCTATCTATCCACCCACCTATCTACCTATCTATCTACCTATCTATCTATCTATTCATATATTTTCTTCCCTCAAACTACCCTAATACTGACAAAGTTCTCATGACAAATATTATCTTTTTATCTAGGAATATAACAGTTCAACTTTAATAAGTCCCTTAAGATTTCTCTTTCCTGTTTACTTTTTCATGCTTCTCTTGAGTCTTGTATTTGAAAGTCACATTTTCTATTCAGCTCTGGTCTTTTCATCAAGAATGCTTGAAAGTCCTATATTTCACTAAATGTTCATTTTTTTCCCTAAAGGATTATGATCAGTTTTGCTGGGTAGGGGATTCTTGGTTGTAATCTTATCTCTTTTGCCCTTGGAATATCATATTCCAAGCCCTCTTATCACTTAATGTAGAAGCTGATAAATCTTGTGTTATCCTCACTGTGGCTCCACCATACTCAATTTGTTTCTTTCTGGCTGCATGAAATATTTCCCTCTTAACTTGGAAAGTCTGGAATTTGGCTATAATGTTCCTGGGGGTTTTCCTTGGGGGATCTCTTTCAGGAGGTGATCAGTAGATTCTTTTCATTTCTATTTTACTCTCCAGTTCTAGAATATCAGGGCAATTTTCCTTGATAATTTCTTGAAAGATGATGTGTAGGCTCTTTTGTTGATCATGGCTTTCAGGTAGTTCAATAATTTTTAAATTATTTCTCCTGGATCTGTTTTCCAGGTCAGTTGTTTTTCCAATGAGATATTTCACATTGTCTTCTACTTTTTCATTCTTTTGGTTTTGTTTTATGATTTCTCATAAAGTTATTAGCTTCCATTTCCTTCATTCCAATTTTTAAGGAAGTATTTTCTTCAGTGTGCTTTTGGGCTTCCTTTTCCATTTGGCCAATTCTGCTTTTTAAGGCATTCTTATCCTAACTGGCTTTTTGGAGCTCTTTTGCCATTTGGGTTAGGCTATTTTTTAAGGTGTTATTTTCTTCAGTATTTTTGAGTCTCCTTTAGCAAGCTGTTGACTTGTTTTTCATGATTTTCTTGCATCACTCTCATTTCTATTCCCAATTTTTCCTCTACTTCTCTTACTTCTCAAAATCCTTTTTGAGCTCTTCCATGGCATGGGACTGATTCATATTTTTCTTGGAGGCTTCAGATGTGGGAGCTTTGACTTTGTTGTCTTCTTCTGGTTGTATGTTTTGATCTTCAGCCAATTATTTGACTTTTAAACTCTTTGTTAAGGTAGGGGTCTGCTTCCAGTGTGGAGAATGTGCTGTCCCAAGCGTTGAGGGTTTTGTGGAGCTATTTTCAGAGATACTTCTAGGGACCTGTAAATTTTCAGTTCTTCCAAGGTGGTATGATAAGGGGCGAGGTGTTTACTCCTTTCTTGTCCTGTGCTCTGCTCTATAAGTGACCACAAGCACTCTTTTCTCTCTTGGAACTGTGAGGAGGATTCTCTCTCTACCACCTACCACAAGCTTCACCACACCAGCACTCCTCCTCACCCCAGGATCACAACCCAGAACTGTGACCCAGATCCAAGAATGGGCAAAGCAAGAGAATCCTGCCTCAGCACTGGCAAAGAGAACCCTGCAATCCCTCTCTAATCAGCCACTCAATCCCCAATCCATCTGTAGTCTGAGAGCTCCAGAAGCAGGCTCCACTCCAGGGCTGCACTGGGATTGGGACTGAACCAAGCTCCTCTCTCGCCCAGGTCCAATAGACCTTTCCTGCTGACCTTCTAAGCTGTCTTTGGTGTTTGTGGGGTTGAGAAGTCTGGAAACCATTGCAGCTTCCTTTGATTCAGTCCCCTGAGGCCTGCTCCAGGTTTGCTGAAACCCCATCTTTGTTTATGAGGCCCATACTGAATTGTGCTCCTCTCCCGGTCTGGCACTATAGATCTTTCCAATCAACCATCCAGATTGTCTTGAGCTGGAAATTTGTTTCACTCTGTCATTTTGTGGGTTCTGCTGCTCTAGAATTTGTTCAGAGCCATTTTATAGGTGTTTGGGGGAGAGTTCAAGCAAATCACTGCTTTTACTCCACCATCTTGGCTCCACACACCCCCTTTAATTTTCTAAACCAGGGATTCATGCTTAAAATCTCCATTTTAGTACAATAGAGTCTTACTTATGCCCATCAATTGGTGGATGGCTGAGCAAGCTATGGTATATGAATGTAATGGAATACTATTGTGCTATAAGAAATTATGAACAGGTTGACTTCAGAAAAACCTGGAAAGCCTTGTATGGTCTGATGCTGAGTGAAGTGAGAAGAACCAAGAGAACTTTGTACACAATAACAGCCACATTTGCAATGACTAATATTGATAAATTTAACACTTCTCAGCATTACAAGGATCTAAGACATCTCCAGAGGCCTCATGATGGAAAATGCTATTCACATCCAAAGAAACAATTATGGAAGTTGAATCACTATCATTTTTTTCCTCTTTCTGATGGTTCCTTCTATTGGTTTTAATTTTTACTTACAACACCACTAATGTGAAAATATGTTTATCAGGCATGTGAATGTATAGCCTATAACAAATTGTGTGCTGTCTTGGGGAGGGTGGTGGGGAGGAAGGGGGAGAAAAATTTTAAACTCAAAAGCATATAGAAGTGATTGTTGATAAATCAAAATAAACTAATAAAATGTAAAAAAAAAACCCAATAGAGTCTTACTTATAACCTTAGTTCCATGACTAATATTCCACCTTAGACATCACTTTAATATCCACTCATACTTTGTGATAGAATTTAACTTCTACTAAGAAAAATGCACAAGAATTTCTCCATTTGAAAATGTCAAAGAATCACTGAGAAATCATTTCTGATCAGATCTTTGCCATGAAAACTCACTATTCAGCATAAGTGAAGTGTGAATTCAGCAATGCTTAAAAAGAAATGGCTTTAGGGGCACAGAAGTTAATCTATTTTTCTAAAAGTTCACTATAAACAATGATCTTAAAGCCAAACTGGTGGTAGCACTAAATTAACCTGAATATATTTGTAAGAACAAACTTTAAGAAAAAGACTTTTGTTCTCCTGGAAAAAGGTTATACTACCAACATATAAAAGTAGATCTTTTGTAAGCCTCTAAATGTAAACATGAGGCCTGGTAGTGTGATACTAAGTACAGTCCGTAAAGTCCTTGGAATAAAGTATCAAGGTTCCTTGAACCTTTGAGCTACATTTTAATGGTGGAGAGCTAGGAAATAGTCATAAGGACAATTGTGTTTTACAAAGAAACATTTGATGAAAAGTCTAAGAACCAAACTGCAACAATACCTTGCCTAACTCGGAGAGGGGGGTGGCAAACACTCCCTTCTAGGGAGAGTGGACTCAAACTTAAAGAATTGCTATGACTTTTTCAATGTATTAATCAGATATGCTGATTTTTTCCCCTTCATTTTCTTCTTTTTGTCTTTAAAAACACTATGTCTGATATGAAATACTTCTCTGGGAGAGGGAAGGAGAGGAGCACTAGGGAAAACTCTGATGATGTTTTTTAAAAAGGCATTAATATTTATTTAAAAGATGTTGCCACAAAACTTTTCTCCCATCAAAATGGAATGGAGGAGAGTGTGCTTTCTGGACCAGAAAGTAATAAGGTCTAATAGCCTAAGTATCAACTCAAGTACTCTGACTTGAGTCACTGTTTGCTAGCTACACCACGTTCCTTCCCATCTATATCTTTTTTTCCCCTACAGAGCTGTCCTAAATCTTATTATGTTCATACATTTCCTGTATGATATTCATTACAATACACTTCTTGCATATTTCACCATGGATGTAGCTTCATGTGTAGCACTTCTGGGTGTGGCATAACAGATGGATGAGTTACTCTCTTTCTTACAGAATGTGGTGTCTCAGTTACGAGGTCAATTCACTAAGCTGGTTCAAGCATTGAGCAACTCAGGAACAGAGACTCACCAAGGCTACTAAGGCTACTACTAAGGTCACTGGTTCCAATCGCTGAGGGAATGCTTTGATGGCACTTCCCATTTTCAAAGCTTCCAAGTCTGCATCCTTATCTGTTCTATCTCTGAAACTCAAACAGCTAAGATCAGAAAAGAATAAACACAAAAAAAGATATGTTAGAAAATAGAGGTTACATAAGAGTAAAATATTAGCAAAGAAGCTACAGCAACATATTCATGGATACATGGCTACCTGATGGGAGAGAGGGCCCAATGCAGAGAGACAGAGTAATTTTTGTCTTGCTTAACAGTGTGTGTGTGTGTGTGTGTGTGTGTGTGTGTGTGTGTGAGAGAGAGAGAGAGAGAGAGAGAGAGAGAGAGAGAGAGAGAGAGAGAATTCATTTGTTTGAGCTTTTTATCTACACATTTATTTCTGGTTCAACACACATCTAAAGAGTTTATCATCATCTTGCAATAAGCCAGTAGGAAACAGTCAATCAATAAACTTTTTTAAGTGCCTACCATGTGTCAGACATTGTGCTAAGTGTCTAGGATTCAAAAAGAGGCAAAAGATAGCCCTTGTCTTGAAGGATCTTACAATCTAATATCAAATGATACCTTTGGGTTTTCTGAAGAGGAAAAGGAAAGGGCTCCTTCACTCACATCCTGAGGCAAGTTCAGCAAGCCTCAATATAGACTGGCCACAATCAGCACGTATTAAACATACTCAAAAGACTAGGCCTTCACTTGGCTGGTGCCCCACTAAAGTAATAAAATAAGTAATTTGTTAGCTAATTTGATTCAAAAAAAGATGAAAAATTAATTACTGTACTCAAGAATTTTTAAAAAGTATATTTCTCATTAGCTGAAAAATGGAAGGAAATCTTTAGAAACAATTGTGCCAAATTATCTGCCAAAAACTGATCATTTAAATTAAATGAATAAATATTTACATAATTCTTAGATTTTCAAAAGAAGAAATGGATCATTTGACTTAGCTAATCTCAGGATGGGAGGACAATCTAATAACTGTACTCTCAACAAAGAAAAATCTAAGGCCCAAGTAGCATGAAAATGTTTAAATTCTATAAAATGTTCAAAGAACAACTAACTACAATGTTACATAATATATTTACAAAAATTGAAACAAAAGGTATACCACCAAACACCTTTTGCAAAACAAATGTGCCTATGGTACATGAAGCAGAGAGAGAGATAAAGTAGGGAAAGAAAACTATAGACCAATATATTTAATGCATATTGATGCAAAATATTAACAAAGTCACAGCAATATATTTTTTAAAAATATACATTCTGACCAAATGCAGGCTAGTTCAATATTGAGAAAACTATAAACATAATACAGCATATGAATAACATAAAAATCATGTAACATTAATAGATGCAAGAAAAAAATCATTTAACAAAATATAGTACCATTTTTTTATTTTTAAAACATTAAAAAACATAAATAAATGAGTTTTTCTGTAATATGGTAAACAATAGCTATGTAAAACTGAGAACTATAGCTATCTTCAATGGAGAAATGATAGAAGCATGTCCATAAAGCTCAGGAATAAAGAATGATATCTGTTGTCACCACTATTATCTGATCTAGTTCTAGAAATGCTAACACAAATATAATCAGTGCAGTCATAAATAGAAATGAAACAGTTAAGCAGAAAAATGTTTTTCCAGGAAATATCTCCAATAAAGATTTAATATCCAAGATATGTATATAAGGATTTGATACAAATCTGTAAAAACAAGAGCTTTTCCCCAATGGATAGGCAAAAACATGAACAAGATGTTTTCAAAAGAAAAGATGCAAAGATTTGGAAAGATGACCCAAATTATAATAAAAGAAACTCAAGTTTAAGAAAAACTGAGTTTCTAGCTCGTATCCATCATTTTGGTCCAACCATTCTTGAAAGCAACTTGGAATTACACTCCCAAAGTCCCTAAATTCTATTTTGCCTTTTACCCAGCAATATCACCACTGGCACAGCCACAAAGACGTTAAACACACAGGAAAATGACCCACAAATACAAAAAAATATTTGACAGCAGCACTTTTTTCTTGTAATAAGGAAATGTAAACAGTGGATATCCATCAATTAGCAAATGGGTGAATGAATTATGAAATTGCATACAATAGAATATAATTACAATATAAGAAATGACAAAAATAGATTAAGAGAATCCTGGGGAAACTTGAATGAATTGATGATGAGTGAAGTGAATAGAACCAGGAGAATCATTTACATAACTAAACTAATGCAAAAGAAAATTTTGAATACTTAAATAATCTGATCAGTACAATGACTGATAATGACTCTAGGAGACTGTTGATGACTCATATAACCCACCTCTTGACAGAGAAAATATGAATCAGAGGGGCAAATGAGACATGCATTTTCAGACAAGGAATTGTGTGATTTTATTTTATGTTATTATACTTATTTGTCACCAAAGAAAGGCTGTTATTTGAGAGGAGGGAATAAGTCTTGGGAGAATTGGTGGGTATTGGTAGAGATGCAAAAAAGAATAAAAATATCAACATTAAACAAATTCATGGAGGAGGGCAGAAGGCAAATGGGGACAAAGATAAACAGAGCTTTTTAATATGTTAAGTTAAATTACACATAAAATCGATGTATAATAATTCAGTTTCCTATATAATCCTTTCTTTTGTTGTCCTTTGTGTATTGAAATACTCATTTTTTTAAAGTGCATAAGAAAAAGGGGAAAAAAAAGCTGATTGACTCATATACCATGTCTGATGATATCCAATGCTCCACACCCATATTATCCCATTTCTATAAAGACAGGTGAGAAGTTCAAATTATTATCTTTTCCTGAAAGACAAACTTGTTCATTATAATTACATAGCCTACTGTTTGAGTCTTCCCTCCCCCAATCTCATTTTATAGATGAGGAAACTACACACATATTTTCCCCCAATAGAATTTGAACTCCTTGGAGGCATGAGATATGCCATTTTTGTTTTTGTATCCTCATTTAATCACAGAGCCTAGTGCCTCGTTCGTAGAAGGTGCTTAATAAATGTTTATTAATTAATAAAATATTTAATTGTAGAATAAAATAGAAAAATTATGTAAAATTTCTTTAAGATGATAAAATATCTAAAATGTTCTGGGTGTTGTCATGACAGAAGGTAAAGATTAGTTTGAGAATTATGTAGGCCTATGGATATATGAAAAAGTGATATGATAGTTAGCTAATTGACCTTAAAGTTCTGAACTTAGAGACAGGAAGACTTCTGCCCATGTCTTACACATACTACTTGTTTTCCCTTGGGCAAGTTACTCAACCTCTCAGCCACAAATAAGGTAAGATAAAGAGAAGTTATAGTTATCGATCATTAGAGGGAATTTACACACACACACACACACACACACATACACACACACACACACACACACACAGAAATTCTCTCCATCAATGTAATTAGACATCTTGAACCCCACACTCACCCCCTCTGAGAAAAGTTTACGCAGCTGACATAAAACTATATTTGAAAGGTTGTATTAAACTCCCCAGTGAGGTAAATCTATGTTTTAGGGAGATAATGATGGAATGCTCATTGGATTAAAAGATACCATCACCAGGAATCTCTGATTTTTTTGGTTAGGAAATTCAGCTTTACGGAGTGTAAGAAATTAAAATTTGAATTCATATTTCAAATGGAATCTTTTGCCACAAATAAAAAGGCAGCTTCTCTCAAGCTTCATTTTTATGACCCTACTTAATACAGTGGGAACAGAAAATTCAATTAATAAAAGAGCAGTTACTAAGCTCCTACAATAAGCCAGGCTCTGTGCTAGGCGCTTCATTTACAAGTGGAAACATTCTTACTCTCAAGGATTTCAAAGTTGAAGGAAGAAAACAAGTACCTATGTAAATATGTATGAAGCGTAAAGATAAATATAAACATACAAATACATAGCATGGATACAAATAAATATAATGAACATAGATACAAAGTATGTACTTAACTACACAGAGTAGTTAAGTACAAAGTAGTTTGGGAGTGAGGTCACTAGCAGTGGAAAAGGATCAGGAAAGACTGTATAGAAGGTGGCGCTTGGGATGCATCTTGAAGGAAGAAATGGAGTCTATGAGGTGGAGGTGAGGAAGTAATGTATCCCAGGCATGGGAAGACCAATGCAAAGGTACAAAGGCAGGAGATGCTATATAGTGTGTAGAGAAAATGTCCATTTGGTGAGGACACAGAGTGTGGGAGAGGCAGTAGTACGCAGAGAGACTGGAAAAATAATTTATTGGCATCATCAGGTCCTTTTCAGCTGTTTCTTACAATCGAAGTCCCACAAAGGCCCTAACTTCTAGGACCAGTGATCTCTGATTTGCTAATGGTAAGTAGGGAGTTTGGCTCCCTTCACTGTAAGAACAAGCTGAAATGTGTAAGCAGTGAGAAACTACTGGAGAGGGAGGAAAGATAAATTAGAAGAGAAACAAATCAACGGGCTGAAAGATCCTGAAAGCTGACATATATCAGAGCTGAAAACATTGGCAGATTTCCAAAGGTATTTTGGCAGAAGGCATTCAAGTTTAGATGAGCAAACTTTGAGAGGAGGGGGGAGTGAGTTAGCTGGAGAAAAGGCAAAAACAAAAGAGGCAAGAAAGAAAATTTAAAAGAGGGAATCAGAGTTGAATTAAAGAGGAGACATCGATAGGCTCCTGTTTTAATTAGGAAGAGACAAGAAAGGTTTTTCAGTCACTGAACATTTACTAAAAATGAACAGCCAATAAGATTAAGCAGTGGCCCTGGAGGTTTCTCTGATTCAGCATATTGTGGTTCAATCAACCACAGACAATAAGAAAATTGATAAATATAATTTTACCTCCCTTGACCCTGGACAAGCAGCATTTACAAACTAAGGACCATATCCTACTATTGATCTCTTCATGGAAGTCCCATTGACTGAGGGAAGAAACTGAAAACCTTAGCAGAAAATTCCTTATCTTCAAAATGCAGAATAGTGAAACACCAGATCAATATTTTTAGATTTGTTTTTTAAGATAGAGATGAATTTGCTTTGAGACGTGTTACAATTTTTTTATTAAGTGAGTTGCAAAACTATGAGAAAATTGACAAGGAGTTTCTGAGATAATTGCCAAGAACTTATAACAGAAAATAGCGGTTAACTGTGATTAAATTAACCTAGTGATATACAAAGAGAAAGCTGGGTGAAGTTTCATGGAGAACCAAGTAGAAAATGACCTGAGAGTCCCTGTGTATTGATGTTCTTTTCCTTTCTATGAAAGTTGTTTGCTTATCTGGATGGCTAATCTCTGTTTTGGTAGCAACAGTGGCAAAACTCAAAAAAGAAAATTCTAACTAAAAACTAACTTGATCATCTATGTGACAAAAAGACATCAATTATATGAATGTATGATAAAGCATGTACTAAGGTCTTATTAGGGGCAGCTAGGTGATGTAGTGGAGAGTGCCAGGCCTCAAGTCACGAAGATTCATCTTCCTGAGTTCAAATCTGCTCTCAGACATTTAACTAGCTATGTGACTTTAAGCAAGTCACACAACCTTGTTTGCCTCAGTTTCCTGTAAAAGGAAACAGCAAACCACTCCAGTATCTTTGCCAAGAAAACCCCAAATGGGGTCATGAAGAGTTGGACATGATTAAAAAATGACTGAACAACAAAAAAATCTTACTACATGTCAAGCATTGCCAAAGAATTTTTCTTATCAGCCACCACTCTTCTTAAAAAAATGCTACATAAGATCAGATCATTGTGTTTAAAGGTGCTGAGTGTCATGCTGTTAATCACAGAATCTCAGAATTTCAAATCTGGAAGGTACCTCTGAGGTTATTGAGTCCAACCCACACCTGAATCCCTTCTTTGATCTCCTTGACAAGGAGTCATTCAGTCTTTGAAGAATTCTAGTAGAGACCAACTTACTGCTTCCAGGGACAGTTCATGGCTTCTAGTTCTGCTTTCTGGAATCAAGCAGTGGTTTGTCTGTATGGACAGATATTTATAAACAATGCCAGATGATGTCACTTCCATACTCAAGAAGCATTAATTATTTCTCTTGCCTTTAAGAATGGGCTTTTAAAGTCCTTCACAATCTGTCTTCAGTCTACCTTTTCTAGCCTCATAGAGCAATACTTTCCTTCACACACATTGACTAACACGCTGCTGCTGCTGCTGCTGCTGTTACCTCTGCTGCTACTCTGTGTGTGTGTGTGTGTGTGTGTGTGTGTGTGTGTGTGTGTGTGTGTGTTTATCTAATGCAGCTCACAGGAAGACATAAACAGACAACTCTGGAATCTCATCTACCCCAGGGATTTTGATTCCTGCCCAGAGAAAAGCAGAAGATTGGGGCCACAAAGCTGGTCCTTCTGCTCTCCTTAGAGAAAGGATACATTACTAGAATTATACCTGTAAGCCTCTCCCTTAAATATTACTTTTCAAGGATAAATAATTCCATTCTTAGATTCAAGTTGCTTTCCAGGCTAATATCCCTTAAAGGGGAAGGAATATCCCAAACTTCACTTCCTTCCCACAAAATGCTATTTACATAAAAGACCATCACAAGTCATGAATAACAATTAAACCCATTTATCCAAGCAAGTAGCAAACAGAAATAAAAGAAAATCATAGAGATTAAAATATACCAAGAAATACACAGAGTGAAGAAGCTGTCCCAAAGCTAGATAGTGCAGAAGATAGAATTTTGAGTCTGGAGTGAGGAGGATCTGACACTTACTAGCCTCAGACACTTACTAGCTATGTGACTCTGGACAAGTCACTTAGCCTCTGTCTCAGGTACTTCAAGGGCAAAATGGGGCCCATAATGGCATTTGCCTTCCAGAGTTTTTGTGAGGATCAAATAAAATAATATCTGCAAAGTGTTAACACAGTGACTGGCACATGGAAAACACTTAATAAATGTTTGTTCCTTTCTTCCTTCTCACTCAACCAAAAGACAGTGCCCCTGAGCTCACAGAAAAGGAAGTTTCCCAAAGTCTCCAGGGAACAAGATGGAAATCTAAAACATATAAAGGCATTAACTCCTTTACACGTCTGATGCTTTCCCAAAGTATTTTCCCTCTCTCCATGAGACTCTCCCTGAAGAGATCCTGGAACCACATGTGTTTTCTCTGAAGTGAGAAGTCAGATCTCTCCCCCCTCAAGTTCTGGAGTCAACTCTACCCCTTATATAGGCATGAAGTGACAATAGTTATTCTCCCTACCAATTAAGAGAATCTTATGCAAATTTACCAGGCTGAAATTCTAGTTTATACCTGTATGCAATATTCCATGATATTCCATCTCTTGTTTCTGTACTTTTGCATAGGATTTCTCCATTTCCATAAAGCACTGCCTCCTTGCCTTCCTCTCTGTGTTAGAATCCCTTTCTTCAAAGCCCCCTTCAAGTGCTACCTCCTACAGGAAACCTATCTCAATCTCCCCAGTGGCTAGAGTCCTTCTCTCAAAAATTACTTTGTATATATTTTGTATTTGATGTGGACATGTAGTTTTCCACCAACAGAATGTAAGCTCCTTGAGGGCAGGTACTATTATAATTTTGCTATTTTTATCATGATTACCTAGCACAGTGTTACATCCTGGGCACTGATAAATGCTTGTTAAATGAATGAACACAACTTCACAATTTTACACTTTTAACCTTTGCTATAGTATATGGTACATTTTTGTGCATAGATTATATGAGAGTTTTCAACCAGGGGTCCATGAAATTTTTTTAAGGCTTTGATAACGATTTCTCAATATAAATGGTTTCCTTCCAGTCTTAAATGCATTTTATGAGTTTAAAAATATTATTCTGAGAAAGGGTCCATAAGCTTCACTAGACTGTCAAAGGGGTCCATCTCACTCACACACACACACACACACACACACACACACACACACACACACACACATTAAGAACTTCAGATTTATAAAATTATGGAATGTTAAGGCTGAAGGAGACTTTAAGTATTAACAAGGAGGAGGAAACTGGGGTGCAAAGAATAAATATTTGTTTAATTAAATTTAATTGAAAAATAATTAAGGGGCTTGCTCAAGGACATACAATGAGTTAATGGCAAAATTGTGACTAGAACGTAGCCTCTTATTAGCTCACCTATTTGACTTTTTTGGCATGTCTTAATAACAGAAATTTTATTATGCTCTTAATATAGGCTTAATTATACATATATGTATACATATATATATATGTATGTGTATATATATATATAAATATGTATGCATGTATGTGTGTGCATATGTATATGAGTACATATATACATACATACATATACATGCACACACATACACTGGAAAATATATGGGGAGAAAAGCTTCCCATAAAAATAAAGGCTTATCTTTTTAATAGTAACATTGTATTGGCATTGCAATATGGCAGTGAGATGTAATACAATTGTCTCTAGAGAGCTGAAAATGAATATTACCCAGAGTACAACTGAGAGGCGCACGGTATGTGTGAGCAGCCTGAAATGTATAACAAATGAGGAACTCTGGAGAACAAAATAAAAGACATAAATAAGGAATTGTGTGATAGGAAGAAAATATGAGCTGGTCAGGCAACAAGAACCAAGGATGATGGTAGATAACCAGAATGCCCCACTGGAACCCTCAGAATGTCAGGAGACATAAAGGAAGGCCTCCAACAGTAGGATGAGTATCTTTTATTGAAGTTATGGGAAGACAAAGGCAAGAGTAACACAGAATGAGCAGGCATGGATGTATTATTATCAGCATAATTGCAGGGCATTCCTAAATTGATAAGCTCTCAGATTCCTATGAGTACTTGAACGTACCAATAATTAGTTCATTAATTAATTGTATTTTAAAAAGCCTTCCGTATTTCAAAGAGTCCATGAAACTATCTCCTTCACTGGTGCAGGTTGAAACTCATCCATGCCTTATTATTCCATGGACTTTTATATTCATGTCTTTCCTTCCATAAATCTTCCAGGTGATGTTTATCCAATGTACTGGATGCCTGAGAAATGACACAGAACATAAATATATTTGAGAGAAGTCAGCTATTTTTTCTCTAAAATAAAATAAACTTTGGCCCCAGAAAAACATAAAGCATCATTGTGTGATATAAGATGAAAGTATGATATTGTACAAAGAGCCTGGACTGGTTTTGGAGTCAGAAGACCTGGTTCTGCTACTTAGTGCCTGTGTGACATTGAGCAGATCATTTAACCTCCATGAACCTCATGATCCCCATCTGTAAAATGAGGAGAGAAGGGCTAGATAACTTCTGCTGTCCCTTCTAGCACTGAATACTCTAGTCAGTGTATCTGTTAGTAAAAAAAAAAAAAATTGTTAAGTACCTAATGTTTGTTTTCTGGCAGTATTCCAAGCACTATCTATGCAAAGAAAGGAAAAATGGGGTCCACGCCCTCAAGGAGCTTACATTCTAATGGAGGAAACAACAGACAAGTAATTCTACATATAAAATATATATATGGTAAAAATAGCAGGTACTGTTAAAGGGTAAGACACCAGAATCAGGGGGGAAGGGAAGTAACGGGGAAAAGGAAAAGCATTGTACAGATGGTGGGATGTGAGTTGAGTCTTGAAGGAAGCCAAGAGGGATAGACGAGAAGGTAGATCATTCCAGGAATAAGGGATAGTCAATGAACAGGCATGAAGTCAAAAAATGGAGTGGAAATCATGTGGAAAGAAAAGTGAGAAAGTCAATGTTGCTATGAGGTATTTCAGGACTTGAGGATGAAGCTAATCCCGTTAATTCATTCTCATTTCTCTTCTTCTCTATCCTCCCTCTACCACCATTCAATGGCTAGAGCAGTTTCCATCTTAGGCTGAGAGCTTAAAACTTGGCTACTCTGTTTGGCCTACTACCCTTGCCTCCTTTCCCCTGACTTTTCTTCAATATGATACTGAACTTCATAAAACATCCTCTGTAGCTGTGAACAGCAGTCCTAGAATCATCTGTCTATGAGTGGGAAGCAAAACCTGAGTCACAGAATCTAAAAAAAAAAGCAATCTCTTCAAGGAGGGGGACTACCAGGGATACCCTCCTACCACCCCCACTGGCAAGTTACTAAAGCTCAGAGGTGGAGGGAGGGGAGATTTGATGAGATTCCTAGCTCTAAGGTACTCCAGGGAGTGATGTAGGAGGGTATGCAGAGCCTGAAAACAGAAGGAATCAATTTACTTCAACGTGCAAAACTAGAACTACAACCAGTATATGTGCAGGCTGGTGGAAAAGCTTTTACCTTGCTTTTTCTGCTGTAGAGAAGATCAACAAGGACTGAGCTGTGTTTGGGGCACCAAAAAGAACATAATTATAAGTCAACCCTCAAGTTTTATGCAAGTCACACTGGGAAAGTGAGGGGGAAGAAGTTCAATCTATATTGAGAACAATGTAGAAATCTCAGATGCCATAGATAAGCAGCTTTCCCTGAACCTTAAAGCACAAAGTCGTAAGACTAATATGTAATCTGTGCTTATTTCTAGAGAAGTATGTAAATTCAATGTGCACAACAGGAGAAATACCAATGTGAGATAGACACACAGCTTGCTCTCCTGGCTTCCCAAAAGGGTCAGGGCAACAGCCAACATGAGTACAGGTACAAAGTGAAAGGCATATAACTAAATACCACAAACCACCTCACGTATGATGATTTTATATTACCAAAATCTGATCTATGTCTCATTTTCCCTCTCTTTAAATTCTCTATAGCTCTGTACACCAACAGCCTTGTAAGAGGATAATATTACATCCATCAAAAGGAGGGATAAAAGCTCTGCATGTATGTATACACACATATACATGTATATACCCATACATGGTACACATATATATACATGTGTGTTTGCACAGTAGTTCTCTTTCAGTGGTAACAAAGAATTGAAAATGTAGGTGGCCTGAGCAAGTTATGATACATGAATGTGATGGGATGATATTGTGTTATAAGAAAGTCCTGCCTTCAAGGAGCTTACAATATGATGGGGTGACAACATACAAACCAATAATACAAAGCAAGCAATAAACAGAATGAAAAGAAAATAATTAAAGGAGAGAAGTCACTGGAATTAAGAGAGGTTGGGAAAGGCTTACAGTAAAAGATGAGGTTTTAATTTAGACTTGAAGGAAGTTAATGAGGTCAGCAGTCAGAGCAGAGGTAGAAGACCATTTCAGGCATAGGGGACAACCAAAGAAAAGACTAGAGAAAAGAGATGGAGTGTCTTGTTGGTGGACCAGCCAGGAGACCAGTGTCACTGGGTCAAAGGGTACCTGTCAGGAAACAAGGTTCAAGAAGACTAAAAAGTTAGGAAGGGTGGGTCTTGAATACCAAAGGAGGCAATAAAAAAGCCAAGTTTATTGAGTAGGGTAGTGACATGATCAGACTTACACTTTAGGAAAGTCACTTTAGTAGCTCAATGGAGGACGGTTTGGAATGGTGAGATATTTTTCTTTTTTTCAATAGTATTTTATATTTTTCCCAATTACATGTCAAGATAATTTTAAGTATTCATTTTTACAAGATTTTGACTTCCAATTTTTTCTGCCTCTTTCCCTCCCATCCCTTCTTTCAAAAATAATAGGTAATTTGATATAGGTTAGGCATATGTTATCACGTAAAACCTATTTCCATATTAGTCACAGTTGTGAAAGAAGAAATAGACCAAAAGGAGGAAAACATGAACAAGAATAAAGCAAGTGAAAAAAATATGCTTCAATCTGCATTCAGAGTCCATCAGTTCTTCATCTGGACATGGACAGCGTTTTCCTTCATGAGTCCTTTGTGCTTGTCTTGGATCATTGTGTTGGTGAGAAGAGCTGAGTCATTCATAGTTGGTCATCACACAATGTTGTTGATACTGGGTACAATGCTTTCCTGGTTCTCCTCATTTTACTTTGCATCAGTTTGTACAAATCTTTCCAGGTTTTTCTGAAATATGTCTGCTTATCATTTCTTATTGAAAATAATATTTCACATTCATATTTAGCAGCTTGTTCAGCCATTCCCCAATTGATGGGCTCCTTCAGTTTCCCATACTTTACCACGGAGTGGTGAGAGATTTGAGGCAGGTAGACTCACCAATAGACTATTACAATATTCCAGGAGGGCCTGAACTAGAATGATGGCAGTGATAGAAGAGAGAAGGGAGTATATTCAAGAGATATTACAGAGGTGAAATTAAAAAGCCTTGGCAATAAATTGGATATCAGAAGTGAGAGATAATAGGCAGTCTATGATGAGTCTTACGTTGTGAGCCTGAGGGACTGAGAGGATGGTGTTACTCTACTCTCTACATTAATAGGGAAGGTAGGAAGAGCAAGTTTTTTGGTTTTGTTTTGGTTTTGGTTTTTGTTTCATCTGTTTTGGACATGTTGAGTTAGGACATGTCTGCTAGATATCCAGTTTGAGATGTCTGAAAGGCAGATAGATTTAAGAATCATCAGCACAGAGATGATAATTAAATCTATGGAAACTGATGTGATTACCCGAGAAGTAATATATATATGGAGAAGAGAAGAGAGCCCAGGATAGGACATCTATAGTTAGAAGACATGATCTGGAAACAGTCCAGCAAAAGAGATAGAGCAAGAGCAATCAGATATGTAGGATGAGAACCAGGAGAGAGTAGGGTCCTAAAAATCTAGAGAAAAGAGAGTATCAAAGAGAAGAATGTGATCAACAGTGTCAAAGGCTGAAGAGAGGTCAAGGAGAATGAGGACAGAGAAATGGCTGCTGGGGTTGGAAACTAAGAGATTCTCAATAACTTTGGAGAGAGGAGTTGCAGTGGAATGATAAGGTCAAAAAGCTGTATTGTGAGGGATAAAGAAGAAAGTGAGAGGAGAGAAAGTGGGAGCACCTATTATAAATGTCCTTTCCAAGGAGGTTAGATACAAAGGGCAGAAGAGATATACTATAATAGTTAGTGGGGTTGGAAAGATCAAGCAAGGTTTTTTTTTTTCAGGATTGAGAAGCTATTTGAATGTTTGTAGGCAGTAGGGAATGAGCCAGTAAATAGGAAGAGATCGGAATTAAGTGAAAGACTGGGGATGACAGAGGGGGCAATCTGTAGGAGACCAGATAGAGTGGAATCACTTGAACAAGTGAAAGGTTAGGCATGGTAAGGAGTAAGGCCACATTATCATGTAAGACAGAAGTAAAGGATGAGACAGTGGCAGAAGACATTTGAGTGAAAAGAGATGAGGAAGAGGGAAAAAGAGAGAACTCATGGCAAATGGCCTCAATTTTTTTTCTGTAAAATATGAGACATAATGCTTGACTGAAGGGATGAGATAAGGAGAGTTATGGGATGTTTGAGGAAGGATAATAAGGTTTGGAAAGGCCTCTGTGGAGAGTGGGATAGTCAGTTGATAACGGAGATATAGAATAAGGATTGCCTAGGAGCAGAGAGAGTCCAGTTGAGATTGAGGCTGTATAACATAAATTTGTAGTTCCCCAGTGAGAATGACTGAACGATTTTCCCTACCTTCATTCAGCAGCACATGTGTAGGCACACAGGTGGCAAATGGTGGGAGTGATCCAAGAATGAGGCTTGGCTGGGTGTAATTGGTGATGTAAGGAGGATGCGGATTCAAGACAGGAGGATACTGTAGAGGTGAACTGGTTCACCAAGGGGTCAAAATGAGGGAAAGAGAAGAGTAGCTAGCATAGGGGAAATGGTCTGGGAGAGAAATGAGGGGTCAAGGGATTAGAGGTTACAGTCAGAGTAGTAGTAGTTTTTTAAGAGGAGAAAGGAGAGCAAAAATCCAATAGATTACAGTCAGAAAAAGGAATTTCAGAATTCATGAACATAGTAGCTGAACATTTGCAGGTGATGGAAACATCAAGGATATGACTATCTTTATATGTAGCTGAGATGGGATGGAGGAATAATGGGAAGTAAGTTGGATAAGGAACTAAGTGATTAATAATTGCTTGTTAACTGACTGACTAGACCACCAATAAAGTTATGGACCTTGTTTCTCTCAGAAATAAAAACAACAAGACACCTCATTTGCCATCCCATTAATACACAACTACAGTGTAGTGTAACATGCCCAACAAGTTAACTCCCTGGGTATGTATGATATAATTAAGAGACCAAGTAGATAGTGACACTTAAGCATGTGAGCAAAGAGACTGAAGGTTGGAACATCTGAGTAATGTGAGTAGGAGTCATAGTAAAGGGGAACATGGGAGCAATTGATTGTCTACCTGCAAACTGTGTGACTCCCCAAGATTCACTTCCATGTCTAAGCATGATCTTTATGACCCCAAGTGATGATCCTTGATTCAGTGCCAGGTACGTAAGGTATAGCTTCTAGGTTGGGCCAAGGCAGGTGACCCCCTACCTGTTATGCTGCAAAGAACCCTGTGTCCTGCCAATTCTCATGGAATAATCTCAATAGGATTATCCTACTAATCATATCTTTACCCCCAAGACCGTATTTAAATTGGAATTTCCGAGATCTTTTAGTCTCTGAAGAGAATAAAAGAGTACTCAAGTACCCAGGGCCAACAGACGCAAAGTTATAGAGAGTTATATATCAGTGTGTATCTGGGTCCTTAATATTCCCTCCTAACTAATAAGTGATTAATTTACATTGAAATAGATTTATTGGCCAAGTCCAACAATTTTAAACTACATTTCTGACCAAAATTGCTCATTAATGGGACTAAGACCTTTCCTTTGTACAATATGAAAATATTTGAACATAACAGAACTATTTTGATATAATCATGTTATCTACGATTTTACACAATAAGTAGTTTATAAAAGCTTAACACAGTTGTATCACTTCTGCTGAACAATATTGTTTATAGAGGATATGTTACTGAACTGGGTGACCCTGGGTAAATGATTTCTCCATGTTAAACCTCAGTTTCTTATCTGTAAAATATGTGTTCATACGTATTAAATTACGTGATTTCTAAGATGATTTCCAGCCATAACACTCTTGTCTATTCTCAAACTTTCAGGGTTTGAAAAATATGTATGTATGTACGTATCTATCTATCTATCTAGAAATACATTTAAATTTGATCTCCTTGGTATGGGGACTCTCAGGAGGAAAAAAAAAACTTACCAACACAAAGCAGTTCTGGGGGTGGGGGTGGGGCATTTTATAATCTTAGAGAATGGCCTGGAGGGTAATAATAAGATGACTTATCCAGAGTTAGGCACTGGGTATGAAACCAAGTCTTTATGATACTGAGATTGACTCTAGCCATTATGCTGTATAGAAACATTCCTAAAATCTGATTCATTAGTGTGATAAACATGGCCTTCGTACCCCCATATAAATCTATTCCTTGGCATTTCTTACTAATATTATTAATATTGCTGTATTTTGTGTTATTTTATTTATGTATTACTTTAATCACTTTTATGTATTACTTTAAGGTTTGCAAAGCACTTCATGCATATTATCTCATTTTATTTTTACTCTCAACATGTTATTTTTTTGTTTGTTTGACCCAAGGTTTAGATCCTCCAATTTTCTAAATCTGCTTAGTGTTACTGCTATGTGTCAGGGATGCATTAAAGGAGAAAAGATCACATTCTATTTACTCCCTTTTCAATAATAATTATTTTGGGATGTTTTTCATCTCCACCCACATCATCCCAGTATAGAAAGCAAGAATAAAAGTCTAGCATGTGCCTATAAATACTGAACTGCCTGTGAGTAAAATATTTATTTTATAACAAAGGCTACAATATCTGCTGTCCACTATCTGAACTTGCTATTTCTCCGTGGACCAAAAGGAATGTTTTTCAAATTCTGATAAATTGTATTTGGACTATGTCCAAAAATCTTTGCCAGCTAAAAACCGGTCAGGTTTAATACCCAATTGTTCAGCCTTACAAGACACTAATATAGAAACAAAAACTTCTTTGAAAGCTAGAGGATTAGATAATTGTCAAGCCATTATTTCATCTACAACACACATTTCAAGTTTTATTCGAACATCAGAAGTATTTTCTTAATAGAATTACAGTAGATTTGAGATACTTGAGAGCAAGAGTATATTGAATTCAGTTCAATTCAACTCAACTCACACTGAGTGCCTCCTATACTCAAAGCATTCTGCTAAGTCCTGGGAACAAAAAGACAGAAATGAAATAGTTTCTGCCATCAAAGGGGTTATGTTGTACTGGGGTATAAAACACACACACAAAGATGCAAGGAGAGACATAGATAAGGGTGAGCTCAAACAAAACATTTTAAGAAAACTTGAGGAAGAAGAGAGCATTACACTAACTAGGGAGAATGAGGAAAGGCTTCATGGTAGAAAATTCTACCTGGGCTGAGCCTTGAAGAAAGGTAAGGATTTTGAAAGTCAGAGAAGAAGAGGGAGTGCATTCCAGGAATGAGTGCAGAAGTCCAGGATATTCTTTATTCTATAATATTTTGAGACTTTAATTTGTCAGCATTTTTGAAACAGACATTGATTGAATGCTGAATTACAAAGCAATATCTAAAACTACTAATGGTTTATACGTAAAAATATTTGTCCAAATCTAATGAAAAATTACATGAAAAGATAATTTACCATGGAACAATTTTAACAATAAAAGCTTTTGTAAACATCAAAAGTATAGATAACTTACAACTTCAATTGCGTTGCCTTCTTCTCAGGGTCTTTCTCTCCCTTCTGGGATCTCTCCATGGGAAAAAAAAAATCTAGAACCCATGTCTTCTCCCTGATCCAGGCTTTTATCACCACATATCTAAACTATAACCTTCTATAGCCTTCTAGCTGGTCTCCCTGCCTCAAGTCTCCCTCCACTTCAAGACACCCTCCACCCCTCTGTAAAATTGACCTTCCTAAAGTGCAAGTCTGACTATGTCACTCTTCTATTCAGTAAAATCCAGTGAGTCCCTATTGCCTCTGAGATCACATGTAAAGTCTAGTTTGACTTTTAAAGGCCTTCATAGCCTAGCCAATAGCTATCTTTCCAGGTTTCATTCACCTTGTTCCCATTCATTTTATAATCTAATGACTCTGACCTCCTTACTGTTCTTTACATAAGATATTTCACATTCTGACTTTGCATTTTTACTAGCTAATCTCTATGCCTAGAATTCTCACCTTCCTCACTTTGACCTCTTGGTTTCCCTGGCTTCCTTCACACCTTCTGCAAGATGCCTTTCCTCAACCTACTTAATGTTAAGCCTTTCCCTCTGAGATTATCTCCAGTTTATCTTGTATATATCTTGTTTGTACATAGTTGCTTCTGTATAGTCTCCCCACCTTTAGCTTGTAATCTCCTTAAGGGCAAGGGCTGTGACTGCTTTTTATTGTATCCTCAGCACCAGCACAGTACCTGACACATTTGTTCAGCTGTTTTTCAGTCTTATCAGTCTTGTCCAACTCTCTGTGACCCCATTTGGGAGTTTCTTGGAAAAGATAAAAGAGTGGTTTGACATTTCCTTTTCCAGCTCATGTTACAGGTGAGGAAACTGAGGAAAATGAGGCTAAGTGACTTGCCCAGGATCATACAGCTAATAAGCATCTGAGGATGGATTTGAACTCAGAAAGATGAGTTTTACTCCAGAGCCAGTACTCTATCCACCGCACCACCTCACTGTCCATACCTGGAACATAGTAGGCACTTAGCATGTGCTGAGTTGATTTTACTTGAAGAACCTCTGTCCTATATCAGTTATTCCATACCTGCTATACATAACCCTTCCCCCTCCAAAATTGTCTTTTTTCTTTTAGAAATGAGGTTTCTAAGAGCCTTTCCTTCTAACTACACTGACCCACTAGACCCTCCATTGTAACAAAGAAAAAGAAAAATGCCTCTGCCAATCCCCACACAGAATAAAAAGGTATCTTTGAACTTCAGTTATCTAGGAAAGTTAAGTTACTACAATTAACAAAAGTTGATAGTCTTTAGAATATTATGTTATTGTGTATATCATATTCTGCTAGTTTTATATTGGTTCTTGCAAAGTTACCCATGTTTCTCTGAATTCCTTATAGTTGCCTTTTTTTTTTTTTTTTGCTAGGCAATGGGGTTAAGCTACTTGCCAAAGGTCACTCAGCTAGTAAATGTGAAATGTCTGGTCTGAGACTGGATTTGAACTCAGGTCCTACTGATTCCAGGGCCAGTGCTGTAGCCACTTCATTACCTAGCTGCCCCCTATAGTTGCCATTTCTAATGTTAGTGTACCATGACATTCAATTTTGTTTCTAGCTTTTAGGTACCACTAAAGTGCTGCTATTGATATTGTGACATATAGAAGGCCTTTCTGTCAATGACCCCCTTAAAGTTCCAAGTAGTGAACTTGCTACTAGGTCAAAAGGTTAACAATTCAATACTGTTATTGCAAAATTTAAAACTATTTTCCGAAACGATTGGAAGGATTCACAGTTTCAACAATGTATCAACTTGTCTATCCTTCCTTTGTCCTTCCTATATTACCCAACTCTATTTTTTTTATTATATTTGGCATTTGAAAAAAGGGATGTGAAGCAATATCACAGAGTTGTTTGTACATTTTTTTTTTATTTTTAGTGATGTAGATCATCCTTACATATGGTTATTAATAGTTTTTGGGTTTTTTTAAAGATTTTTTCCAAACTTTTAATCCTTGGGGAATGGATTTGAATTATTTGGTTGTATACAATTATTATTTAAATAATCTCGCTGTCACTACACATAACATTTTCTTAGTTCTGCTCATTTCATTTTTTATTATTTCATGCAAGTCTTTCCATGTTTTTATAAGAGGTTTTTCTAAGTTCATCACTTATTATGGCATAGTAGTGTATCATCACAATCACATACCACAGCTTGCTCAGCCATTCCCCAGTTGATGGGCCTCCCATCAATTTCCAGTTCTTTGCCACCATAAAGAGAGTTGCTATAAATATTTGAGAACATATGGTTTTTTCCCCCTCTTCTATCCTGATCACATTGGAAAGCAGACCTACTAGTAGTATTGCTGGGTCAAAAGGTATACACAGTTTTATAACTCTTTGGGCATAATTCAAGGTTGATCTCCAAAATGATCACTTTACAGTTCCGTCAACAGTGTAGTAATGTCCCAAATTTTCCATATCCTCTCCAATATTTGTCATTTCCCCTTCTATCATTCTAGTCAATTTGACAGGTGTGAGACGATGTCTCAAAGTTGTTTTAATTTGCATTTCTTTAATCAATAATGATTTAGAATATTTTCCCATATAACTATGTGTAGTTTTGATTTCTTCATTGAAAAACTGCCTGTTCATATCCTCTGACTCATATTCTTATAACTTTGACAAAGTTCTCTAAATGTGTAAGACATGAGGCCTTCATTTCAAAAATTATCTCCAATAATTTTTTTCTGCAATTTTCTGCTTTCTTTCCGATCTTGACTACACTGGTTTTATTTGTATAATTTTTTTTATACTTTATGTAATAAAAGTCATCCATTTTATATCTCACAGTGTTCTCTATCTCTTATTTGTTCATAAATTCTCCTCTTATTCATAAATTTGACACATAATGTATTCCTTATTCTTCTACTTTTCTTATGGTATCTTCCTTTATATGTAGGTCATCTATCCATTTTGACGTTATCTTGCAAGATATTGGTGTATACCCAATTTATGACAGAGTGATTTCCAGTTTTCTGAACAATTGTTATCACATAGCATATTTTTATATCAAAAGTTTAAATATTTTTGTCAAACACAGTTACTATAATCATTTACTACAGTGTGTTGTATGTCTACTGGGTTCCACTGATCCACCTTTCTATTTTTTAGCCACTATCAGGTAGTTTTAAAAATTATTACCTTGTAATACAGTTTAAGATCCATTACTGCTCAACCTCCTTCTTTTCCATTTTTCATTAATTCCTTTGATATTCCTCAATTTTTGTTCTTCCAAACACTTGAGATGGCATTGAATATGCAGATTAGGTAAAAATCATCATTTTTATTATACTGGCTCTGCCCACCCATGTTCAATTAGTATTTCTCCAATTATTTAAAACTTACTTTACTTGGATAAAATGTGTTTTATAATTATGTTCATGTATTTCCTGGGTTTGTCTTGTGAGGTATACTCCCAGGTATTTTATACAGTCTACAGTTATTTTAAAGGGGGTATCTCTTATAATCTCTTCTTGCAGAGCTTTGTTTTTGATATATAGAAATGTTGATTATTTATGTGGGTTTGTTTTATATCCTGCTATTTTGCTTAAAAATGATTGTTTCAACTAACTTTTTAGATGAATCTCTAGGAATTTCCAAGTATGTCATAGTATCCCCTGGAAAAAAAAATTTGTTATTGTATTGCCCATTCTGATTCTTTCAGTTTCTTTTTTTTCTTCTCTTATTGCTATTGCTAGCATTTCTAATACAATATTGGTGATGATGGACATCCTTGTTTTACTCCTGATCTCATTGGGAAGGCTTCTAGATTATCCTTGTTACAAATAATGCTTGCTGATGGTTTTAGGTAGATGTTTCTACATTTCCATTTATACCTATGCTTTCAAGTGTTTTTAGTAGGAATGAATATTGTATTTTTGTCAAAAGCTTTTTCTGCATCTATTGATATATTCATGAATAATTTTCCTTAGGTTAAACAATTCTGCTATTCCTGGTATAAATTCTACTTGATCACTATATGTATTCTTTATGATATATTGTTGTAGTCTCCTGGCTAGTATTTTATTTAGAATTTTTGCAACTGTATTCATTAGTGAAATTGGTCAATAATTTTTCTCTCTATTTTTGCTTTTCCTGGTTTAAGTATCAGCACCATATTTGTTTTATAAAATGAGTTTGGTAGGAGTCCTTCTTTGCCCATTATTACAAATAATTTATTTAGTTTTGGAAGTAGTTGATCTTCCAATGTTTGGTAGAATTCATTTATAAATTCGTCTGGTTCTAATGCTTTTTTTTCCCCTCAGGAAGCTCATTTATGGCCTATTCAAGTTCTTTTCTCTAAAATATGTTTATTTTGATATTCTGTTTCTTCTTCTGCTGATCTAAGCAATTTACATTTTTATAAATATTCTTCCATTTCACTTAAATTAAGTGCATTGGCATATAATTGGCAAAATACTCCTAATAATTGCTTTGATTTCATCTTCATTAGGGATATATTCATCATTTTCATTTTTGATATTACTAATTTTGTCTCTCTTTTTTATCATATTAAGCAATGATTTATCTATCTTATTAATATTGTCATAAAACCAACTTCTAGTTTTACTTATTAATTCAATGGTTTTCTCACTTTCAATTTTTATTAATCTCACCTTTAATTTTTAGGATTCCTAATTTGGTATTTAATTGAGGATTTTTAACTTGTTCTTTTTCTAGTCTTTTTAACTGCATACTCCAGTCACCGGTCTGCTCTTTCTCTATTTTTTTTATGTAAGCATTTTGATATTTTTTTTGTCTGAATACTGCTTTTGTTGCATGCCATAGGTTTTTATGTTGTTTCATTATTATCATTCTCATTAATAAAAATTATTACTTAACCCACTCATTCTTTAAGATTAGATAATTTAATCCCCAATTAATTTTTTTATCTATGTTTCCATGGCCCCTTATTAAGTATAATTTTACTGCATTTTGATCTGAAAAGGATGCATCTAATATTTCTCCTTTTCTGCATTCAACTATAAAGTTGTTATTACCTAATGTAGGGAGAAATGTTCATCTTATATGAAATTTGTTAAAAATATAATTTAAAAATAAATTAAAATAACTTAAAAGGGCATAGACCAGAATCAAAAGTTTTAAAAACAAATGTTTAAAAATTGTTTTTACATGCAACTGGGAAATAAGATATACAGGCAATGGGGTATAGAAATCTATCCTGCCTTACAGAAAAATAGAAGAGGAAGAGGATAAGAGAAAGGAAGGGTGTGAGAGAAGGGAGGGAAAATTAGGGGAAGGAGTATGCAGAATGCACGCCATCTTGGGGTGAGGGGAGGGAACAGATGTGGAGAAAATTTGGAACTCAAAATCTTGTAGAAGTGAATGTTGAAAACTAAAATAAATAAAATTAATTTTAAAAAAAGAAAAACAATGCTAAATGGTGAAGGAAAAGGAGGGGAACAAATATTTATTAAGTGCCTACTATGTGCTAGGTACTGTGCTACTTTACAAATGTTATTTCATTTGATTTTGACAACAACTCTGGGGGGCAAGTGTTATTATTATGTCCATTTTACAGTCCAGGAAACTAAGACAAAGATGGAATGACTGAGCCATGGTAACACAACTAGTAAATGTTTGAGGCTGGATTTAGACTCAGGTCTTCCTAACTCCAAGCCCAAGACTCTATTCATTATATAGCCTAGCTGACATAATTCCCATTGTACAGGTCTATGAAGATCTAATGAGAATCCCTGATACCTACCACAATGTCTTGTATGCAGTAGGCACTTAATAAATCTTTCTTAAATTAGAATGAAATGCTCAGAACCATTCCTCACTTCTAGGTAGCTCTGTGGCACAGTGAATAGAGAATGGAACTTACGGTCAAGAAGACATAAGTATTAATCCAGCCTGAGGCATGTATTAGCTGTATGACTGTTCTGTGCCTCAGTGTCCTTCTCCCATAGAATGGGGATAATACTAACATATTCCTCCAAGGGTTGTTGTATAGATCAAATGAGATAACATATATGAAGTGTTTTCCAAACCTTAAGGTGTTATATAAATGATATTATTACCACTCCTACTCCTACTCCTATTACTACTCTACTACTGCTTTTCATCCACCTCCATCAAAATCTCTCCATTATAAATCTCAATATTTCAGACTCTTCTTAATTCTAAGTTAAAATCCTAGTTAAGGTGTGAGGCTATATGGTAGGATGGATGCCATGCTTTTATTAGAGTCAGGGAAACCTGAAGTCTAAAACCCACCAAATATTTGCTAGATGTGTGAGCATGGGCAAGTTACTAAATTTTTTCTCAATCTCAGTTTCCCCATTTGTAAAATAGGGATAATTATATTATAGTATCTGCCTAGCATGGTTGTTGAGAGACATAAATAAGATAATGTATGTAAGGTGCCTTGCCAACTTTAAACCCAATCCAAAAAGCAATTATTAATCACTTATGGAGTTTATATTCCCATTTCCCTACAATGGGAGGGAAGATAGTAACCAAAAAAAAAAAAAGAAGCTATTACAATAGTCAATCAGGATGATAAATAAGGCCTGTGTTACAGTGGTGACAAAAGTTATAGAGAAGACACAATAGATGCTAGAGATGTGTTGGAGGTGGAATCAGCAATATCTGTTATATGACTAAATATGAGATGGAGAGGAGTAAAGTGCTAAAGATAACTCCATGATTTTGAAAATAGGAGACTGGGTAGATGATGGCTCTAGGAACATAAATAGTGAATTTTATCAAGTTTAGAGGGAAAGAAGTGAGTTTGGCTTTAGAAATGTAGCTTTGAAGGCGATAGCAGCATATCCAGGTGGTGATATCCTATAGATAGTTAGAAATATGATTGGGGCTTGAGAACAGAGGTCAGCTCTATAGATATAGATGTAAGAGTCACCTGAATAAAGGTGTTTTTTGAAGCGATGGGAGTGAATCAGGGGTGAGGAATGTTCAAATATTTTTCGAGTACAAAAAATATAAGACAGTATTTTTTGTCAAAACTGGTCAAACATTTTAAGGACTTGGTAATCACTAAAAAAAAAACAGACTCCCCTCTTTTTACATTCAAACATTTCACAGTTGTCATATGACTCAATCACATATTATAATATATATGTATATGTAAACTTGATGCTAATATCACATAAATATCCAAGAAATATGTGTACCATATTTTAAGACAAATTTACATAACATATGTAAACAAATAAGCTTTGAACTAAATTTCAATTAATTTTTTAATATTAATACTAAATCGACATTAACTCTAATTTAAGCAACCACTTACCAAGAAAGTTTCGATTTACTTTGTGGGTTAAAACACATTTGCCCTTTTAGAATGTACAAAAGAATTTTTAAAGGGAAAATATGAAATATCATTACTGCTTGCTTACAACAACAGGTGAAGCTCATTTTTGCATTATCACTCAGTGATATTTGTGATTATGTAAATTATCTTGAACACATTTTTAAAACATCTCTATGTATTTAAAGACATCAGCCTATGAAATAGTTTAAAACTTCCTAGATGATTTTTCTACAACTGAAAGTTTACATACATGCAGATCTTCTGAATGTCACTTTAAGAAAAACATTGCTGACAACAAAGTCAAAGCTCCTACATCGAAAGCCTCCAAGAAAAGTATGAATCAGTTCCAGGCCTTGGAAGAGCTCAAAAGGGATTTTGAGAAGCAAGTAAGGGAAATAGAGGAAAAACTGGGAAGAGAAATGAGAGTGATGCAAGAAAATCATGAAAAGCAAGTCAACAGCTTGCTAAAGGAGACCCAAAAAAATACTGAAGAAAATAACACCTTAAAAAATAGCCTAACCCAAATGGCAAAAGAGGTCCTAAAAGCCAATGAGGAGAAAAATGCTCTAAAAAGAAAAATTGGCCAAATGGAAAAGGAAGTCCAAAAGATTACTGAAGAAAATACTTCCTTCAAAATTAGAATAGAGCAAATGGAAGCTAGTGACTTATGAGAAATCAAGACACTGTAAAAAAAATCCAAAAGAATGAAAAATTAGAAAACAATGTGAAATATCTCATTGGAAAAACAACTGACCTGGAAAATAGATCCAGGAGAGAAATTTAAAAATTATTGGACTATCTGAAAGCCATGATCAAAAAAAGAGCCTAGACATCTTTCAAGAAATTATCAAGGAAAACTGCCCTGATATATTAGAACCAGAGGGCAAAATAGAAATTGAAAGAATCCACAGATCTCCTCCTGAAAGAGATCCCCAAAGGAAAACTAGGAATTATAGCCAAATTCCAGAGTTCCCAGGTCAAGGAGAAAATATTACAAGCTGCAGAAGGAAACAATTCAAGTACTGTGGAAACACAATCAGGATAACACAAGATTTAGCAGCTTCTACATTAAAGGACCGCAGGGCATGGAATATAATATTCCGGAGGGCAAAGGAGATAGGATTACAACCAAGAATCACCTACCCAGCAAAACTGAGTATAATCCTTCAGGGGAAAAATGGTCATTCAGTGAAATAGAGGACTTTCAAGCATTCCTGATGAAAAGACCAGAGCTGAATAGAAAATTTGACTTTCAAATACAGGACTCCAGTGGAACATGAAGAGGTAAACAGGAAAGAGAAATCATAAGAGACTTATTAAGATTGAACTGTTTATTCCTGCATGGAAAGATGATATTTATAACTCATGAGACCTTTGTCAGTATTAGGGTAGTTGAAGGAAAAAAATTAGTATGTATATATAGATAGATAGATAGAGGGCACAGGGTGAGTTGAAGATTAAGGGGTCATATCTGGAGAATAAAATTAAGGATAGAGAGGATGATACTCAGAGAAGAAGAAAGGGAGAGGTAGAATGGGTAAATTATCTCACAAAAAAAAAACAGAAAAGAAAAGTCTCTCACAGTGGAGGGGAAACAGGGAAGGTGAGAGGAATGAGTGAATCTTATTCTCATAGGATTTGGCTTAAGGAGGGAATAACATACACATTCAATTGGGTATGGAAATCTGTCTTACCCTACAGGAAAATAGGGGGAGAAGGGGACAAGAGCAGGGGGATGATAGAGGGAGGGCAGATTGGGAAAGGGGTAATCAGAAGTAAATACTTCTGAGGAGGGACAGGGTCAAAAGAAAGAATAGAATAAATGGGAAGGTAGGATAGGATTTAAGGGAAATAGAGTTAGTTTTTCACAATATGTCTACTATGGAAGTGTTTTGTATAACTGCACATGTACAACCTATATTGAGTTGCTTGCCTTTTCAATGAGGGTGGGTGTGGAGGGAGGAAGAGAGAAAATTTGAAACCTAAAGTTTTAAAAACATATGTTTAAAAAAATGTTTTCACATGCTACTGGGAAACAAGAAATACAGGAAATGGGGTACAGAAGTCTATCCTGCCCTACAGGGAAATAGAATGGGAAGGGGATAAGAGAAGGGGGGAGAGATAAAAGAGAGGACAGACTAGGGGAAGGGATATTCAGAATGCATGCCATCTTGGTGTGGGGGAAGGGGTGAGATGGGGCGAAAATTTGGAACTCAAAAACTTGTGAAAGTGAATGTTGAAAACTAAAAATAAATAAATTTATATTTAAAAAAAAGAAAAAGAAAAACATTGCTGAATCAATACTTTCACATTTGTTCACAACAACACAGAAGTTTGAATAAAAATAATAAATAGCTAACATTTATCTAGCACTTACTACGTGCCAGGCATTATACTAATTATCCTACAAATTTGATTCTCCATTGTATCCATAATCTCTTCAGGGTGCACTGTCCATTCAGGATATTCATCTATCCTCTATCTCTGTACACTCATGCTCATAGGCACACACACACACACACACACACACATCCATATATAGAATAATTCAATGAGCTGACCATTGAACTTCACCATTGTCATCATCTAATCAGTATGTATTTTTATCCATATATCATCCACACTGATATAGAGAAACCTCATAAATATTTTATAGAGATAAAAGGGGTGACATTTAAGTTAGTAGTTGTTGATATAACCAACAAGCTACTTTTTTTTTTAGTGATAATACAGTTATGGCTTTTTGTGTTCTTTTAGAATCATTCTTGAAAGAGTTTGATAATCAGTCTCTGAATACCTCCAGCTCAGATTTCTCATGAATGACTTTGGCCAACACTACCAATTTTTTTTGGTAAGATTTCTACTTTGCCTCATAGCATATTGGGTACTAAGGTGATAGAGATCAAAAGTAGTTAGAATACTGTTCATGAAAATAGGTCAATATAGAAGTGACAATAAATCTGTTCCATTTCACATATATTTGTTGCCCCTTCAATTTCTTCTACAAAATGTTCTTTGAATAATCAGAGTTGGCATATTTGCATCTGATAATAACAATAAAATTAACAACAACAACAAAAAATAGCATTTACATGTTGCTTTAAGAGAACTTTCTAATATCTCATTTTATTCTCACAACCCTGGGAGATAGGTGTTATTATTATCCTCATTTTACAGAGCATAAAACTGAGGCAGAAGTTAGATGATTTGCTCAGGGTTATATAGCTAAGTAAATATCTGAGGTTCAATTTGACCTCCAGTCTTTCTGGCTCAAAGACCATTGCTCTATCTGCTGTGACACTTTGCTATTTCAAGACTTGATTTTCCCAGGCTTGCCCTTCCCCTCCAACTACATTTCACTGTTTTTTGTAAAGTGATTCCTCAGAAAGACATAAATAGAGAGACAGAGACAGAGAGACAAAGAGAACTTGTTAAGCACTTACTTTGTGCCAGACACTATGATAAATACTGGGAATACAAATACAAGAAAAAAGAAACACAGTCTCTGCCTTCAAAAAGTTTACTCTTGAGGAGGAGAAGACATAATAGAGTGCTGAAACGTGTGAAGGAGAGGAGCAGGAAAGTACGCATATAACCATAACATGGAGAGGTGGTCTGGGGCATCACAGTAGTATGAGTCTGAAGAGGTATTGATGGTTGGCATGAGTGTGTTCTCAAGTGGAGATCTGGGAGGAACTAGCCAAACCAAGGAAAAGGAAATCTACTAGGACAGAAGTAGAAAGGCTTCATGAGGTGGAAGGGGTGTCATGGTCAAGTCTGGTTTTGAGGAGACCACGATGGCTGGTGTGTATACTTATTCAAACCATTTTCTGTGAATTTCCATGCCTTTGGCAAATTTTCCATCATCTGGGAAACACTATGAAAGTGTTTTCTATAGTTTGGTGTGTGAATTTCAGTTTACAGCTGTCAAAAATCTATATAATTGATACCATTTTTTATCTCTTCCATTAGACTAAATAGTTCAGTATCATCACTCATCACCAAGCAAGCAATGCTCTAGATTATCAATGCTTTCATCACTCACTCAGGAACCTCCATTAGCTATGAGCCAAGGGGTATTTTTTAGAGATGATATTGAAGAGCAATTTCATGCTTTAATACAGAACACGGTGATTATTTTAGGTGCAAGGCACTTTGAAAACATTCATCTCTTGGAAAATAGGTATTATCACTGTCATTTCACAGATCAGAAAGTGTAAATAGAGAGGGGAAGTGATTTGCCCAATATCCCAGTAGCGTCAGAAGCAGAATTAGAATACTATCAAATTTGTCCCCTGAGGTATACGGAGACTATGAGACTGTAAGACCACACTTCTCTCTAGTGGTTATGCAAATTACTCACAAAATCTGACTCTGATTCTGATTCCATTAAGGGATAGTTTAGCAGCATAATTACTTTCTTTAGCATCCTTTTAAAATCTATAAATAAGTGCCAGGGATGGTAACATGGTATTATTTCCAAAAGTTTCGACAATATGAAGGATTTTCTGTGTATGTGTCGAAGAATCAATGTTTTAACTTTGATGTTACCTGATACTATAACTGTTTTCTTCCTTCCAAATTCCCAAAATAAATTCATGCTGTATTTAATAAGCCGATTCATAATAATTAAAATGCATGTTAGACATATTTGTATTTTAATAAGATTATTTTAAATCTTCTTGCATAAATACTATTATGTAGGTGAGGTTTTACATCATTCTGATGATAAGATATTGAATTGCCTAAAATCTTGACTTACTTTGCCCTTGTAAGACATAACTAGTTAATCATTTAAATCACTCTGAAGCAAACAGCTTAAGTAGTGAGGTATTTTGGCTGAAATGATCTAGAAGTGCTACTTTTCAGAAAGTACACTGATCGTCTTATCATCAATGTTAAATGACACAACAAAGTAATTCTGGTAATTTTTTCATATTCATTGAAGATCTCCCCTAAATTCCTCATAAGTAAGAAGATGAGAATGGAAAATGTAAAGGATGATAGAATGAGTATATACATGACTGATCCTTATTCTTCCTTTAAGACAGTCATCTGGATCCTACTTCCAGAAAATCTTTTCAAGTTAAAAATTACTGTCATGGTCCAATTTTTCAGCACAATAAAGTTCCATTTTATTGTTTATTTCTCATTTTTTTTCTCTACCCTCCCACCTTTTATTTCTATTGCTTCTTTTCCCATGTGATTCTTTCATATTTCCTTCCAACTCATTCTGAAAATTCCTCTTTTGTCTTGCTGTCTGTCTGTGTTAGTAAATCTTTCTTGACTGGACTACCACAGTACTGCGGAGGAAGGTGATTAGTGTTTTAACTATGGCTCTTCTCTTCCAGCATCAGTTGAGGAGAGAAGTTGCCTAGGGTCTCTCCTTGCTACAGTCATTTAGTTCTATAGGCAGTGCTACAGGGAAAGTGCTTTTAGAGGAAAGTAACATAGGTCTTGAGTTCTTCTTTAGTTTTTGATATCAGTTAAACACACACACACACACACGTGCACACTCAAAGTCACTGTAGCAGTTTCCAAAATGTATTGACTTGAAATTTGTACATGGATTCCTGCCATTTAAAAATATGTTAATTTCTACCTAAAAGGTTTTTTTTTTTGAGAAATCTATGTTAGAGTTCATTCTGTCAGACTCACATGAACATATATATTAACACTGGAATCTTAATTACATCAGGCATAGGTAATCCTCAGTTACCCAGGGCAATTCACTTGATGTTTACTTGAATATTTTTCTGGGCCACTTAACTCTACTGTGTGAGAGGCAGGAAGATATAGTGAATACTAGGCTGGTGTTAGGCATGAGTCAGGAAGACATGGATTCAAGTACTTCCCCTGACTATCTGTGTGAAGATAGGAAGATAGGAAAATCAGTTAACCTCTCATTACCCCAGGTAACCCTTCAAGAAGATAAGAAAAGTTATAGAAGAGTTGCTGATCTGCATTAAGTAGAATGGAATTCCACGTAGGGAATTCAATATCAATGAATCAAATATTTGTTATGTACCTATTATGTGCCTGACATGGCATAAGGCACTCAGATACAAAGACAAAAAATGAAATAATCCCTGCTGTCAAGTAGTTTACATTTTATGAGAGGAGACAGCATGTAAGCATAAACAAAATATATTTTAAAAATACAAAGTAATTAGGTGGAGGAAGTATTATCACAGATGAGGGAATCCAGAAAGGCTTCATATTGAAAGTGGCACTTGAGCTAAATTTTGAAGGAAATAAGATTCTAAGAGTTGAAGGTGAGAAGATGGCACTGGTTACAGAGAGTTCAAAAGCACAGAGATGGGAGTGTAGTGTGTAAGAAGGATAGTTTGGGTAAGAAGAGTAACTGACAACAGACTGGAAAGGGCACAGGCTGAGGGTAGGTTGTAAAGGGCTTTAAAAGACAAACAGAGAAGCTTATTTATTTAATCACAGAAAGAATAGGAAGCCACTAGAGTCTATGGAGTAGGTGGGTGTGACCTTCATTTGACCCTACAATCTTCCAAATCTTTGAAAAAGATATATTCCCTCATTGCCTCTATTTTCTCACCTTCAACTCACTTTTCAACTAGTGTTCACTAGTGTTTCACATTCATAATCCATAATTCTAAAATTCCTCTGCAAATAATCTTCTGTTCTTCCAGCTCTTCTTATACTTAAACACTAATTTTCAGTCCATACTGTAAAATCCTGTCATTTTCATCCCCTCATACATCCCAAGCCATTTCTCCAGCTCTGTCCCCACTTTCTGTCTAAAAAATATCAACTTTTTAATTCATTGGTTCAACTTTATACTTTCTTCCACCCTTGAATCCTTTATCCCATTGTCCTTTCATTGCTCTTATTATTTCTAAATTCCAACTCTGAATTATTCCTCATATTTCTTCTCCTTCAGAATTACACTTGTGAAAGTTGCAACCATGCTTACTGGGTAAACCTCAAATTTCTGTTATCCAATCTTATTTAGGCCCTCAGTGTTGCATGCCCAATACATATTGACTGGGAACTCCTCATAGCAGCTATTCCAAACTGCCTCTTCTCAAACCAAGCTACCTATATTACTCTTTTACCTTCCCTCTCAGTAGAGTGTCAAACTTGAAAAAAAAAAGAGGCCATTCTCCTTCAGCTCTCTCTGCTCGCAACCAGTCTCTCACTTTAAATCAAGGTCAATCTCCAAACTTCTTCTTTGTTGCAGTCTCCAAAAATGAGATGGTTCTTCTTTCTAATTTTCATCTGTGTTCTTGATTCTCTCACATCTTCTCCAGGAGGTTAGGTTGCCCTTTCCAACATTCCTTCTATTTGCTTAATTTCTTTCGTGTTTTGTTTTAGTTTTTACTAATATCTTTTATTTTATGTCACCTTAATTTCCCAGTCTACTCCTCCTGCCCACCCCACAAAAAGTCATCGATCCCTTCTTTATTACAAGAACAAAAAAGAATGGAGAGGGAGGGGAAAAGCAGTTCAACATAACTAAGCTACATACCAATCAGTTCTAATGGTAAAATGCAATGTTCTGCATCCAAAGTCCCCAACCTCTGCAAAGGACAGGAAGCACATTCTCATATCTCTTCCTCAGAGCCAAGATTGGTAATCGTAACTACAGAGTTCAGTTTTCATGCTGTTAGTGATGTGTTTTTTCCCATTTACATTATTTTAGTCACTCTATTGTTTTCCTGAGTTCTATTACTTCATTTTCCATTGCTTCCCATGTCTTATTATGCCTCCCATATTCTTCATATTCATCATTTCTTATAGCACAATAATTAATTGATTACATATATGTCCCACAGTTTGTTTAATTATGCTCCAGTTGATAGGTATCTACTTTGTTTCTAGTTTTTGTGGTACTACAAAAAGTGCTGCTATAAATATTTTGCTGTATATAGGGCCTTTTTTAAAGTATTGCTTTTCTGGGATTATATGCCTAGCAGTTGGATCTCTGGATCAAAGAGGAGGGACATTTTCATCACTCTCTCAGCATAATCCCAAATTGCTTTCCAGAATGGTTGGCTCTTTCCTTAGTTTTCAATATCTTCTTATCCATTGACTTTATCTCTGCTGCCTATAAACAAGCACAAGTTTTCCATGCTTTAAAAAAAATTTTTTTACTTGATTCTCTGATCTTCTATGTCTTTTCTCCCTTTCATACCCAAACTCTTTAAAAGAGATGTTGACCTGCATTGCCTCTACATTCTCACCTCTTATTTTTCAATTTCTTTTAACTTTGTCTCTGTACCACTACTTAACTGAAACTGCTCTTTCCTAAGTTACAAATGATGTCTTTACTGCAAAATCCAATGGTCTTTTTTTTTTCAGTTGTCATCCTTCTCAGTGACTTCTCTGCAGCATTTGATACTATTGACCACCCTTTCCTCTTTCACACTCACTTCCTTGGATTTTTGTGATACTACTCTATTGTGGCTCTCTTTTTACCTGTCTGCCTGCTCCTTCTCATTCTCATTTGAAGGATTATTGTATAGTATTCATTTCTATGTATGCTAGCATCCCCCAAGACTTTGTCCTGCATCCTCTCTTCCCTCTTTATACCTCTCAGTTGCTAATCTTATCAGCTCCAGTAGGTTCAGTTATAATTTCTATTCAAATACCTTCCAAACCTATGTGTTTGTAGAGTGCAATTAGTCAAATCACCTTATTTTAGAGATGAAATTGAGGCCCAGAGAGGTTAAGTGATTTGTCTAAGGTCACAGAGAAGTAAATGGAAGAACCAGGATTTAAACCCAGTTCCTTTGATTCCAGATGTAGCAGCACACTATCTCCTGAATGGGGCAGCTAGGCGGCACAGTGGATAGAGTGCCAGGCATGGAGTGAGGAAGACTCATCTCCCTGAGTTCAAATCTGGCCTCAAATTCTTACTGGCTATGTGACCCTGGGCCAGTCATTTAACCCTATTTGTCTCAGTTTCTTATCTGTAAAATGAGCTGGAGAAGGAAATGGCAAATCATTTCAGTATCTTTGCCAAGAAAACCCTAAATGGAGTTATGAAGAGTAGGCCATGACTGAAAGGAGTGAAAAACAACAAAATCTACTGAACCATCCAACGGTTGATGGACTTGATAAGATCTATGCATGTAAAAGCTATTACAACAGTTTACTTTTGCTAGACACATCCATCTCTATTATCTCTTGCAATGTCATGCTTAACAGCTAACGCCTTCTGGTTATTTGAATGGAAATGAAGACAGTGGAAGATCCTGCCTCACCCCCATCTAGTTTCTACCAGCACAAATGTTCCTAAATTAGTAATACTAGATTGAAGTTGTGATTTCCTTTCAAAACAGGCATAGAGCAAGACCCTCTGGATTCAATACAGTAGAGGCTGAGGAGGGAGATAGATATCTATTTACTTATTGGGGCTCAGACACTCTGACAAACTGATTCCTGGCAAAGCATTGAACATGAACAGTAACTGAATCACCCACAAATTTCCAGTGTATATGCATTGCATTACTTCAAAGGAGGTAGCATGAACAAAAGACACATGATTGAGCTTGGGACTTCATTTGAACAAAAGTAGGTGTGGCTTCTGTAACTTCCCTCCTATTAGTCTCTTTGCTTTTGTGGAAGGAGCTGAAGCCTTATGACTATGCTCCTACTTTTCCTGTCTTACATGTGGGCTTCTAAGGGAGCTGGAGGCCAGTTGGTTCTATGGCTCCTTTTCTCTTGCCTTGACATTGTGAAGGGAACAGGAGCCTGAAGGTTTACTACTAGTGCTGCTAGGCTTTTTAAGGAGTTAAAGACCAGTGACTCTGTGGTTAACTTTGCTCTCTGGCTATAAAGGGAGGGGGAGGCTAGTCACTGTGTTTCTTACCTCTACTTCTCATAGTCTGGGAGAGTTCTGGGCTTTCCTCTTGGTCTTGCTTTTTGAATAGGAACTGAGATGAACAACAAAGGACTGATGTATGTATGTATTGCTTTTTCTCTCTCCTTCTTTACCTCCGTATACAGGGGTGTAGTGGAGCCAGTTTAAATAGGTGGAAGCCGATTGTTAAATTTTCAGTGTGAGTATTTACAACATGGAAACCAACAAACACTGTAAATCAGGGTTTCAATTATTGTTTCATTGATTTCTAGGCTTAATAAAGTGATGGGGGAAGTATTAATGATGCATAAATATTAAAATTTAAAATGTGCTACATGTACAGGTTTTTTTCTCCCAGAGAGTCATTTGTTAAACATTTGCCAGCACATTCTACTCAGAAAGGATCATTTGGATTCAGACCAAAAATGCCCAATTGGGACTAGTTGAGACACTCCACTGTAATCCTCTTTATAGAAATAATCTCATCATTTACATGTCTGGAAGTATTGTAAAGGGCACTAGTTGTATTGCAGAGAATTGATTATTGATATAATTTTATGATAACACCTATCTCACAGAGTTGTTGTGGGAATCTAATGCGATAGGACATAAAAGTGCTCTGCAAATCTTAAAATACTATATTAATATTAGCTATTATATTCATAATTATTGAGCTAATGATTCCCTTGATGGACCAAGTGCTAGACAGTTCAACTTATACTAGATTAATTGTGTCACTAAGGCTTCCCCTATATTCTATATACAGTTCCATATGCTTTTTATATTCTATATACAACTATATCCCAGTTGTTCCCATTAAATTCTTTTCTACAGAGTAAGATCCTATAGTTATTTTGTGGTTTCAATTATGTTGTATGCTAAGACCAAGGCCAAAAGATACCAAGACTCCAGGTACTCCAACAGATTTAGAAATGTAGAATCAGCAGCTGGTGAATGTTAAGAGAGCACCTTCTTTCTCCCTTCCTTCTCTCCCCTCCTATGTGGTAACACCAGGGATTTGATTTCTTGGGTGAGAATGAGGTCATGTACTAGAATGATGGCTGTAGGAATAAAGAAGGGACAATAGGATCTTGTAGAGATCTAATTAGAGGTAGGAATCAAAGATAACCAAGTTTCAAACACGGGAAATTAGATAAATGATAGTAGCAGTAACAGATACAGTGAAGTTACAAAGAAGAGTGGGTTTGAGGGGAAAGATAAATTCAGTTTTGAGCTTATTGAACAATATTGTTAGAAGGACATCCTATTGGTAGTTGAAGATGCCTTTCTAGAGATCAAGTCTGGAGATAAAGTTTCAGAAGTTATCCACACAGAGATAATACTGAATTATAGAAGTGAATGAAATTGCCAGAAGGAGAAGGTGTCTGAGGACTGAACATCAGGAAATAATAATTTAAAGGGATCAGGAAGATGGGGAAGCAAAGAAACAGGGAGTGTCTTCAGTTATACAGATAATTGCCTCATCTCTTCCCTTTATTTTGTAGATATGGACTCAATGAAATAAATTTTGTTGTTCTTGTTCAGTAATTCAGTAGTAGCCAACTCTTCATGACTCCACAGCCCATACATCCATGGAGTTTCCTTAGCAAAGATATTGGACTAGTTGGCCATTTCCTTCTCTAGTGGATCAAGGCAAAGAGGTTAAGTGACTTGCCCAGGGTCACACAGTTAGTATCTGAGGTCAAATTTAGATTCAGGTCTTCCTGACTTCAAGCCCAGCATTCTATCCATTGAGCCTCCTAGCTGCCTTCAAGGCAAAGAGAGGTTAAGTGACTTATCCAAGACTACACAGCTACTAAGTGTCTGAGGCCAGATTTGAACTCAAGTCTTCCTGACTCCAGGCCCAATGCTCTATATACTGAGCCATCTAGCTGCAGCAACCAATATAAATTTACCCCTTCCCTTTCTTACATTTAAGTTAAAAAAGAACAATCAGCACATAGAAGCTTCAATTAAAAATATTTGTAATTTCCATATGGTTATTAGTAACATTTACTTATTCTTAGATGTGGCCTGGGTGGTTTTAAACTAAACCAATGATACTTTAATTTACTACAATTAATTGCTGCCAAAATGATTTTGAATTATCTTAGAAGAATAAGGACTCCAGAAATACATGTTGAAAGAAGATAAGAGCAAAGAAAGTCACTTTGGGAAATATGGCATGTATTAGGGGAATCATCCATGAATTCTTGTGGTTTGCAACAGAAATATGATAAATGGACCTCCACAATGCCAGTGCTTTGGATTGACTGCTGTTAGATTCCTGTAATCCTCAGCCCTGGGATCTTGTCCAACATGTTTACCCCACTTGGTAGAACTACTTGTGTTTAACATAGAAACAAACTCTTTAGCACTTCCAACAAAGAGATCGAATCCCTTATCACTCACACTTAGAATATTTTTTTAAAGAAAAACTAACTTGGAAAAAGAAAGCTGTTCATCTTAATAGTGCTGACCTCAAAGACTTCTGAAAAATTAGCCAATGAAGTGCTTTACCTAATGTCATCCTGTAATTGGCAAAATGCCCAGGCAAAGATATTAAGGTGCATAGTTCTATATGAGAAAAAAGTGTCAAGTTGGAAAGCATTTTCATCTGAATGTCAGTTATTAATCAGATGCACATGATTTGCCCCTTAGATATAACCTATGAGTTGGTAACAAGCATGCTCACTTCTCAATCATACTTCCCTATGAGTTCTGCCTCATCATATAGAATCAAGATATTTAAGCCTATAAAAGGAATAGCATATAAGAAATACACTTAATTATTTCCCAGGCCTTTGCATGTCTAAGTACATGCTCTTCTTACATTGTTGTGACACAAAAATGCAAAATGTTGGCCATCTGGTGGCCAACCTTTTCTAAACATGGATAGGCTAGCTCTTGGTAGATAGAGATACATCCTGTCCCTGGGCCTCTATTCAAAATTTTTCCAATTTTGTAGGACCTGCAAGAGTTTGAGTGCCTCTGGAATAACATGATAACCCAGGTCAGTCTCCATGTTGTGATGAGTCACAGGCAAGACTACACTAACCAGCCCTAATTAGCATAGGAGTAAATGGAGCTTTGCTCCAAAGAGCCAACACCTTGGGAAGGGAAGCACTTCCTTCCAGAAGGGATCACTATCCCAACACCTTGCCTTTCAGTCCTCTTCTGGTTCATGTCAAAATGAGCCTTCTCTACCAATATTAGGGGTCCATTCATGATGCCTTTGTTCTAGTAATTGCCTTTCCTTACAAACACTGTGATTGGTAGAACTAGAAAATAGGTTTATTCTTTTTGATGGGACTACATCTGAGTTACAGTGTCTTCTTTATTGCTACTCCACTCCAATTGTTTTTGCATCAGGTGAAAAAATTCTAGTTATAAATGGAAGACAGAAAATATGAAGTGAGATAAAGATTTATGGCTTAGGTCATTAAGTTAGTGTAGGCCAGAAATTTAATGGAATTTTTGTTCATCCTTCTTTTTCAAAGAGGACAATGTTGGGGTCAGGGTACAGTGTATTTGACTGTGGCTGATTAGTCCAATATGAGATTGGAATGCTCTACCACAGGTCAGACACACATAGTCGAACAGAATATTTGTTATAGATTTGCACAGCTTATGCTTCTTTTGAGCTACTGCAATTTTGCTTTCCTCATGTAGTACAGCACCTTCTTTGATGCTGATATGCCATGCTGGTCAGTCCTTTGCCAGAATCTCCCACATCTCTCAAATGATACTAAAGTTCTTCAGAGAGACCTTGAGAGGGACCCTGAATGACTTCTGACAACTCTATGAGCACTTGCCTTATTTGAGTTCCCATAAAATAGTCTTTTAGGTAAGCGTGTATTTAGTGTTCAGGCTACCTGGCCAGCCCATCAGAGCTGGATTTTCTGTAGCAGTTTGAATACTTGACAATTCAGATTAAGAGAGGTCTTCAATGTCCAGTAGCTTATTATGCCAGGTAATCTGCAGAATCTTCCTAGAACAATTCAGGTGGAAGCAGTTCAGTTTTCTGGCATGATAGACTGTCCAGGCTTCACAGGCATAGAACAGTGAAATCAACACAACAGTTCTGTAGACCTTCAGTTTGGTATGCAGCCTAAGACCTTTTCTCTCCTACACTTACTTTTGGAGCCTCTTACTCTGAGATAACTCTGGGAATGAATGCATTAACCTCATCATCTCTGTATACATCCCTGAAAAGTACTGCCAAAGTAAGTAAACTTATTCATACCATTCAACATTTCACCATTTACTGTGACCAATGTTTCCACATATAGATAGTGCAGCGCTGGCTGGTAGAGGATCTCTGCTTTCTTTGTGTTAATGGTCAGGCCAAAATTAGCACATGTGACATAGAATTAAACCGTACTCTGTTGCATCTCCATCTCAGAGGTTACACTGAATGCACAATCATCTGAGAAAAGAGTCCTTCCACTTTGTTGTTGGATTTTGGCTTTTTCAAGTTTAATAGTGTGGTAGCTGACCGTGATGCCACTTTTTTTGTCTTCTTGAAGGCATCTGAAAGCATCATGGAAAATATCATGCTCAAACGTATGGGAGTGCAGTCACCAAAACTACTTGGTACTGGCTAAGAAATAGAGTGGTAGATCAGTGGAATAGGTTAGGTACACAAGACACAGTAGTCAATGACTACAGTACCCTACTGTTCCATAAATCCAAAGACCCCAGCTTCTGGAATAGGAATTCAGTATTTGACAAAAACTGCTGGGGAAACTGGAAAAAAGCATGACAAAAACTAGGCATAGACCAAAATCTTACAACATATACCAAAAAAGAGTCAAAATGGGTACACAATTTAGATATAAAGGCTGATACTATAAGCAGACTGGGAGAGCAAGGAATAGTTTGCCTATCAGATTTATTGGAGAACAAAAGAATTTATATCCAAACAAGAGATAGAGAACATTATGAAATACAAAATAGACAGTTTTGATTACATTAAATTGAACAGTTTTTGCACAAAGCCAATGCAACCAAGATTAGCAGGGAAGCAGAAAACTAGGAAAGAAGTTTTTACAACCAGTATCTCAGATAAAGGCCACATTTCTAAAATATATAAAGAACTAAGTCAAATTTATAAGAATACAAGTCATTCCCCAATTAAGAAATGGTCAAAGGATATGAACAGGCAGTTGTCAGAGGAAGAAATTAAAGCCATCTATAGTCATTTGAAGAAATGCTCTAAATCTCTATTGATTAGAAAAATGCAAATCAAAGCAACTCTGAAGTACCACATCAGACCTATAAGATTGGCTAACATGACAAAACAGGAAAATGATAAACGTTGGAGAAGATGTGGGAAAATTGGAACGTTCATGCACTGTTGGTGGAGCTGTGAACTGATGCAACCATTTTGGAGAGCAATTTGGAACTATGCCCACAGGACTATAAAAATGTGCATATCCTTTGACCCAGCAATAGCACTTCTGGGGCTGTATCCCAAAGAGATCATAAAAAATGGGAAAAGGACCCACAGGTAAAAAAAAAATTATAGCAGCTGTTTCTGTGGTATCAAAGAATTAGAAATTGAGGGGATGCCCATCAACTGGGGAATGGCTGAACAAGTTGTGGTATATAAATAGAATGGAATACTATTGTGTTATAAGAAATGATGAGGCTTCCACTTCTGGTAGCCAAGATAGCAGAGTAAAAAGGTAGTCGCTCTCACCCTCCCCTGTTAACCTCTGAAAACCCAGAAAATATCACCCCACAAAAAAAAAAAAAACAAACCCTGGAATAGCTGAACTAGAAGAAAGACGGGAACACCAGTGCAACAGCCCAGTAAAAGGGCCTCCCAGTGCCTCAGCAAAAATAAGGGAAGCAGCACTACAAAGGGCCCCAGGCAGACAAGCACCCTGAAGCATTCATCTGAAAGGAGCTGAAGAAAGCAACCTAGAGTCTTCCTAAAGTCCCAGCCTTGCTGATTTCAACCCAACACCAAGTAAGCTGTCAGAATCCTACAGCTTCCAACTGTCAACCAGGAAGAGATCCTGAAGCCCAGGGGGTAGAGCAGGCAAACACCAACACCTGGACCTCCAAGTGCCTCAGTGAGGGCAGGGGAACTGGTGGAAACCAGCTCAGAAAACCACCAGGTGCCTCAGCACTCTACCACAAAGGAATCTCCCAGTGCATTAGCAAAAATGAGGGAGGCAACATTGCAAGTGGCCCCAGGCAGATAAACACCCTGCAGTACCCATCTAAAAGGAGATGAAGAAAGCTAAAGGAAAGGAAAAGCAGGCAACCTAGAATTGCCTGAAAGTTCCAGCCTTGCTGATTCCAGCCCAACGTGAGGTAAGCTGCCAAAACCCTACAGCCCCAACTGCCAACTTAAAAGGTCCCAGCACACAAAGCCAGTGAACGAGACCTAGGCTCCCAACACAAGAAGCTTGAGTCAGTGCCCTCTGTTCCACAGCAGGAGAGCTCAATCTCTTTAAAGGCCAGGGAATAAAGAAACCATGAGTAAAAAGAAACGTACCATAGATTCATATTATGAGAAGAGTGGAGATGAAGACAAATTCTGAAGGGGACAACATTGTCAACAAACCCACATCTGCAACATCAAAAGGGAATATGAACTGGTCTGAAGCCCAAAAAGCCTTCTTAGAAGAGCTCAAGAAGGAAAGGATTTTGAAAGTCTAATGAGAGAGGTAGAGGAGTCCTTAAACAATACAATTGGCCAATTGGAAAAAAAGTACACTGAAGAAAACAAGTCCCTAAAAAATAGAATTGGCCAACTGAAGAAGGAAGTACAAAAGCTAACAGAAGAAAACAATTTGTTAAAAACTAGAATTGGACAAACAGAAACTGATTCTATGAGAGAGCAAGAATCAGTGAAACAGAAACAAAAAAAATGAAAAAATGGATGAAAACATAAAATACCTCATTGGTAAAACAACCGACCTCGAAAATTGATCCAGGAAAGACAATTTAAAAATCGTTGGATTACCTGAAAATCATGATGAAAATAAGAGCTGGACAGTATCTTTCAGGAAATCATAAAGGAAAACTGCCTGAAGTCCTAGAACCAGAGGTAAAATAACCATAGAAAGAATCACTGTCACCACCTGAAAGAGATCCCCAGTTGACAATGCCAAGGAATATAATAGCAAAATTCCAAAATTACCAGATGAAAGAGAAGGTGCTGCAAGCAGCCAGAAAGAAATAATTTAAATGTCATGGAACCACAGTCAGGATTACACAGGGCCTTTCAGCTTCTACATTAAGAGACCACAGGGCATGGAACATGATATTTTGTAAGGCGAAGGAGCTTGGATTGCAGCTCAAGATCAAGTACCCTGCGAAAATGAGCATGATTTTTCAAGGGAGGAGATGGATATTCAACGACATAGGGGACTTCCAAACTTTCCTCATAAAAAGACCAGAGCTCAACAAAAAATTTGATCTTCAAGTACAAGATTTAAGAAAGACATAAAAAGGTAAATGGGACACAAAGATACAATCTGTTGTTAATAAGGGCAAACTGTCTACATCCCTACAAGGGAAGATGACACTTGCAACTCTTGAGAACTGTATTGTTATTACACCATGTTAAAGGAGTATACATAAAGGGGGTGGATATTAGTTGACTTTGATGTAATGATAAAAAAAAATCTAATCAAGTGGGTTAAATGGATCCAAGTGAGTGAATTAGTCTGATCTTAGAAAATGTTTTGAGAAAGGAGGAGGCAGATAAGGGTAAATTACATTACAGGAAAAGACAGAAAATCCTATTGCAGCAGAGGGAAAGAAGGGAGGGGGTGAGCATTGTTTGAACCTTACTCTTATCAGATTTGGCTCAAGGAGGGAATAACATAGTCAGTTGGGTATAGAAATCTAACTTTACCTATGGGCAGTGGGAGGGAAAGGGGGAAAGTAAAGAGAGGGGGGATAGAAGGGAGGGAAGAAGCAGTAAGGGCAAAGGGGAAGAAAAAGGAAAGGGATAATAGAAGGGAGAAGAGACAGGAGGCAGTGGTCAAGAGCAAAACACTAGTGAGGAGGGAAAAGGAGAAAGGAGAAAGAAAAGCATAAACAGGGTGAAAAAAGGATGGAGAAAAAGACACAGATAGTAATCATAACTGTGAAAGTTGAATTGCTATCTTTTTTTTTCTTCTCTTCTGTTGAGTTTTGTTTCCTCTTTCTGATGGCTTTTTCCTATTGGTTTTAATTTTTACTTACAACTTCACTAATGTGAAAATATGTTTAATAGGAATGTAAATGTATAGCCTATATCAGATTGTGCACTGTCTTGGGGAGGGTGGTGGGGAAGAAGGGGAAGAAAAATTTTAAATTCAAAAGCATATAGAAGTGATTGTTGATGAACCAAAATAAATTAATAAAATTTAAAAAAAATAAGCCAGAGGAAAAAAATCTCAAATGTCCCTGATTTCTTGGTGACATGTAAATCCTCCTCTTCAATCAGCTGATCTGTAAATCTTTTAAATGTAGTTTAATTTGTAACCTGACTTAGTTTACCTACAGTTTGTTTGACAAAATTTGTTTCCTTTAAGGAATGTATAAGATTATGACTCTGTTTAACTAAGTTTGTTGAACTTTTATAACAATTGAAGGAAGTATGGAATTATGGCTCTTTCTTCTCTTTAATTTTTATGGCCTAAAAGAAATATACAAGACTGCAATATGTGAATGAATTATTTCTCTGTCACTGTGATGTAATTTTCTTATAAGAAACCTTATTAGGATCCTAATAGGGGTTCAGATATTTTCTGAGACCTGAACCTATGCTTCAGTATAATAATAAAACCCAGGTTTTTCTCCAAAGAAAAATGATGATCAAGTAGACTTTAGAAAACCCTGGAAAGACTTGTACACAATAACAGCCACATTGTGTGATGACTAACTTTGATAGACTTAGCTCTTCTCAGCAATGCAAGGGTCTGAGAGATCTCCAAAAGTCTCATGATGGAAAATTCTTTCCCCATCTAGAGAAAGAACTATGGAGTTTGAATGCAGATCGAAGCAGACTATTTGCTCTGTTTTTTCCTTCTGTTTTGTTTTGTTTCTTCTTTCTTGTAGTTGTTCCTATTGGCTTTAATTGTTCTTTACAACATGATAAATGTGAAAATATGTTTAATAAGAATGTATATGTAGAGCCTGTATTAGATTGCATGCCATCTTGGGGAGGAAAGCAAGGAAGGAGGGGGAGAAAATTTAAAACTAAAAGTTTGTGGAAGTGAATGTTGAAAACTAAAAATAATTTAATTGTTTTTTAAAAAAGCATGAGAGGAAACACACAGCCTGCTTCACTCCTTTGGTGACTGGAAAAGCTTGAAAGCCTCATCCTTCATTCAGAACTTATGTGAGAATGCCATCATGAAACTGGCATACAATACTGATAAACTTCTCTGGGGAACCACATTCTCTATCATCTTCCACAAGCTCTCACAATTGACAGTATCAAAGGCTCTGGTCAGGTCAACAAACACTGTATATACATCTCTGTTTGGCTCCTGCCATTTCTCCTGGAGTTGTTTGAAAGAAAATGCCATGTCAACCATTCCTCAGCCCTATCTGAAGCCACACTCACTGTTGGGCATCTTCCAGGTGAAGACTCAGCCAGTTAAGGAAAACTGACTGAGAAGAAGCTTGCCAGCAATGACTAAGATGGAGATCCCCTTGTGACTGTCACAGTATGGCCTGTTTCCTTTTCCTTTATAGAGATGGATGATGGAAACATCCTTGGTCCCTTGGATGATAACTTCCTCTTGCCATATAATCTAAAAGATTTTAGTCAGCTTCTGAACACTGAACCACCTCACCTGGAGATGTCTGCTGAGATGGAATCAGTGTGAGACTCTTTGCCACTCAAATTAGCTTTATGACATTCAATATCTCTTCTTCAATTGGAAGTTCAGTTAGAGAGGGATTGACTACAACTTGAAGCATAGAATTAGTGGCTTCAGCATTGGTTGATGATGATCTATTGAGAATATTATGGAAGTGTTCAGCCTACCTTTCCAGGATCATGTTTGTAACACTGATTAGTGTGGCTATATCAGTTCTAAGTAGCTGAGATGCACCAGAAGTCTTTGGCCCATAAATAGTCTACAGGGTACTTTAGAAGTGGTTTGGATTGTTGCTGTAGGCATAAAATCAAATCTTATCTGTTTTCTTACTGAGCCAAAAATCCTGCATCTCTATAAGCTTCTCTTGCACTTTAGTTTTGATGGAATTAAGCACTGCCTTCTTGGAGACAGACAAGCTGTCTTGCTGGTAAACCCTGCTGAGTTCTCATTTTTCATTTAGCAACTTCTGTATTTCCCTATCATTTTCATCAATATGCTTAGTCTGAGGTTCATATAGTTTAAGTATTAAGTAGATTTATTAAGATAGTACTTATTAAATTTGAAGTTAAAAGGAATAGATTTTTAAAATCTATTTTTTTAAAATAGCTGTCCATGTAATTTATACATCTAGAATGGAATTTGCTGCCATTAACTAATAAGAAATACCAAGTTACCACATTTACAAATAAAGTAGGAGGCAATAAAAGAATCCTATGTAAACCAATAGCTAATTTGCTTCATAGATTTCATTTAAAAAATAAACTTTATTTTTATTTCTCTCAATGCAACTATCTAATCTATTAGGTTTGGGCCTGCACTCTTAGTAGGATGAGAGGAGGCACGTAGAAAAGTAATGTTTGGGACATAGCCTGTTTCTCTTAAGTGATTTTCAGAAGAGGTCTGGCTTGGGTCAAAGTGCCTCACTCCGACCCTCTGAATCCCACTGATCTAAGGTTTTTTTTTCAAGAGTATTTAAGGAACATTTGGAGTGTATTATCCATCTCCCTTATCCCTTGCCTGTTCTGGGGAGTATTTCCGGCCTTCTCCCCATATTTTCCTCTCTTCTTCCCCATTCATTGTCAAACTATCTCTACCTTCCTTACTCACAACATCATAGATCTAGAGCTGGAAGGCCCTCAGAGTCTAATTCAATTCCCTCATTTTACATATGAAGAAACTGAGGCTCAGGAAATTAAACTAATTGCCCAAGGTCATACACATGGCTAGGTATAGCAGGAAGAGGGTTAAATCTGGTAGATGGGTCTGAATACCAACTCAGTCTCTGTGACAAGTTTTTTAACCTTTTTAGCCTCAGTTTCCTCCTCTGTAATGAGAGGTGATAGGAAGCAATGACCTCTGTAGTCCCTTCTAGCTCTGAATCTATGATATTCTCTGGGAATCCTCTAGCCAGGTGGGCTGTTATTATTTCTGTACAGGACAGAAAGGCTGTTGAGGTCATGTTTAAACTATTTCTTTACCATTTTGTCCTTCAATCCCTTTTCTGTTGATGAAAGATAGAGCCTTAGGAAGATTTACCTCAGATAAAGAGTACTATAAAATCTAAGAAATAAAGTAGGTGTCTGACTCTAAGTTAAGTGACAGTAAAGGACAGAATAGGAATTTCACCTGTGATAGCATTAATATAAGGAACTACCAGATGAGCAATTTCCCTCAACCAGTTCAAGTCAGCACTTTCCTTGCAATTTAAAAATCTCAAAGAGTTGCCAAGAGCTCTAAGAGGTTAGTGACTTACCCAAAGTGACACATCTAGTTCATGCCATTAGTGGAACTTGAACCCAGGTCTTCTTAACTTTAAGAACTACTCTCCCTCAATTAGGATGGCATAGTGTCTGCCTTTCCTACAGTAGAGGATAAGGCCTTTAAACAAAAGTCAAATCAGAGAAGAGATCCAAAAAAAAGAAATTGACAGGTAAATTCTAAGAAGAGTTCAAAGGGCCAACTACAGTATTCTTATATTCTTAGCCTCAGCCTCTGTACAAAAGTGCAGAATGTGATCTGGTACAAGTGAAGGAGAATCCATAGTTACTGTCTGAGAAGGTTGATTAAGAAAGTTTCCTTGGATATCTGAAAAGATCATCATAGTTATTAGCTAAGACTGCTGATTGAATATAACTGTAGATTGAGATTCAATTCTCCCCTTTTTAATGTAAACCTTTCCTGATACCCTCAATTGCTGGTGCCTTCCTCTATCTATATACCTTACTTCCTGCCATCAATTGCTTTGTATTTAATTTGTATATATGTTTATAGGGATAGGAACTAGACCTATGATTTTATTCATATTAAGAAACTCATGTGTGAGGAAACCATTACCAATGCAGGTCAGCACCTATCCAGCAACTTATACGGTCTAAGAGTTCCCTAGAACACTGAGAGGTTGGGTGACTTGCCCAGAGTTGAACGGTTAGTATGTGTCAGAAGGAGGACCTGAATCCAGATCTTCCTGGTTTCGAGGCTGAGTTTCCAACTACTACGTCACACTGCCTCTCCTATATATGTGTATCTATGTCTATCTTGATAGAACACAATCTCCTTATGGGCAGGGACTTTCACTTTTGTTTTTATATTCCCAGTACCTACCACATTTCTTGGCACATAACAGACACAATAAATTTTGTTGAATGATGGTTTGATTGAGTGATTAAAGTAAAACCTAAAGCAAGTTTCACAACTAATGGCTGAGCATTTTGTCTAAGGAAAACTGTAGCTTTTCCTGAAGAGGAAAGAATTGCTAATCATAGTACCTTCAAGAGGAAGAGGCCAGGGTTACAGTTACCAAACTAAAGGCAGTGAAATTATGACCAAGCTTGGCTCAAAAGAAAAGAGATGAGAAGGTAGCTCTCCTCTTTTTGTTTTATAGAAGTGGGGAATTATGGGTGAGGAATATTGCATATGATGTCAGATTTTTTTTGATTTGGTTAGTCTGGCTGAATTGCCTTTATTTTTCCACACTTTTAAATTTTGGCACAAGAAATAACCAAGTCAGAGGGAAAAGAATATTGAAAATAGCACATAGGCTAAGAACTACAGTTGAGTCAAAAAAAGATGCTGAAAGGGCAGGTGGATAGAGTATAACAAAAGAGTAGCAAAAATCATATTATTATATCAATAAATGCAGAAAATGCTTTTGATGATGTTCAACACTAATTTCTCTTAAAACAGTTGGAAGAATAGGTATAAATGGATTTTTCCTTCAATTGACTAAAAAAACCTTTTACCTAAAACCATCAACAAGCGTTATTTGTAATGGAGATAAGCTAGAAGCCTTCCCAGTATGATCAGCTGTGAAACAAGGATGTCTGCGGTCACCAATATTATTCAATATTGTGTTGGAAATCCTAGCAATAGCAACAATAGAAGAAAAAGAAGTAGAAGGAATCAGAATAGGAAATGAAGTAATAAAACTATCTCTTTTGCATGATATGGTGATATACTTAGAAGATCCCAAAGACTCACCTAAAGAGTTACTTGAAACAATTAATAATTTTAGCAAAGTAGCAGGATGTAAAGTAAATCCACATAAATCATCAACATTCCTATACATCACAAACAAAACTATACATAAGTGTCTCTGTGGGCTACATATTGACTTAGAAAATCACATAATGTTTAACTGTATTTTTATTTATTTTGTTAAATATTTTCCATTACATTTCAATGCGATTTGGTGGCACCTGGAAGTGCAGTGGGCCTCATGTTTGACACCTCTGCTCTAGGCAGCTCTCTAAGAATATAAGGTTCAGAGAATGTGCTACTATGCATTAGTAGAGATAGTTTCCTCACTTAAAAGTTTCCTATAACAATGAAATTATAGATCCAGTTTCCTCACTTAAAAGTTTCCTATAACAATGAAATTATAGATCCAGTTACTGTGCTTACAATCTGATGCTTAAGAAACTTAATGAAAAAAAAAGTAAGTGATGAAAAGGTAAGCATGAATAGAAATATGGTTTATGAAAAAGGAATGAGAGGGGCCAAAGATTTGTAGACTACACAGAAGACTCACGCTTTTAAACCATGACCACTTTCTCTGAGAAATGTATTTGTAGTTGTTGGACATGTTAAGTACTAAATAACATTGCAAAACTAAGCTAGATTAAAGTCCTAGTGAAGTTTTCAGTTCTAATGGTTTTTAAAGCTCTAATAACTTAAAAATTCATTAAAACTTTAGGAACACCCTTTACTTTTAAAGAAAAGACTTATTAATGCAGAATTTAGTGCTGAATTAGCTGTGTATGGACAGCCAATGACCTGTCAAAGCAAAGCTGAGAAAAAGTAAAAGCAAAAAGGAAGAATAATGACAAAAAGATTTCTTGAACTATTTAAACAAGTAATTACGAGAAATAGAAGTGATATTTATAATGAGAAATATATATATATATATATATATATATATATATATATATCAGAAATGACATCCATACTTAACTAAAATAATTTTAGACAGTTTAATCACTGCAAATCTATTGCCACAGGAAAAAAAAAACAAAATAACTCAGAAAAGATCTTAGTAAAGGCTACGTTTCACTTACTCATCAAGTAGAGAATGAAGGTAAACTAAACACTGGTTTGGATTATAAGTTCATCTGTAAAACCTCACATAAAATGATAGATGATTATGAGCAATAGTCTTTCATAAAGCAGAGAGAAACAATGGAGGGTAAGACAATTTTAAAGAAAGACATGACGTCCAACTAAGGAAAGTCATCCAAAGAGAATTGAAGGATGAAAGGAGAAAAAAGGCAAGATATAGAGGAAAAATGGAAAAGAGCTGTAAAAAATACTTTTAAAAATACATTTTTAACATCAAGGACAATGGACCCACTGTCTTTGGAACCCTAATATCAAAGTTTCACACGATTTTATGAGGAATATAAAAATGACACTAAAGAGAACTAAGAGTGTAAGTTTGGACAAGGTATACATAAAGATTTGTGCTGAAACACTATTGTAATAGTGCTGATGTGTTTATACAGAATGTATGTGATGAAGGGGAAAACACCAGAGGCATGGGAAAAAAATCTCAGAACTTATTACTTTCAAAACCGGAAATGACTAGGAAAACATCAATTGCTACTGATCAATAAGCTTAATCTGCCACATACATAAAGTCATAACATGACATTTTTTGTGAATCACTTATGCATAAATAAAGGACATCCTTAATGAGGGCATTAGTAGGGAATAAGGTTTTTTCAACCAATACTCAATAACAGAGCATATCTTTACCAATGTACTTATTATTTATTGATTTAAAAAAAACTTTTTTTATTTGGCAGTACAAAATACCACTTTAAAAGCCCTTTTCCAAAATGATGTCTTTCCTTACATCAAGATCATTCAAGATTTTAGCAACCCTCTAATCATAAAATTTAAAAGAGTCATGAAACAAGAAGATATATGCTTATGAAAGGTACCTGTCACTGTGATTGAGAAGATCCAGGGCAGAGTCCAAATTATATGTGGATGGTGAAATTTTCAAATGTTCCTGTTTGCAGATGACATTGCTGGTTGAATTAAGCCCTAACAGAGGGGTGGAGTGCCTGCCCCTTTACACACATATACACATATGTATATGTGTGTGTGTGTGTATACACACACACACACACACACACACACACACATATATATATATACATATATATATACATATATATATATATATATATATATATATATATATATATATATATATATATACTATCAGTTAAGAACAGTTTTTTACATTTTTAAAAATGTAAAAAAAGTCCTTCTTAGCTATGTGTGGATATGGAAGTATAATTTGCTGACCCCTGCACTAGAATATTGCAGGGCCTCTGAAAGTAGACCTGTAACCACTCAAAGAAATTAGCATTCCCATGGAAATAAGAACTTATCTTTTAAATGCCAATAGCTAGTGATGTTGTTTTATGGCAATGAGACATTTAATAATCTTTGAAAAGTTAAAAATTAATATCACATGATGGGCAATGGAGACTTTCATGGTGGGTATGAGCAGGGTACAACAGAGAATTCAAAGAGAATGGATAAAAGATGTAATCAAGGAAATGGGAAGGAAAGATGGGTTGGTCAGGTGATGAGAGAGAGATATGACAAGTGGGCTGGCCAAGTTCCCCACTCATCATCTAGAAATGATAAGGGGAAATGAGAATGCTTCCAGCATATTGGATAAACCTCCTGTGGTGAACTTAGGGGAGCACATGTACCAGAGTTGCACAGGGTGGTCAGGCATGAATCGATTAAGATCTACATCTTTGGAAAGAACTGGAACTGCAAACACAAATACATTTCAGTAATGGTAATAGCTCGTGAGCTGTGATTTAGAAGAATTCTGATTCACAAAAATCTCTCAAATCTCAGGTAGTTAATTAGAGATTCAAAATGACAGGGACCACATACTATACTTTCTTTTTTTATTCTTCCTTTGACCTTCTTCATTACGTTATGAAAAATATGTTAGCAAATATTCAAAGAATGACAGATCTTAGAGTTGGTAGGGTTCTTGGTGGTCACCTAGTGCAACCTCTTATTCTATGGTAGCACTTGTTTAAAGGATTCAACCTTTAAAGTTAATCTAAATAATCATTGTTTCCTTTATAAGAGCTTAAGGGAAACATTTCACCTTCATTTTATCATATTTCACATATAACTAACTCATATGTGTATATTTTTTTTTACTTTCATAAGTATAGTAATACTATGTAGACCCAAAGCTCTTATGATATTAGAAATCTCCTGGTCCAAATCCTTCACTTTACATATGGGGCCCTAATTCTGAGGTAAAATGAGTAGTATAGTAATGTAGAAAAGATACAGAAGGGAACAGACTTTCTATTTTTCATATTTGGAATTCAGAAAAGAACTACATACAAATAGGAAAGGATGGGATGAATGGGCATCAGATGAACCTCCCTTCTCTCTGAAACAAAAAAAGGATTGAATATATAAATATACTAAAACAGTTTGATGCAGAAATGTATCAAACATGGAAAAAATCAGGAGGAAAAATACTCTACATTGGTAGAAGCTGGGAAAGCATGCGTTAAGAGGGAGGATAATGCTGGGGTAGGAATAGCCACATGCAAAACAAACTTCCCAGTTCTGAAGGGGAAATTTAAAAAAAGGAGGGATTTAAAAAAAAAAGCAAAGAACTAGAATTGAAGGGAGTGGCCATCAATTAAGGAATGGTTAAATAAAGAGTGTTATATGGATGTGATAGAATATTTTTGTCCTGTCAGAAATGATGAAAAATAAAATTGTTTCAGAGAATCCTGAGTCATATGAACTGATACAGAGTGAAGTGAGCAGGACTAAGAGAAAAATTTATACTGAGACAGAAACGTTGTAAAGAAAAACACTGAAAAAGTTAAGAATGCTGCTCGATGCAATGACCAGCCATGCCTCTAAAGCACGGGTATCAAACTGACAGCCCTAGCCACAAATGCCTGTCACCAAAATTCCTCAATATGGCTCGAAACGGATTAAAATGTAATTGGGAAATGTTTGACAAAATAAAAACATAATACAACATAAATAATACTAATATGTGGTTTTCTAAGTCAATGTGCCATAAGGAACTGTTTTTATTTGAATTTGACACCATTGATTGAAAGGACATATAATGAATCATATTATGCATCTCCTGATAGAAAGTTTATGGACACAATGTTCAGTGAGAGATATAAATTTCTGGACATGTCTGCTATGTGGATTCATTGTCCTTGATTATACTTATTTGCTATGTGACCCAAACCCCAAAGCCAACTAGTATGGGACTCTCTCCTCATTGGTGAAGATCAGTGCTTGTATGGGGGAGGAGGCTAGAGTTGGTGAGGGATTTCTTCTGGATTCCAGTTTTGAGAAAGAAGATGGACCATTCCAATCTCTCTTCAAGATCATCAAAAGAGAAAGACTTTAGGAAGAACCCAACATATGGAATATTGATCATATCCTTATTCTCAGTTTGCTACCCTAGAGACTTCAGAGAATTTTCCCTTATGTGAGATCTAGCTCTCTCTCTCTCTCTCTCTCTCTCTCTCTCTCTCTCTCTCTCTCTCTCTCTCTCTCTGTCTCTGTATCTCAGCTACCTTGCTCCCAGTGGGAGAGCTCCTTCTCTTATGTATGCTTTCTCTAATTTCTATTTTGCTACTGACTTATATAAATGGGTTTCTTCCCTATTTTCTGTGTATGATTACTGTGGAACTGGTAGTTGGTGGGAAGGGAATCAAGCCTTGGATATAAAGCTTTAAGTCTTGGCCCCATCAAGAAATAACGATTAGGAGTTTAGCTTGAGTTGTGAAGTTATTTCCCTTCATCTAATGATACTTAAGCAAGCAGATAGCTGAATGGCCAGCCTCTGGCCCAACTTCCTGCTTTTCTTCCTGGCAGGAAATCATTTCCCTTGGAGAAGGGTAGGGAGAGGAGATGCTAGAGATGTATACTCTTGCCTCCCTTCAAGCCACACTGAGACTGGCAAATGCTACAGCTAAAATATGCTTTTTTTTCCCTTTCCATTTTTATTTGGAGGAAAGAGGTTGGGGAGTAGCAAGAGAGATGTTCTTCCTCTACTCTCAAAAAGAGTGTCATTGAAACATTTTAGAAAACAGGCAGAACGGAACAGAAGAAACACAGAAACAGCAGAAAGACAAATAGTTTTGAAAGTAACGTGTAGAATAGTCTACATCTTTTTAAAAAAGGGATATAAAATGGAGATTCACAGTTTAATATAGAACCTTTTTTTTGTTCTGCTGCGTATATTCATATACTCCTTGGTTTTTACATATAGAGTTTAAGATAAAATTTTAAAGTATTTTAAAGATAATATAATAACAGTAATTATAAAACATTTCCCTCAATAAATCTGGCATACATTCTCTCACTAATACACACAGTATCTGTGGGAAGATTAAACTTAAACTTAGAGTACAATGATAGTGAGTCACATTTGTAGGGAACGTATGTGCCCAGGGCTTTTCATTCATTCCTTTGGGACTCCTGAGTCTTAGAGTCCTTTCTCTTTTTCAGTTTCTTCTCTTTAGTCTAACTTTGGTATGCCAGCGCTAGGTCACTACTGATTTCATAGCTGGCTCTTCTTTTCTTCCACAGGTCATACTCCTAGAAGCTGCTTCTGGCCTTGAATAACTTCCTCTCTGTATCCATGTCTGTTTACAAAGTATGTCTCTCTTAACTCAGCCTTCAACTCTCTGGAACTGACTTTCCAACTGGTACATGAAGTATCCCTTTCTGGGCAAGCAGCTCTGCTGCTAGAAGCCATGTTTGATGGAGGAGGAAATTTCCCTCTCCACCTGCCACCCTTTGTTATAGTTTCAGGATCAAGGCTACAATTGCTCTGATTCTAAATTGCCTCAAACTTTCTCCAGGGCTTAGCTACTTAAAACCCCTTAGAGTTATGGTGAATTTTCAATCCAGATAATGATGCTTCCCCTTCTGACTTAATCAGAGAGATGTTCATATTTCACAAAGGGAGAATAGATCATTAACACCATGTTAACACTTCAAGTGATTATCTTTTTTAATTACATTAACTGAGCTGGGGTTGGGGGAAAACCAAAACCCCCTTTTCATTTACAATTAAAACCTAAAAAAAGCAAGTGGTTTCTTCTGAGTATGTGTTAAGGAATGGATTTTGTGCTTTTGGTCAAAACCATTTATTAATTAATGTATATACAAAGCATAGGTGGATAGAGTGTGGAGTAGAGACCATGTGTTGGGCATGCCTATAGTGCAAAGTAATTGGATATTGAAACTATTGTATTAGCATTATACGAGGACAGTAGAAGAATGTCATCAAAGAAAATTTGTGGCATTTAAAACATATTCTAATATGTTAAGTGACCTAATGAAAGCAGAGGAATTATTGCTACATCAGAATTAGATTTGGGGAAAAAAAGTCTAAATAGAAGTGTATATCATATTGATTATTATTCCCTCACTGCAAACATTAATTATATATACTTTACAATTTCTCTGTCTCTCTTCATTTCTCTATATAGATGTATATACAAACAAAATACTAATATGAATATATATATATATATATATGTAAACAGTCCAATAAATGTGAATATAGATAGATAGATAGATAGATAGATAGATAGATAGATAGACAGACAGACAGACAGACAGACAGACAGACAAATAGATAGATAGATAGATAGATAGATAGATAGATAGATAGATAGATAGATAGATAGATAGATACAAGCATATGTTATATTTATTCTGTGTAACTTGGTAATACAGCCTACACACACATATAAATTTCACAAAAGCAAGATGCATATACTCTCAGTTATATGACTTTTAGAAAGGTATAATTTAGATGATACAAACTAATCGACAATCTTTCTGAAGCTCTTCTCTAGTATAATACCTTCTAAATATGGGAATCTGAGTGATTAAACTTCAATAGATTCATAATTCTAGAAAGGCTATTTCTAAGAGGAACTTTCATGGTGGTAAATGTTTTTCCTCCATTTATATTAATATCTATTTTATATCTATTAATATCTATATTAATATCCTTATCTTGCATCAATAGACAGTGATGAGAATACTGGTAGAGAAAATTCCATCTTCTTAATAATTGACCTAGAACAAACAATGTAGGCCACTAAATGAGTTTGAAAGGAAGCCTCCTCCAGGATGAGAACATCTTGGGGCTCTGGTGGTCAATAATAATAACTGATATGTACATAGTGCTTTGTATATATTTTCTCTTTTGAACCTCACAACAACACTGTTAGATTGGTAGTACAGATATTATTATTATTATTATCCTGGTCTCATAGAAGGAGACAAATACCCTGAGGGACAAACAGGATGAAGTATGACAGGCAAATCATACCTCTGCCACTACCTCAACCACCATCCTTCTTCAGACCCTAATGGAGAGTCCAAACCCTAGGAATAGTAGTGTTTTGATCCATCCAGACTATCAGTCTTCCTGCCTGGTCCCTGAAACCATTCATGGGAATGATTTCTGTGAGATATGGATCCATTATCTTTGCTACCACCTATACCAACTACTGAACTAATTGCCATCACTTAAAAAGTAAGCCCAAGGTCCCTGGGAATCATATTCAATATAGAATTTCCCTTGTGGGTTCCTCTGCATTTTGAAGGATGGAAGATGTCTCATCATTAAGGCAAATCAAAATATTGTGCTTTCATGCAAAAAAGGAGTACCAGCAGATGTCTGGATAATTGAAGTCTCCCCTAAATATTATCCTACAGTTGGTGGCAGGCAAGCTAGCCCAAGTAAAGCATCAAGGCACTTTGAAGGAAAGTCGGGAGAAACATATGTCAGGCAAGTTGAACCACAACTATGACCTTGATTACCACCTCTCCTTGTACCCCAATGGAAACAGTATAGGACCCTGAGCCTAAAAGCCTTGAGGGCAACAACATCATTGGGGATACCCTTCAATCATACACATATCTATTTTACATATACCTAGGCCTTTTTCTTTCTCTCCTCTTTTAGCTTAAAGCCCTTGTGGATAGATTTACTTGACACCAGACAAATGCATTCCAACCAGTCTTTATTAGATATTAGGATGAACTTATATTTTATCTTAAAAAGTGTATATGGGTAGGAGTGACATATTTAGACCTACTCTTTCTAAAAATTACTTTCTGCAGCTGTGTGTTGGATAGATTAACATGGAAGGAGATTTGAGGCAAGAAGACTAGTTAGAAGGCTATGATAATAGTTCAGTTGAAAGTCGATGAGGCTCTGAAATAAGGTACTTGGTGTCTATGTGAGTGAATAAAAGTGAAAGATGCAATATCTCTATGAAAGACATGTTGTAGAGGCAGAACTTGGATGACTAGGAAGATAGTGATTTCCTCAACAGTGGGAAGGAAGTTTAGAAGAATGATGGGCTTAGGGAGAGGGAAGGTAATGAGTTCTGTTTTGGAAATGTTGAGTTAGAGACATTGGTTATGTGGGGCTGGAGCTTAAAGAGACACTGGAGCTGGATGTAAAAAAAAATGGGAATTACAAGCGTAGAAATAATTGCGCCAATGGTAGTTGATAAGATATCCAAGTGAGATAATATCTATATCTATATAACTGTATATCTATATAACTATATATCTATGTCTCTCTATATATACATACATGTATACATATATACATATACATATATGTGTGTGTGTATATATATATATATATATGTGTGTGTGTGTGTGTGTGTGTATATATATAGAGAGAGAGAGAAAGAGAAAGAGAGAGAGAGAGAGAGAGAGAGAGAGAGGGAGAGAGAGAGAGAGAGAAAGAGAGGGAGAGAGAGAGAGAGAGAGAGAGAGAGAGAGAGAGAGAGAGAGAGGGAGAGAGAGAAAGAGAGGGAGAGAGAGAGAGAGAGAGAGAGAGAGAGAGAGAGAGAGAGAGAGGGAGGGAGAGAGACTGGATAGAGTCTTGGGGAACATCAATAGTGGTCAAGACATGGCTGAAGATCCAGCAACAGAAACTGAAAAGGAGAGTCAGAAAGAGGTATTATGAGAACCTAGATAGGATATAATATCTAGGAAGAGAAGGTGATGAACAGTGTCAAATGCTGCAGAGAGGTCAAGAAAGTTAAGAATTGAGAAAAGACTACCAGATTTGTCAATTAAGAGATCATCAGTGACTCTGGAGATAGTTTTCTGAGTTGACTGATGAGCTTAGAAGCCAGATTGCTGGGGATTTAGAAGAGAGTGAGAGGAAAGTGGAATCACTGTAATGCAGATGGTTTTCCTACAGGTTTAGCTGAGAAGAGAAGAGAAGAGAAATAGAACAGTAGATAATGAAAATAGAAGGAACTAGTGGGGAGATTTAAAGGATGGGTGGTCATGGGAGAGTTTTAGGAGGCAAAAAAGGAACTAGTAGATACAGAGAGAGAAAAAAATAATACTGATGATATTGATAATAATAACTAGCATTTATATAGCATTTTAAAGTTTGTAAAGTGCTTTACAAATATTATTTCACTTTATTTTTACAATAACTTTGAGAGGTTTTGTGCTCTTATCTCCATTTTACAGATAAAGAAACTGAAGAAGATGGAGGTCAGGTGATTTTCCAAGCTCAGACAGCTAAGAAGCATCTGAGGCAGAATCTGAACTTGGTTTTCCCAAAACCAAGTCCAGCATTCTAGCCACTCTACTTCTTAGTGGCCTCTGATTTATGCAGATAAGGATAATGCTGCAGAAAATAGTTTTGTCCAGAATTAGCAAAGCAGTTGATAAATATCTCAAACTCTATTTGTGGAATATATGGAGAGATGTGCCCTAGATGACAATACACTTAGATTCAAAACTGATTAAATGGAAAAGTGTGATTGTTAATACTTAATGATCAACTTGGCAGAAGATCTCCAGTAGAGTGCCCCAGGGGACTGTACTTGGCCTTGTTCTGCTTAACATTTTTATCAATGACTTGGATAAAGGCAAATGGTTTTCATATAGCATAATGATTATTATAACATGGTTATCAATTTTTAGATGACATTAAGATGAGAGGGATAGTGATTGTGCTGGACGATAAGATTCAAAATTATCTTGACAGGCAGATTAAAGCATTGGGCTAAATCTAACAAGGTGGAAATTCAATAGGCATAAATGTAAAGTCTTATATACGTTTGGGTTCAAAATCATCTTCATGAGTAAAATATGGAAGATACATGATTAGATAGCAATTTATCTAAAAAAAAATATCTGGACCTTTTTACTGGACTCCCAACTTACATCAGTCAGCAATATGATAAGGCAGCGAAAAAAGCTAGTATGATCTTGAGTTGCACTGAGAGGCACCATTTTCAGAAATAAAGAAAGGATAGTTACATTGTATTTCACCTTGTTCAGACCAAATCTGGAGTTCAGTTCTGGGTGCCACAGTTTAAGAAAGCTATTGAAGAATATGCAGAAGAGGGCAGCCCATGTGGTGAAGTGCCCTGAGTCCTTGTCATATAAGGATAAGTTGAAGTAATTGGTTTAGTCTGAAGAAGATCAAAGACTCAAGGAGGGGATGGAGAGCAGCTAGGATGGTGGCTTTGAAGGAGCATCAGGGTGAAGAGGTTTTCAGCTTGTCCTGTTTGACTTAGGCAAAAACCAGGAATAACGTGGAAACTGCAAAGAGGCAAATTTTGACTTGAGTTAGGAAAAAAAAAATTCCTAAAAACCAGAGCTAACCAGATGTTAAATGGGCTGCCTTGGGAGACAGAGTTTTTCCTGCGAATGGAGATCACCAATCAGAGGCTGGATGATTACTTTTTGTGTAAGTAAGAGTGAGGAATTCCTATTATTGTATGGCTTGGATTAAATGGCTGCTGAGTTTCCTTCCACCTCTGAAATTCTGTGACTCTGTTAGATAGAACACGCAAATGTCTGAAATGAAGGATAGATGGAGCACAGATGGACAATCATTTATTACCTAATCCCTGCAACAAGGGCTTGATGTATGCAATGCAGTAACTATCATGACTATTTCACACAAGGAAACTGATGCACAAAGAAATTGAAGGGCTTACATAAACTTCCCAAAGGGAGTCATTGACATAGCTGAAGCTACACTTCTAAGTTCTAAAGTGTTGGTTTGTTGCTTATTGTACCAGATTATGTGTGATCATAATCAGGTACAAGTGGTTAAAATAAGTTCAGAAACATAATAAAAGCATGATTTAAAATTGATTTGATATGATACATACATAAAACTTGGCTACTATTTCTCTGATATGACTTCTTAAGTTCTATTAATTCCATTCAGATCCCAATTTTCTTCTGCTACATTTTTCCTTTTTTTTTGCCTCTTTCACTTTTCCTCCCAATAATTTTCCAAAACTAAATCCTTTTTAAAGTTAAACTGACACATTTTGAACTCTTAACAAAAAATTTGAGTTCTGTTTTACAGGAGAAAAATACTGCTTTTTAGAGTATCAATATATAGAAATGATCAAGTTTATGAAAATGTATTTTCAGTTAGAAAATCAAATTAGTCTCACTCAAATTACTATTTCTTTAATATGGGCTAGTAAATACATCTATAGAACTTCAAATAGCTGTGTAGAATTTTGCTAATAGGATATACCAGAAATGATGAAAGTTCTGTTTTTTTAAATAGCAAATATTTCATTAAAAATAAAATTGTATTAAAAATGTAGTCATGAATGAAAATGGGGTATAAGATTGAAAATTTGGTACCTATAAACTGAGACCAATATTGTTTACTTAATTGATTTCTGGAAACAACAGTGCACTAGGTTTAGAATCAGAAGACCTAGGTACAAATTACAGCTCTGCTACTTTTTAGCTATAAGACCTTGGATAAGTCATTTCCCTTCTTGGGGTCTCAGGCTCCTCTTCTTCCAAAAAGAAAAATGAGTGGGGGAGGTTGAACTAGGTCCTTCTTAAGTCCCTTTAAGTTCTAAATCCCATGACCACAACTTTCCTACCTCCATACCTTTGGTTTACCATTGCTACGTCTAGAATATATGTTCTTTTTCCCATCCCCCAATCTACCTATTGAAATTCTACTGATCCACCTTCTGAAGTCCAGCTTACATACTACTTTCTCCATGAAGCTTTCTCAAATCTCCTAGTTCATAATGACCTTTTGCAGAGACCTTAGAGAGCACTTTGTTTGCATTGCTATTATCATGTACTATTTTATGTAATAGAAATTTGTGGCATATTATCTTCCTAGTAATTTATAAACTCCATAAAGGCAAGGATCCTTCTTATCTAAACTTTGTAATTTCCCCAGTGACAAGCACAGTGCTTTGCACACATAATATACTTAATAAATGTTTGCTAAATTTGAATGTTTGTATCTACTAACAGGTGTTGTGTATACCAAAAGGGCAAGTATTTATGTTTTTAAGAAGAAATTGAGTTAATCATTTTTCTGATGTGTTGTCACTACTTAGAATATTATTCTTGATTAATATATCTATTTATAGAACTTGCTATATCTGATTAAGGGATTACGTGTTATACTGTTTTGGCATATATTTTCCTCCATTTTCTTTGCACTTCTTTGAATGAGAATTCAATAGGAATTAATCTGTATATTGATTCCTCATGCCCTGTTAACAGAAATGGCTGAAAATGTGTTTGAAGGAACAAAAAAGAAAACAAACAAGTCAGGCTTTTAAAAATCAATTCCTGGTTATAGTATTCAGAAGCTGAAATATCCAGTTTGTAAATTTTCAGATCCTTTACTTGTCTTTTTCTATTTAGTGAGGTGGCTGTGGTAGGAAGTTTGTTCTTTTTTTCTTTTTTTTCTTTTTTTTACAGAGCCTTAGAGGAAGTTTTTAGATCAATTTGGATCAATTGGGTAAAGTCTAGTGGGAAGTCAGAAGGTTACTGGAGTATTGAGAATTGATCTGCAGAGTGGTAAGGGCTATAAGCCAAGGATCTGGATTCTCATGGACAGGAAGTCAGAAGCTGTCTGGAGAGTGTATACCCATGGTCAAGGATCTGGCCCACCATGAACTAGAGACCAGAGGACTGGAAAAAATATACTGTCTAGAACAATTAGGGCAACTGACTCTGGATTTTCCAGGTTATAGGAAAGGGGAGGAGAGAATTGGAAAATGAGTGTCTTCTGATTATTAACTTAAAGGCAAAAATATACTATAGTCTTAGAGCCCAATATTTTATATATGATGAATATCAAATGGTAATTCATTTAATCAGTAAGCCAGACAATAAAATGAAGATAGTTAAACATCTGCCATTAGCATCCATTGGTATTTACCAAAGGATAGGTTGAAGAAGTGTAATAAAATTGATTCATTCTGCTTTTTTAGTATAAGCTGTGATAAAATCTTTGGTTGTAGGCAGGCTGAAGCTATTATGAGGATGTAGGGAAGCCTTGAGATTATCTATGGATTTCAGTTGTCTGACTTCTCTGTCTCAGCTCATCAAGGATAACTGAGATTATGATTATGAAGCTTTATGATTCTTACACTGAAATAGAAAGGATACAGAAGATTCCACCTCCACAACATCTTTCACATCCATCCCTTGTTCTGCATTCATATAGCCATCACCCTAATTCAGGCACTCAACCTCTGGACTACTGTAATAGGCTCCTAATTGTCCTCCCTGCTTCCAGTCTTTCCCACTTTCCAATACATTATACCCACAGCTAACAATATAATCTAACTAAATCACAATTCTGCCCATGTATCCCTTTCTCACAACCCTTAGCTGGCTTCATACTGCTTTTAGGATAAAATGCAGATTCCTCAGTATTTGTGTAAACTCCCCTGCCAAGACAATACTCGAACACCTACACACCTCATCTGGCCTGGCCTATCCTTTCACCTTGTTTTCATAGTCATATGATCTTTGCTATAGGCAAAGTGTACAAATAGCTATTTCCCAAGCTTGTTATTCCATTCCCCTCTCCCTTTACTCCTCCGTGCATTACCTTCCCTCCCCTCCCCACCACCTAGAACATGTTCCCTTTTTTTTTTTGGCTTATCTTCCTTTGAGGTTCAGTTCAGGTGCTACCTGCTATGTGAATCCTTCCTCGTTCTTCCTGGGTAACTTTCACTTCAAATTACGTTCTATTTATTTATTGGAATGAATACTGTGTCCTTTCAACAAAATGTTAAGCCATTTTTTTCTTTATATTTCCAGAGCCTATCAAGGTTCCTTCATCACAGAAGGTACTTATATATTTGAACTAAATTGAAGAATCTCTAATAAAAGCTTACAAAAATGAATATTTGTTTATTTCATATTAATGATATTTTTATGACAGCTATGATTCATTACTTAGTAACTAAATTAGCACTGAAAATAGTTAAAATGGGAGTCAGTAGGCCTTTTAAAATGATGGATAATACTACTAAATTAGCATTGCTCAATTGTTGGTTCATCTTTTATATATAATATTTAAGTTCTCAAAATGAAGGGCATTTGAAAGCTTAACTGTTTCTGTACTTATAAAAGCTCATTCAAATATTGTATGCTTAGAAACCACATGCAAAAAACATATATTTAATTTCAGCCACTGGGGCTACCAGAAATTTTCTTTCTTTAAAATTTAGTTTTAGTAAATTTAGTCTTGTTATCACTGTGAAAATAGTACTGCATATGTCGTGTAAAACATTTATTTTGATTATACATAATCAGTGTGATAGAGTGAACAGCACTAAAAATAATTTAGAACTATAATTAAGAATACAAAGAAGAAAAAACACCAGTGAAAAGAGGTTTAACTAAGCTATTATACAATTACAATTCACTGACCAGATCAGCTAATAGGAGAGACTGAGTCCCTTTTAGAGGCAAGGACCTGGTTGTATGAATATGCTATAAAGTGCTTGGTACACTATAAGCAGTCTATTAACATTAAGCATAGCATGCACATGAAACATCATCATTCTTGACCCCAGGAGCTCCCTAGGGTACTGGGAAATGTTCACATAAGCAATCTTCAGAAGGGTCAAATAATCACCTCCATTTCACATAGCATCTCCATCTACTCCACAAAACACAGAGATACAAGCCATTTTAAATGGATGTCCCATTTTCAGATAAACTCAAACATGGTAAAGACAGTTACTCATCTTCCCTAAATAATCCTCCTACATGCTCAGATATCCCATCTCATTTGGCAGTGTTACCCTGTCACTAACCCCTGAGGGAAGGCAATTGCAGAGTTATCTTTGACTCATCACTGTACTTTCCTTTGAATATTTAGACTAGTGCCAAATTCTGCCCTTCAAAAACATTGCTGAACACTTATTTGTGGTATCGTATTAAGTATCATACAGGACAATTTAGAAGGGGAGCAGCAAACTGTTGGGAAAGAAGTCTTCTCCAGGGACAGAGCAATAGTTATTTGCTTTTTCTTCTTCATTTCTACTGCTGGTTCTAATCATTTCAGACCTTATCCTTTCTGCTTAACTCCCTGCACTAATCCTTCGTGGATGATGATAGCTTCCTATCACACTACAAAACAAGACCCCAATCTTCACCTTTAGCTTCAGAGTTCTGGACCAACATACCTCAGGTTTTCTCTCTTCCCATACCTCTTTCTCTCAAGACTACCTCTGGGACTCTAATAAGCAAAGCCCATCATTCCCATCACCTTTTCACTCCCACCTTCAAGCCTTTCTCTGAACTAAACCATACCTCAGCCTTCTTGTAAGCCATCTATCTATCATTCAAACAGTGCCAGAAATTTCATGTCTTTCCTGAAGTCTTTCTGGAATTAACCTCTGTTCATAGAATTTCTTTTTATTTTATTTTCTCTCTCCAGCTTTTCCCCGATTCTTTTTTAAATTTTGAAAACACTTTAATAATACCTTTTGTTCTTACCTTTTTTTTTCCCAGATAGATCTCTCTCCATTTCCCTAACCGGAGAGCCATCCCCTATAACACAGAGTAAAACAGAATAAAGGGGAGGAAGAAGTGGGGGGGGAGCGGTTCGGCGAAACTAATCAAGGCATCTACTGAGTCTGACAGTATATGCAATGCTTCACATCTTACAGTCCTCTATTTCTATATAGGAGGGAGGGAGGTATGTTTTCTTCCTTGTCAAGCTTGGTCAGAAAATGGCATTTCTGCTGCTTTCTTTGTTCATTGCCTCACTAAAGAAAGTACTCTAGGCTTGAATATCATGAAAACATAAGGAAAACTCTTTAGGATGCTGGTATGTTTGTGTATACGTTGAGAGTGTGTGCGTGGGGAGGGGATGAGGTGGCAATAGGACTAAAACCCACTTAATAAGACAACTACGCAGAACTAAGCTTTTTTGTATACAGTGTTGCGTAGGGGTGGAAGATAGAGATTTAAGGATGATGCACTCCAGTTCCTTAATTTTACATCTAAAAAACCTGGCCTCTAGAGAGGAGAAATGACTTGCTCAAGGTCACCCAACTAATGAGGGACAGAGCCAGGGCTATATAACCCTGATAGTGATGTGTTCATTCAGTCATTCAGCAAACATTTATTTATCATCTCTTACGTGCAAGTCACACGGAGAAGAAGCATAGCTTAGTGGAATAGAAAACCGGCTTTTGAGTAAGGAAGACCTCGGATTTAAGTTCTGCTTGTGACACCTACTTGCCAGGTGACCACTGGCAAAACATTTAACCTTCCAGTGTCCCAGGCCGCTCTGTAAATCTCTTTAAGTTACAGACAGTTGCCGATCTGCATCATTGGAAGGAGTTCCCTACACTGCTGAAATCACAGGTCGGGACAAAAAAAAAACACCGTGAAAGGCACTGTGCTGAGCTATCTCGGTGTGTTTAAGATGGCTTGTTTGCTCAACGTTTATTAGGCGTTTTCTGTGTAAATTCAGGAGTGCTCTTCTATCTTGAGACTATCAGCACCTTGAGGGGATAACCCTCACCTATGAAAATGGCTTTGCGCATCGCCGGGCGGCGCCGCATCCGAGGAAGGCTCTCTCCTAAAGGTAAGGATGCTTTTCTTGCGCAGCGAATCGCGCCCGGCTGGTTCAGTGCTCCGCACACATTCAGGCGCTGCTCGATGGGATGCTTGCTAACTCCGGTCCTTTCTATGTTACTGTTGCATTTCGGGGGTGGGGGGTACTTGTGCTTACTACTGGGTGAAGGGCTTTCCCAATAGCCCCGCTGTCCTATTGCTCTGCCGTCACCGGTCACCCTAATGTCCTTCCCGCCCGCGGCCGTAGACATGGTCCCGGAGCCACCGACGCGATCCAGACCCCCTAAGACACAGTCTTTGCCTTTCCCAATCCCGCCCCATCTCTACCTCTCGTCACCCTGCGTCGTGATTGGTGTAGCGGCCGGCGGGCGCTTGTCGGCATTCCGTTTCCTATTGGCCGCTGAGGCCGTCGGTTGGGTTAAACTCTTCCCGCCTTCTTGGCCTAGCGTGTTACCTTGACTCCTTAGTTTCTGCGACAAGCTCTCAGTGTTTGGCTGAGCCGTGTTGCTGGGGCCGGGAGACCTTTCACCCCTGCTTCCCCTACCCGCACACCGCCGCCCCCTCCCGCCCCTTCACACACACACGCACGCACACTCCCTTCTTCCCTCCCTCCCTCCTTCCCTCCCCCGGCTGAGGCAGCGGTGGCTGGGAGGCGGCGGCGGCGCTGCTGAGAGGCGCGGACCCGAGCGCGAAGTGTGTAGGAGTCTACGAACTCACCCCCTCTCCGCCCCCCCCACCATCCCCCTCCCTCCCTCCCTCCCTCCCTCCCGCCAGCGGCCCCCCCTTCCCCCCAAGCGGGAGAGAAATAATGAGAGAGTCGGAGCGGCAGCGGCGGCAGCAGCAGCAGCGGCAGCAGCAGCGCCGAGCAGCCCAGGCTCCAGCAGAACCGCTCCGGCAGCAGCAGCGGCGGCGGCGGCGGCGGCAGCAACAGCAGCAGCGGCAGCGGGAGCGAGGAGCCCAGCGCTAGAGAGCCCAGAGAGAGGGGGCATCGAGGCAGCGCCAGCCTGCTCCATCTCTAGCCCTCCTTCTCCTCCGCCCGCCCGCCGGCTCGCTAGCTCTCCCACCAGCCTCATCTCTCTCCCGCACTCTTCCCACCATCCACCGCCTCCTTTCTTCCCCTCCTCCCTCTCATTCACTCTTTCACTCACTCGCTCCCCTCCTCTTCCCTCCACCTCCCACCATCCCCATCTCTCTCCCACTCACTCTTCCCCCTCCACCTCTCTCTCCTCCTCCTGTCTCCATTCACTCTCCCTTCTCTCCTCCTCTCTCAGCCTCTCTCCTTCCTTCTCCCTTTTCTTCTTCTCTCTTCTTTTCCATCCTTTCTCGATCTCTCCCATCCCACCTCTCCCCCTCCCCTCCCTCCCTTCCTCCCTTCCTTCCATTCCCGGGACTGACTCCCTTCTCCTGACTCTGCACTGCAGCTGAGCCCTCCCCTCCCCAGTGCGATTCGACCCGCGTTTCTTTTTTTCCGAAAGAAATTTCAGTCGAGACGATTGAAGGGAAAGGGGAGGGGAGAGGAAGGAAGGAAGAAGAAGAAGAAAAAGGAGAAAAGAAACATCCTGGTCTTAAAAAAACAAACCAAACAAAAACTCAGTAATTAAAAAAAACAAACAAACCTAACACCCTCCCGTCTTCCTCCTCCTCCTCCCCCCTTCCCCGAACGCGGGAAAAAAAAAAGAAAGAAAGAAAAGAAAAGAAAAGAAAAGGAAAGAAAAGGAAAGAAAAGAAAAGATCAGACAAGCCAGGACAAAAGGGAGAACATTCTCCCCTGAGCAGCAGCGGCAACAGCAAACATGATGGCGGCAGCTCCCATCCAGCAGAATGGGACCCACACTGGGGTTCCCATAGACCTCGACCCGCCGGACTCCCGGAAAAGACCGCTGGAAGCCCCCCCTGAAGCCGGCAGCACCAAGAGGACCAATACGGGCGGTGGGTATCAGCTTCCACCTCCTTCCTTTCCCCATCCCCCCCCCCCGCTTGCCCGCCCCTTCCCTCCTCCCTCCCTCCCTCCTCCCTCCCTCCCTCCCTCCCTCTCTCTCCCACTTTCTCTTCTCCGGGCTTGGACACCACCAGCCTCTCTTACCTGGTATCTCTTCCCCACTCGCCTCCCCCGCTTCGCCCCGGAGCCCCCCCCTCCTCTCCTCTGCCCTCTCCTCCTCCCCTTCCCCAACATTTCCATTTCTATGTTTATCATTCATCAAAATGGCGACCGTTTTCCGAATAGACCCATCTTTCTGTTTAATCTGTAGAGAGGGTAACCCTTTAAATGTCCTATACTTAGGTAAGGGGAGGGGAGCAAGGGCGGGGGAGGTGGGAGTGGGGTCTGCGAAGGGAGGGATGACATGAACCCTCTGCCAGGGGATCGCGGGATCCAAGATGCGCGCTTGCATGCACCTTTTTTTTTTTAACAGTTGGCTCAAATAAATAAATTAATAGCACTTGTGTAAGGGGCTTGTAAAGAATTGGCGGAAGAGGAGACTTTTTTTTTAATACCTCTCTCCATTCTTTTTTTCTTTGGGCCACAAGTTGAATGAAAAAGGAAAAAAAAAGACCGCTGCATGCTGCTTCTGCCTACACTTATCTTGTCAGCGTAAATATCTCATTGATTTGTCTTGGGGGTGTGTATGGAATGGTGGGGGGAAGGAGGGTGTCTGGTGCGGTGACTTGTTAGTTAACATCCTGCGTTTCCTGAAAGATGAGTTATAGCGGGACCAGGATCTCCTCTTCATTTGCACTGGAGTCATCCTAACAATGCACCGAGTCAGAGGTGAATTTATCTCCAGCATTTACAATAGCAAAGGATGGGGTTGTTTTTAATGGTACACCTGCGATATTTGGTATATTCAAATTGACTTGGCTGAACCATATTTTGAACAATATCAGATTTGCCAGAAATTAAAGTTTCCCAACTTGGAGTCATTTTATAAATCATCTAATTTTTCTTCCCCTTCTCCCTCCCTCCCCTTCATATCTCACTAGTTTTTATAGTAGCTTTGCTGGAGTAGGAACATTAGGTGTTCTGTCACTTTTAAATACTTTAAATACGTGACTCTTAAGCTTTTGATCATTTGGAAGAATTCTTAAAGTCTTTTAATTAATGAGCTTTAAAGAGATCATAGTAGATTGAGAAGTACTAAAGGAATACATTTGGATTACTTAGATTTGCCATCTATATACCATATTGAATGATTACTTGTCTCTTAAGGTTGGAATAAAATCCCTGCAGTTTGGGTGGATTGTTTGGTAGTATGATAGTTGTTTTGTACACTTTAAAGTAGGGTGCTGGCAGTAGCAACTAATTTTATGTTTGTTAATGATAAATGGCTCATCACTACTTACAGTACTTTGATTTATTTTGTATTATTTTTCTATAAATGTTACAGTCTATAATCATGTAAATTCCCTGGAGTTTTGTTATATTGGTCATTTTATTTTGCCATGGTAACCACAGATAGAACTGGAACAATTCCATGTTTGGAATAACAACTGGAATTTAGTCATCTGTTTCTACACCACTGTAAAATGATGAAATATGTTTAGATTTTATTTGCTCACGTTCAAACCTAGGAATCCCGTACAATGAGAAATATATTTTGTACACAAAAACTTCTTGTATATAACAGATTGGTTTTTTGTTTTTTCATCATATTTTATATAAATGTATGCTTATTGTTTTAACTGCTTTTCTGTGGGGAAGGCAATAGAAAGTTTCGAAATCACATTAACCTGGTTACATGTCTTTCCATTTTTCAGAAGACGGCCAGTATTTTCTAAAGGTACTCATACCTAGTTATGCTGCTGGATCTATAATTGGGAAGGGAGGACAGACAATTGTTCAATTGCAAAAAGAAACTGGAGCCACCATCAAGCTGTCTAAGTCCAAAGATTTTTACCCAGGTAGGTGCAATGATGATGAGCACATTATTTGAATTCCCAAGGAGATAGAGACCAGATCTACATGTGTGATGTTTTGCATAGAGGACTTCCCGTAAATACTATGGGAAACACAAAAACAAATAAGAAATCAAACATTGTTTATTGTGTTTTGTTTCTAGAATTGATTTGATATTGCCTGCTGTTAAAATGAGAGAAAGTGATTTAGGCTGAGATCATAGCACTATTCTTTTGGGGTTTTTTTTTAAGACTTTATTCTTATTGGGGGGGGGATCTAGAATCTAAAGATAGGAATCCTGACAGCTGGCATTAGGAAAGAGAGTACTTCTGAAGTTTTCAGACATCACTGTGATGATAGCTAGAGTGAATTCGTAAGGGGGGGCACTTTTTAAAAAATGGGCCATTTACTTCTAAATCCATTATGTACCTTCTATTTGCTTCATTGCTTTGTTTGCTGGCCCTGAAATGAAGCAAGGAGGACAAGTGTTGCCTCTTAAAGATGTTTCTTTTATAATGTGTATTTATCACAGTTGTGAAACGAAAATATACTATAGTGTTATATAAGTACATCTTCAAAATGTAAGTTACATACCCAATCTATTTGCATAAAATATTAGTGAACATTCTAATGTGGTAACTATAGTCTCCTAGTAGTAGAATGTGGCAATTTCTTGGATATACTATTTTTGCTTTTCCCTGAGGTTTTTTTTTTGGGGGGGGAGGGAGAATCATATTTTGTATATTCCAAAGTGTTAATAATCTGTCTATTGTTTTGGTTATTCAACAAATGGGATTTAATTATTGTAAAATAATTCTTGTAGGTAACACATTCTTGGCTAATTTTATTTAGAAATAGCCAACTGGTTGTGGCATCTTTTTCATTCTAGAGGTTTATAATTTGGTGTTGAGGTGACCAATATTGCTGATTTTTTTTTCTGTAGGAAGGCAAAGCTGTTTTGCTTTCGGGGATCTAGATTCAGTAAGATGACTGAATTCTATATAACAGCAAAGACAGCTGGCATGAGTGTAAGCAGAACATTTGGAATATTTCATTTTCATAGCCAATTTTCTTGGTAGACAGAAGTGGATCATTATTCTGGATAAGAAGGTTCAGTCTTGTTAAACTTGCCTTTTACTTATGTAAATTGTTTGTTGTATTTTGGGTTAACACATGAAATTTATGAAACAAAAATGTACTGTAATGGAGCTGAAGTTACTGTAAAGTTTAGGGCTTAGTAGCATGTAGTTTTGTAGATGCCTTTCCTTGTCTCTGAAACTTTTCTTTATGCATTAGGAAAGTTTGCTAACATATTCATACTCACACATTTTGAAAGGTATATTATGGCGAAAGAATCAACGTGGAATTTTGAAAACTCTTAGTAGAAATAAAACCTCTCAAAAGAGCTTGATTGCAGAATTAATAACGTAATAGTTCTGGGAAAAGAGCTGCAATGGTAAATTAAATTCACTGTCAATAGATGAAAATGAAATAGCTTCCTTGCATTATACATGAGGTGGTATCAGATGTGCAGGGATGTTACAGAAAATTGGTGTTTATGAAGGATATTCCAAATAGTAAATTAAATGCCTTTTCATTTGAATATAGTTTATTTTCAATGGGTTGGAAAGGGTGCACCAAGGATTAGGTCTTTTGTTTAGTATTCTACATGGCAGCATGTGCCTTTTTTTTCCTGATTAAGCTGGAATTGCTTTTTTTTTAATAGTTGTAAGGCAGCTTGTTCAGATAGAGCAAGAATATCCTTAAAAAAAATTAAGCTAGAATCAGGTGAACTAAAATTTCTGTTGTGCTATAGTGATATAAACAGATCCGAAGTGAGTAAAATGTCAGGATAAAAGAAAGCTTGTACTTTGCCTGTAACAGGTGGAATACCATCTCTAAGTGATATGCCATTGAATCAATTTTAAGTATAAAGCTTTGTAGCTTATGAGGAACTGTGCATTTTGTGCTCAATCCTAATTTTAATTAGATTCTTACAATTGTGATATGGATAGACTCAACAAATATATCTATGTTGTAACAGACTTTTGATTGAATTTTTATTTGCCTTTGTCCACAAGCCTGTGAAATTTTCAGAAGTCCTGGTATTCACCCAAGCTAACAACTTCTGTGTTTCACCCAATCCTTCTTACTCATGTAGTGTTAGTGATATGAACCTTACTCATTTTTCAGGCTAGCTAAAATATAAAGCTGTGATTAATTCCACAGAGGTTTAAATAATTTCTTATAGGATTCTGCAGTAATTTGGAGGTCCATTTTGTGCTTTCTGTGTATATATGTATATATACATTTATATTTACATATATCTACTTACTATTCATTTCTTGTTAGCATTCATATGTCTGATGTTTATTGAATTAAGATTTATTACTGAGTCTGACATTAACAGTTTGGAAAAGCTTAATATTTTGGGAAAAGATGTCATTTATTATGTAATCTAATAATAGCATATTTCTTGTAGTAAAAAGAGAAACAAAGTATACCTCTAAATATATCTTCCTGTGTCTATTTTCTGTTTCAGTAAAAGGTTAATTTTCACTTTAGGGTGTAATGTACTCTTGTCAGGGTTAGTAAGACTTTTTTCCACAGAAAAACTAATATATTTATGAAAAACTTACATCCTATGGAGGTAAATATGAGAAGCTAAAAGACAATACAAGATCATTTTTATAAATAATTTCCTACTCCTGAATAATAAAACAGCAAGTTAAAAAAAAGTGTCTTGTGTTTTTGTTTCCCTTTATTTCCTAAGCACTTTCTTTGAAAATTTCTAAAACACATTATCTTTCTGAACATCCTTTCACTGAAAGTACAAAATGGAAAATCAAAGAAAAAACACTTTTTCCAAACTGATATGAATTTAAGATGCTAAATCAGGTATTGCATTGTAAATTGTATTTAAAAATTTCAGATAAAAACAAAATGTACTGTGTATCAAGTAAAATTGTGTGAAATTGTATGGAATTGTGAGTATGTATGGTTTCAAATGTGGCACTTGGGAAAAGGTACTACAAGTGGATGTTGTTTTTTGCTTTTCTTTGAGCTATACAACATAACTTACTTTTTATTCATTTTTTTCTAAGTCGGAATGAAACACTTGTTTTTGAGGGATTATTTGAGTTTTTTTTTAAACTAAAAGCACTGCAAATTGATTTCTTCATGTGTTCTGTGTACAGTTATGTCAAAGTAGTTATAGTAAAAGCCAACTTGTTTTTTGCAACTTATTGGATTTTAGATGAACAATTACCTTCAATTATGTAATATGTCATGATTTGGTAATTGAGCTTTATGTAATCTAGAAGAGTTATGTTTAATTTTTTTTTTACAAATTCACTGCAACCCCTACCTCTTTTATCAGCATTTAGATGGACATCAGAAAACCTTTCTGGATAATCTATCTGTAAAACATTATATAGAAAGTATGTTACATAGATTTTAGGGGCTTTATTTACATGTGTATTATTATTTTTGCTTAATTTTTGTTTGTACATGATACTTCAGACGTGTTTCCTACAAATAGGAAGAATATTCTTGATATCCTATATATCTGTAAAGGTATTGGATAACAATTATATTGGTTTGGATAACAATTTGATCTGAACCTACTCTTTATGGTTTGGAGGTTGAATTGGGTATCGAATAAACATTTTTCTCAAGTAATAGTCATAAATCATATTTTCATTTTATTTCTCTCGGCCTTATAACTTTATTATGTCATTGACTAAATTAAATTGATTTATGACTCATCATGACAAAGGTGATAGATGTTTTAGCTGATTACAAAATAAAAACAAGAATTAGTGAATATTTTTTTTTGGTGAGTTCAGCACCTTTATAATACTTTTTTTGGAGGGAGGAGAGGTAGGGGGATGGTGGTTAAAGAAAACTTAGTGATCATGTTTTGGTTTTGATGATTACATGTTAGAAATAATGCTGTTTTTAGAGATCAAAAGAATAATGTGGCTATGACAAGATCAGTTCCTGCAGTTTTTATAATTGCTGAAAGATCCTGACATCGCTACATTTAAAATAAACCATAAATCCAATAGTGCAATTTCAGTATTTTTTATCATTAACTTCCCAAAGTGTGTTACAAATACTTTCTACTTTTGTTGGAAAGGCAAACCAACCTAAAAGCATCGTGGCTAATGTTTTCTCTTAAAAAAACATTTAGGTAACTAGAATCACACTAGCTGTAACAATTAAAAAGCCAGGGAAAAACTCTAAAGCCAAACACTACTGCTTATAGAGAGCATTCTCAGTAGGATAGCTGCCAGTTACATTGTGATTTAGTTGATTGGGGATGGGAGAAAGGGAAGTGGAGAAGCAATGATTAACTGCCTTTTTTTTTCATTCAAAGAAAATTTAATTATATTAGAATTACTCTTTGAAAATAGCTTTGTTTTACTTATTTTTGTTCTTCATTTAGTACTTAATCTTATTTTGTTACTTTAAGATTTTGAACTATATCATATCATAAAGGACTTCACCAATTGCTACATTGTAGGTCATTGCTTCATCTAGAAAACAGCATCTATCAACAGTTGTTCTAAGGATAATAATAATTCTTGAATTACTTTATTAACACATGTTGACTGATAATGTAGTATGAACATCTCGAAAGAAGATATGATTGCAATAAAATAAAATCATAAGTTTATGTTTGCTTTCCTTTTGATTCTTGTTGGCATGTTATGATTACTAAATTGAGAATATATTGCAATTAAAAAGTCAATGTGATGTATACAGTATTATGAATTCATGGTAACAACATTTCATATACTTATATTTTGTTGCAAAATAGTGTTTTCAGTGGTTTTTTTTTAATCACTGTTTGAAGCCTTTTGGAATTATGAACATTTTACTTTGTAAACGTTTATGAGCCTCTTACAAGGAAACATGTTACACAACACTGTCATGCATTTTAAAGAGAATTTAAAGAAAGATTAGTGAAATCTAATATGGAAATACTCTAGGTATGCTACATGAAATAAGTTGGAGAAAAAGAGCTATGCTTTGGGAAATCTGTTAGTGGCTATGTGGTATCATTAAAAATACAACAGAAAACAAAACTGTCTACAGACAGATTCGTTCCATTGCAGGCTTAAAGAAAGGGACATTTAAAACATATTACATAATGTAACCCACTAATGAAAGTTCAGTCCCTTGTTAAAAAAAAAAAAGATTTCTTCGTAAAGGATACAAACGTATTTCTTCTCCATAAACACTGGTGCACTCTTAAGCTTTCCTTTTTTCTCTTTTTTCAGTCTAGTGTAGTAATGCTGGTAAAAGCACAACTTTTGTGAGTTAGTGCAGCTTTTAGAAATAGCACTGGGGGATGGGGTGGGAGGTTTGTGCCTGATTGCCATCTCATTTCCATCTTTGGATACAGCTCTAGCATAAAGTTAAACAACATCTGCAGAGATCTGACTGACAAACATCTCTCTGGGACTCATCATTGCAGCCTGCAGCAGGTGCACTCAGCTATGCAGCCCTTCTCAAAAAGAGGTTAGTTTGTTCTAACATTTATCAGTAGACCAGTGGGAACAAGTGACTTTGTAGAAGAGGGGTGGTTGTCACTCGTCCAGTGCTGAAATACTACAGGTAATTGGGCTGGACTGGTGAGAACTGTGGCAGCGTGCTTCTCACGTTGCATTGCAGCTGCTCTGAAGCTTAATTAATCTGACCCTCAGAGGCCGCAGCGTCATGGTATCAAACTCTACACACCAGGAATGGAGAGGACACCTTTTCCAATTCTTTTTGATGCTGATGTTAGTGAAGTTTCTCTCTTTTGGTTTAGTTCTTTAAATAAATTAAATAGATACATCCAGATATTTGTCTCTAAAGGGGCAATTTATTTTAAAATCTACATCCTAAAGGGAGGAATTAGTTAAAAAAAATGTAAAAAGTAGAGTCTTATGGGGGGAGATAAAAAAATGTAGTGATAGAAACCATTGAACCAAAAATTTGAATAAAGGCAGATAAAAATTAGTTTGTAGGGAAAATAATCTAAGAACAATAAATTAATCTTAGTAAGTGAACTATTCATCTTAAAATGATCCTTTTGTTGCTATCACTAAAACACTGTAGTGCTTTTTGATTATCATGATTTATCATGGCACTAAAATTTGCCAGGTATTTTGTGTTCTGCACACGTGACAATGGAGGTACATGAAAGGTGATAGGGAAGTACTTTTAAACATCATCTTTGATCACTCTTGTTTAACCAGTAAAACCAAAATTTAACTGTCTAAATTATTAAAAAAAAAGTATAGGAAACAATTATTCTCTCAGAGATTAGTTTGGGCTTGTTTTGTTTCTTTCATCCTTCTTGAATCTATTTGTAGTACTTTGCACCTAAACCTTTTGTTTCATTGAATCATGTATGTGTGGCTACATTGATTATCATTAAGGGGTGTTTCAATTATGATTCTGCATCTGGATATCTAGGTCTCATGTCAATGCACATTAATTTCCTTTTAAATTCATAAGGTAAACATTAATTTCATACTAGATTTGAGAAGGTGGTCATCTTATTTTTAGATAGTTGGGTTTTTCTTTAGGTAAATAGGGTGTTTAATAAACACTTGGCTCTTTTAAATTCTGTTAACATTATGAATTTGCTACTGTATCATCAGTTATTGAAGTGCAATTCAAAGTTGGTTTCTAAATGTGTAGATTTTTTTTAGAATGACTGATAACATAATTTTTTCTGAAGTTTTTATTAGTATTACTAGACATCTTAGGAAAATTTAATTTAGAAGAAAGTATTTTAATTAGTTTTGTAAAGTGGTATACTTTGTCTCTTGTAATGAATAAGGGGACATCATGAAACTAAGCTGCTCTGCTCAAGAAGTATAGTGAAAATCAGTGTCCCATCTCTTAACTCTTCAAAATATTTATTATATTCTCCAATTTAATTTTAATGATACCTTTTTGCTAATTCTACCTAATGTTGAAATTAACGTCTTACCTTTCTCTAAGGATTTCTTCTGACTTAGGGATCTGGCAATTACCTAAAATTGGCACTCAGAAATTTCACATACATAGTTGCCTGTGATCTTTACTTATTAGTATTTCATGAATACAATGAACAAGCCTATTAAAGGACAGAAAGGCCACCTAAAATAAATACTTTGGTGACACAGACCTTGAGAGATTTTTAATATTTGATGCTTTTAAACAACTGTTTGGATACCCTTTCCTATGATAGATTCTGGTTATGAGAACACATGAAATCTGCGCTCCATCATTGATCTTTTGCTGCTTCCTGCAGGGCCTGTCATGGAATCGTTGACAGGATCAGATGAAAATTGAAATCAATATCTTGAGTTTTTTAAGAACAAAAATGACACAGGTAAGATTATTTGGTATGAAAAATTATTGATCACTTAATTTTATTCTTACCAGTTTCATTATTGGTAAGTTAAGGTTTTAGTGGTTTTCTTTCCTATTCCATGACACACTGGTCCCTTTTGTTGGTGTGTGGTATATTAGTAATTTCCAATATTTTTGTCTTTTTGAACTCTATTTTTAAATAATAGAGTAGCATTATATATTTCTTTAACATATCAAATATCTTGAAGGTTTTAGGGATGCCTTTTTGATTTCAGTAGTTTTCATTGAAGAGTATCAAGTCTATTATACATTCAAGTGCTATTATACCATAATGCTTACTGCAGAATGATAAATTACCACAGAATGAAAAACTATACTCATTAATACAAAAATCCTGAATTAGCTTTCAAGTTTTTAAATTTATTCATATATATATTCTGATCCTCTATCAAATGGAGGTCCTTTTTCATCTGGCTGTGTTATTTCATTAATACTGCATTCCCAAAACATGAATAAAAGTGAGCTATATTCTCCTCTAAAATTTTGATGATGTAGATGTATAGGACATAAATTGAGCAGACATTAGACTTCATAAACACTTTTTTTTAATAAACTAGTTCTTTTTTTTTTATTTGCAACTCTAAAGGAACTGACATGTTTGGTTTGTCTAAAAGGTTGATACCACTAAATTATGGAAATAAAGTTGATCCTAAAATTAATGGGCATTTTACATACCTGTATCTAATAAATGTTAGTAATACATATTTTAGATATTGTTTGAAAGTGCAGTGTCATAATATCTGTATGCCTATTCCTTGATTCAGCAGTAAGGCAAATCACACAGTCTCAACTCTGGTAGATTTTGGAGGAAGTTCAAGTTGATGTATCCTTCTGAATTTAGATTTGTCACCAGACAGTAATTTCTTCCAGATATTTTCAGGGGTAGTTTGTTGGTTTTGTTTCTTCAAAAGTTGAACCTATTGTTATAATCAACTTTATTATCTAAGTTGGCTAGTTATAAAATTTTTTGATTGATGGTTTCTTTAATGCCATCAACTGATTATATAAGTTGAGGTGAAACTAATCAGCAGCTCATTTAAGTAAGGTTGGTGATAATGACTTACATAGATATTAATTGAATTGTTGGATTAATTTAGACTGGTCAGCTGTTATTTAAATCAATTTGATTAGTATAGGGCATTTACATTTTTATTATCCTTGTCCTTGGTCTTGTTTGAGTTTGTAGTTTTTTGGGGTTTTATTTTTGGCATTTATCTGAACCTGGGTTTCCTGTTTTGTTCACTGCGTGTTGTGTCAATTTATCAAGAATATTGATTATCAAACTACTTTCATATTTGATTGGGTACTGCTATAACAACTATAAGCTATATATATTCCATAAACTAATTAAGACGTGTAGTACTTGTTTTTATTTCACCTCTGGAGATTCATGCAATTTCCTTGTGTCCCAGCCTCAGATTGATGCATGTCTTCTGCTGTACATCCAGGTTTTTGACAAAGAATATAGCTTTTAATTTTTATCTCTGAAATGCAATTCTTTCCCTTTGCAATTCAAATTGCTCCCCTCCCCAAAGTCAACTTAAAAAAAAAAGATTACATCTTAGCTTCCTTTTTTTTTCGTATGTTCTACATCAAATTCACAATCCTTTCTTTCCCTTATTATGGACCCTGAGGCTCTTGCTATATTTTTCCAATGGCTCTTTTGACTTTTCAAATATTTTTTGTTTCCCCTTATTTTCATTTTTATCCTTTGCTATTTTCATATTAATTTTCATTTCTCAAATAGCTTCATTTTAAGTCTTTTGAAAATTTACCTATTTGGGAGTAGTTAATCCCTGACTTTACTGGCATGAACATTATTTCTAGATTCAAGGGATTTTTTCTGAGACCTGATACATTTTAGAAAATAGATTAAAATTTAAAACTTCACTTTAAGTATGAGGGCTTTTAATTAAATTCTCCTAGCTCCATATATGATTCAGTATATACGTAACAAATAATTTTGTAAGAGTTCTGTGACTTTAAATTTTCTTGTAGCCTACTTAGTACACAATAAATAATATAGAATCACAGATCCTAAATTTAGAACTGGAAAGGTCCTTTTATGGTCATCAAATCAAACTTGCATATATGACAGAGGAAGAAACTGAGGTCCAGAGAGGGAAGGTGACTTTTTCTGGATTACAGATTCTCACACAATGCTTACCTAAAATAAATGATTATTTATGAGTGAGCCAATATGGCTAGCTGGAGTCAGGGATATTATATTTATATAGTGTGTTACATATTTAGCTTATCTCAACAATAGTTTTTAATCTTGATTCTGAAGATATACTTTAGAAGTCAGATATCAGAATTCTTTATATATATGATAAGTGCCTTGTGGTGAACTTGTATCTTTGAACTTATCCATTATTGCTTCACAAGTAGAGTCCTCTGGACTATAAATTGCATTGTCTGTGAGACCATTTGGTAATTGTGACTTAGAATACAGTCCTGTATTAAAGGAATGCTTAAATTTTAAAAAAAAAGTATAAATTTTGCTGAAAATTTGGATACAAGTTAAATTTTCATAAATTGAGTCATGTTCTCATTAAATTCTATAAGTTCAGAGATGTTTAATCCATATTTAATTGGCAGTGCCTTAGTGTGTTAAATTTTTCTGCCATATTGCCTTGAAGCAGTTGTGAAGTACATGTGAAGTACATATGAGGAAACTGAGGTCCAGGCAAGGTCCTCTGAAAGTAACATTTAGGAAAAAATCTTTAAGTTAAACAGATTATAAATTTCAATATGTTGATATAAGTCATTCTGTAGTAGAAGTATAGAACTATAAAACGTTAGAGCTCTAGTTACTTTTTTCCCCTTTCCAAGAATAAATCCCCCTTGAACTAATTCTCTTCATGTATAATGCTTTTTTTGTGTTTACTAAGATGAAGGCAAAGAAGATATTTCAAAAATAACTGTTCTGTCACTTGGCTTGAAATATTGAAGGACAAAAGACTGGGTGCTAGTTAGGTAGTAACTTGTAGCGAAAAATAGATCTGATCATATTGCCTGGCAGAAATATGGTCTGATTCCTTGCTCCCTTCCTATGTTTGTGATGATTCAAAAATGGAAATGTGCCGTGAGTGATTTGATTTCCATTAATCTGATACATTTTTCCTTTTTTTTCATGGATTTACTTTGCTTTCATCACTTACCCACCTTATTTGTCATTTTTGTGTGTAGAAGAAATGAGATATTAGTATAAAAAAAGAAAATTTACAATTGACATATCAAAATGGATTTTCCAAGTATTCTTTAATGAATACTTTGTTTTTGTCATTTTTGTGATTGTATTTGTGATACTTTTAATAATTATTGTGTATGTGATCAGGGGGTTATGATCCTATATTTGGGAAGACTAGTTCTTAAAAGACACACAGATAATCTCAAGCAAATACAATTAAAATCATATGCCTTATCTAGAACAATTATTAATTGTTTTTAAAAGCTTTTGCAGTCACTTTAATATCTGATTATTTTGTTGAAAATGACCCCTTTCAGACTAATTAGCATTGTTGATCTTTTTTTTTCCTGTGATAGAAGCTTAAGGACTATTTAATACCTCACATCATTATAAAATATGTTAGCAAATTCTTTAATTTTTTTTTACAGCTTCCTTACTTGATTTGGTGTTACTTATACCAGTTACTGATCTCAAAATGGAACTGAGTAGCGTGCTTATATCAGTGTTGAAATAGAGCCATAGTACATTCATCTTTTGCTTTCTAATAAAGCAAAAGGTAATTTAAATAATTAATTCAGGTAAACATGGACATAAGTTAAAGTCACTATGTTTTTGACCAATTGTTTTGAGCTGGGGAGAAGGAAACTTCAGTTGGTGAGATTAATAAGCAAGTGAGAACGGCATAGGGATGGGGGACTATGGAAAATAATTAATTCTGTGGTGATAGGAAGAAGTTAATAGGACCATGAGGCCTTTTCCTAGGTCAGCTCCAAGGTATAGATAATGCTTTGAACATTGTAAATTAATTGCCCAATTAAAAATATCACCTAAATTTAGATTAGGGCAGCTAGGTAGCACAGTGGATGGAGTGCCAGGCCTGGAGTCAGGAAGACTCTCATCTTTCTGAGTTCAAATCTGTCCCCAGACATTTGCTAGCTATGTGACGCTGGGCAAGTCACTTAATTGTTTGCCTCAGTTTCTTCATCTTTAAAATGAGTCGGAGAAGGAAATTACAAACTACTCCAGTATCTTTGCCGAGAAAACTTTAAATAGTGTCCTGAAAAGTTGGAAACGACTGAAACAGCTAAGCAACAACAAGAAAAGGTTAAATTTGGCTCTTCATGAAATAAGCCAAAGCCATTCACCCTTTGTCTACAAGTAGGGGAAACCCATCCAGAAAATTTCCTGAAACATATTTATAAGATTGTCAGAAACAAAGTGTCTGACCACTTTCAAGCTAAATGGCAGGACTGAAAGTATGGTCAGTAATGTGTTGGTGTTAGTGATATTTTATATATTTTTTGATAACCTATTTACTGTCCTTAGTGTATTTACACATAAATGCCACATGCCAACACCATGAACACTACATACTTATGCATATTCAGTTTTATAGATCTGTTGATTTTTGCATGTTTTTCCCCAAAATCCTTTTCTGAAGGAACAGATTCTATTAGTAGTATGAGAATTAATATGTAAAGTAATAATAGTTCACATTTATTAGGTACTTTGAAATTTTTATAGCACTTTCCTCATAACAACTATCCCCAATTTACAAATGAAGAAACAATGGCTTAAAGGATTATGTTATAGTTGGTCAGGGTTACAAAGCTGCTAAGTAGAAGCCACATCGCAATGGATAGAGTGTTGGACTTGGAGTCAGGAAAATTTAAGGTCTAATCTTGCCTCAGCCACTAGTTGTGTGACCCTGGGCAAGTTGTTTGATCTCTGTGCCTCAGTTTTCCCATCTGTAAAATAGAATACTAATAGCACCTACCACACAGGGTTGTTTTGAGGAACAAATGAGTTAACATACATACTTTGCTATACTTAAAGCATTGCACAAATGCTAGTTGTTGTTGTTAGTTATTATTTCCATGTCTCATCTGTTCAACAAGTTGTGAAACATACAGGCTAATTAAATCTAAGATTCAAAAATAAAGTGTTGGTATGTTGCTGTCCTTAGTTTAATATAGCGGTCAGTTTCCTTAATCAAACGAGATAATATGCAAATTGTTTTGCAAACAAAGTGTTACGTAAATGTAAAATGTTAGTATGTAAATATTATTTGTAATATTAATTGTTTGTAATTTAGGATATTATTTTGCAATTGGATTATTTCAAAGCTTTCTTCATTTGGGAAATTTTATTTTTGGGGCTATGAGATCAAATCATGTATTTAGTTATTAAGGTGAGAGATTTCTAAAGTTAATGGAAATAGTTTGATTTCATCATTATCAAATGAAAAATAAAAATTTCTGACATGTTTGAGATGAAATAGGTATTAGTTTTTCACTACTTCCATGGTTGACCCTACATTATATACTTTATTTTAAAGTCAGTTTAGTATTACTCCTTAATTTTATATATTTTGTATGTATCTTAGAGATAATTTAGTATATGAGGAAAAGACAAATTAAAACTATGGAGACTGATGAGATATTTTTAAAGCATTATTAAGATCTTTGCAAATTAATTTACCATTCATGTATTACATAAAAACTTTGAAGGCCTACAATGCTATCGTATGATCTAATGACCTTTGTGGGTGAGGGGGGGACCTGTGATTTTGACGGAATAGGGAACTCTGGATGAAGAAACTCCAGCTACCAATAGAGACAGGCAACTGTTCTGTAATTTTTAGGCACAGTTAGCTTAGATATATTGCCCAGGGTCACAGCCACTATATATCAGAAGCCTAACCTGAACCCAGGCCCTCCTGTCTGAGAGGCTTGTTTTCTATCTACTCAGCTATGCAGACTCTCAAGATTTAATGATACGTATGCTTAAAGTGACCAGATTTCAAATGTTTCACCATTCATAATGCATGGCTTTTGTACCTTGGGTGTTTACATGTAATTGTTGAATTGAACTAAAATGGAGACAGAAAAGAATAACGTTCCCCTTTTTGAACATGACAGTCTAGGAAGAAAGAAGGAACCATTCATGATATAATTCCTATGGAATAGAAATAGAAGAATTATGAATTGTTAGCTGAGAGAAAAAGAGAAGTATAAGGGAACCTAGTAAAAAGTATTTGAGGAAAAAATCAAGAGGTTCAAGAGGTAGAGATTCTATTTGGCATCTGATAACTATACATATGCAAGTTTATGTTTCATATATATGTTGCCTATTCCTTAGGAATAGGAACTAGACTTTCATTTTTATATGAAATTCCATGTTGAGGAAACTCCTTCTACCACTATAGGTCTACACCCATTCTGCAACTTAGTCTTGGAGACTTGTTAGTATAATGTATGTTCATAATCTGTATTGCAGAAGTCATTGGGTTTGGTGGTTTCTTAGAACAGTTGTCTTTTATCCATTTATAATTCTGAAAAATAGATCTGCTAAAAAAAATTGTCTTCTCTTAAGAATCCTTTACATGTCTTGGACACATAGTTTTCTAGTTTTGTGCCAACTCATCATAGCACATAAATGGACACAATCATCTATTTGCAGAAAGTAGTATGCTAGTGAAGGTTTTAAAATTTTGACCACGGTTTACAACCCAAATGATTGAGGTATGTTAGGAAAATTAATACATCTTGTCAAAACTTAGAATTAATTTTTTTTTTAATTCTTGTTACTGGTGTTATATCTTCACCTTATTTTTTTTAATTCTTCGTTGAAGAAATTTGTAAGTTTTATCATTATTATGTAAGAGACTAACCTCCAAATGAAGCGTTGTTAAATTTAAATCAGTAAGTAAACATTTATTTAGCACCTGCAATGTGCCAAGCACTATGCTAAGCTATGGGGATACAAAGAAGGGCAAAAGACAGTCCCTTTCACTAAGGTGCTCACAATCTAATGGTTTAAATTTAAATATGTTCAGAAGGACAATTCTTTCTGAAAAACTATTTGCTACTGTTTTCAATTTGGAAAAGGAAAATTAAAATCTGTGTGGTGCTTCATATTAATAAGAGAGATTTTTAGCTACTTATAAAGAGAAACATTAAAAATTGAACAGCTGAAGAGACATTAAGCACCAGCTGGAAATTTGAAATCAAAATATTCCTCATGTCATCTGTATTGAAGTGCTATTAAGGATTAAGTATAACCAATTATAAAGCTCAAGGTTAACCTGGACATGCAGAAGAAAATACAGGTAAAAGGATCCCTTGCAAACTTTTGTTTAAAGTTCATATTCTTGAAATGTTTTTAAAGGAATAAGAATAGGTACATGCAGTGTGGTATAATGGTTAGAGAGCTTGCCTTAAAGCTAAAAAGATCTGAGTTCAATTCCCAGCCATCTGGTACCCTTTGCAACCCTCTGCAACTTTCCTAGACTCTGAAGTGGAAGAAAACAGTTTTGAATAGGGGTGTGTGTGTGTTCTTAACATACATGTGACTGAGAGTGAGTTACTTCTCAGTGCCATAAGCACCTATCCCAGACTTTATATTATAGAACAGTTGCTTGTCTGTGTAGGTGCAGGGACTTTCCTTACTAGAAGCTTCCTATGCTGATGAAATAAATGGGTTGGATAGACCAAAAATCAGAGGGAGAAGCTATGGAAACATACCTGTATCTTTTTTTCTTAATTTGTTACAAAATCACACTGTAAATGACACATAATATTTGAATTAAAATTTTGAATTTAGAAAGCATTTTTGTATAAAAGTTGAAATAAATATTTTACTCAGAAATTGTTGCCCTTAATAAAACTTCTTTTCACGTTTAATAATACCCTCTTAGCTATTATGTATCAGCCAACTGAATTTAATTGAACCGTATTAGTAGTATGACCTCTGCTTTTGAAATTAGAACTTTTCTGCCTTTAAAAAAAGGTATGCCATGTCACTTTCAAAACACCATCACATTTTTAGATAGAACGGTGGATTTGACATCTTGTTTAAAAACTAGAACAGCTCTGCATATGAAAACACAAACTGTGATAATGAGATAGATATGCCATATGTGGTAGTTTAGGTTGGCATATATCGCAAATGGCATGTTTAATGTACTGTATTATCAGGATTAGTAATTTTACAGTTGAAGACTGCTACTTTTATTATATTGGCTCCTGCTGTTGGGCCTATAGTTAGTGCTGACAAAACCTTTTCTTTGTAAATCCTTGTTTTCAGCTATTATAAAAATCTGTTCTGGGCTGAAATTAACTACATGGGGTCTCAATCTTGGTAGTAACTAACTTAGTTTATGAAGTTTGCACAAAATTAATGAGAATGTTTAAAAGTTACTTGAGTAGGAAATTTTATAGTACTCTTGTAGAGAATTATGTGACCTTGTACCTCTGGACTATATTAGTTTATGTTGAATTAGAACAAAAAATTAATGGTAGCATAGTTCTTATGGTAAAAGATAGATTAATTAAAAAAAAAACCAAACAACTTATGTATAATGAAGTTTGGAGCAGCTAGGTAGATTAGTGTGTAGAATGTTGTATGTGGAATCAGAAGGACCTGAGTTCAAATTTTGATTCAAAAACTTGGCTGCTTGACCCATGGTGAGTTATTTCACCTTAGCCTCATCCTCAGTTTCCTCATCTGTAACACGGGGTTAAGAACAGTGTCTACCTCACATATTTATTGTGAAGTTCAAATGACATAACATGTAAAGACTTTGCTTACCTTAAAGTTCCAGCTCTGACTGTTATTACTGTTATGGTATAAATATTAGTTAATTTTAATGTTGGAAAACTTAAAAGTTGCTGTGATTTATTTTGTGGCAATAACATTTCTTTAGCCTTATTTTAGCCTCTAACAGTCTGCTTCAAAATAAGATTCTAATTTTCCACATATGTAATATCACTGGTTTTGATAAACACTATTTCTTATCAAAGACACTTACCTTAAAAACCCTTCCCCCCTCCCCCGGTTCTGTAGGATAGATCACAATAAAGATAAATGATACCAACACTCTTTATTTGGAAAATTAAATGTTTGAGAAGGAAGGAGTTGTAGACTTAACATTTTAAATAACTAAGAAAAATATATAGTTCTAACAACATGAATATTAATCCCTTCAATTAGTTTCATAAGATCATAGTTTGAGAGATACAAGGAACCTTAGAGGTCATCTAGTCTAAAACTTTCTTTTACAGATGAGGAAACTGAAGCTTAGAGAGATTAATACTAGCATCTCATATAAGTAGTAAATTTCAGGTGAGATTCCAAATATCCAATTTCACAATTCCACTCTTTTCACTGTAAATTTTTATATCACCTTGTCCCCTTTTCTGAGTGCTTCTTCATGCTTCATTTTGGATTCTCAGTAACACTGAAGGGCAAGATTGATTTTTTTTTTCCTTTTGTTTGTCCCTTTTATTGAACTTCCTGTGAGGAAATTCTATTTGTCAAAGTAGACTGGCAACTACTTTGCAGCCTATATTCTTGAAGAGTTACCTAGGGCACTAAAGTGGGGATTTGAGCTCAGGTCTTCCTGACTCTGAGGTTGACTGTCTATTCACTATATCAAGCAATTCTTTCTAATTACTATTAATTATGAACAAGGAAATGAAAACATGGAAAGATTAAGTGACACATTTAAATGCAAGTCATTTTGCTTCTAGCCCTTCACTTTAAAGACATTAGGCTAAGTTAAAACTGCATTTAGAAACTATCCAAAATTTGCAGAAGATGGACTGAAGAGAATGGTGTGAACAAAGCACTGAAATTAGAAGGCGTGCATTTAAAATTCACTTACTGGCTGTGAAAGTCACTTAACTGCTTTAGAACTTTACAGTCTCTTAGTTGAAGGAGTTGGATTAGATGATCTCCAAAGCTCTGGGCTCTAAAACTCTGTGACTATCAAATTGTATGTGTTTTAGGAACATCAATACTTGCTACATAAAATAAAAGAATTGATATATATTTACTGAATCTTACCTTGGATTCAATAAACTGGAAAGGAACTTAAAGATTATATAGACCAAATATTTCATTTTTCAGATAATGAAATTTAGACCCAAGTGGTCACACAGTGGAAAAAATTGGAATGAGAAGTTAAACTTTCTGACTTTTAATCCAGTGTCCTTTCAGCTATACTACACTTCCATTTAAAACAATATGATGGTTTGATAATAAAATAACTGAATAAAGTATGGTTATATAAGGAAGTGTTTCTTCCCTCAAGGCATATGGTTAGGGATATAACTTTACAACATTAGCCTAGGAAATGGATTTTTAAATTTTGTTTTCTACTTGTTCTACAACATGGCATCATCAAAAGAATTAAAACTGTGAACTTTCTGTTGAAGGATTAGTAAATGGAAATTATTTCAATTAGTTCTGGAAACAAATTGATAAATTAATTTTTACAAAAGGTAGACTTGGCAGCAGCATTCAGATTCATGGCAGGCCTCCCTCTGTAAGTTTTCTATTTTGGAACTGAAATTAATATATACCATTTTCTACTAATAGATTTGTTAGAATATAAGTTTTTTAAGGGAATGGACTCCTAATAACCTACCTAACCCAATTCTTTGAACACCATAGGTACTTAATAAATTGTAATTGAATTGATCTTTTCCTGTATAAATTCATCTCACATTAGAAAAAAAAATGACAGTGCTCCAAAATTTGAAATTAGGTATAAATTTAGGGTTCTGCTCCCATAAAAAAATAACAGTAATAAAAAGTAAAGCTTTTATAAGTTTAACAGTAAAGTATCTCCTTTGTGTTTTTCTTGCTTTTGTTATTGATAAGACTTTCTTTGGAATTTTGAAAAATTAGCATGATGAATTAATTTAGGTTGTTTTTATTGTCATAATCAGTAGTCTGTATCTGTTATTGGCATAAGTGTAGGACACTACTCAGTGAATATGGTAATTCCCCTTTCCTCACCCTTAACCCCCAATCCTAGTCAGTTATGTTTATAAAAAAACAAAATTCCTTTGTGCTCCACTGTAATGTTGTGAGAGCCATCATCTTCAACAGTCAATAATATAAAGATGTATAAGAACCTCCCTTCTTTTGGCTAAAAGGAAAATATAAACACACACACACACACACACAGGCACGTACATACACAAAAAACGATATATTGGCCAAGTGTGAGATATGCACACATACACATGCACACATGCATGTAAAGTCAAGGGACTCCTCAGAATGATATTCTTAAATGCATAAAGTAAAATATTTAGGAAAACAATTATACTCAAATTTAGTTATCAAAATATTAGAACAAAACACGTATGTGTGTGTGTGTGTGTGTGTGTGTGTGTGTGTGTGTGTGTGTAGGTCTAAGACATTCTTAACCTGGGAACTGTAAACCTGTTTATGTTTCAATATAATTGTTTTCCTATGTATTTTACTTCATGAACATAATAATATTATTCTGAGTAGTCCCTTGACTTTATAAGGCTGTCAAAAGGGGTACAGTTAAGAATCTCTGATAAAGAGCTATTTGTGGTTACTTCATCCTGTTTTTGTTTTGTTTTGTTTTTTGATGAGGCAGTGGGAGTTAAGTGACTTGCCCAAGGTCACACAGCTGGTAAGTGTTATGTGTCTGCGGCCAGATTTGAACTCAGGTCCTCTTGACTCCAGGGCCAGTGCTCTATCTACTGCGCCATCTAGCTGACCCCTAGTTCCTTCATCCTGAACAAGATTTTCTTGAGCTATCAAGTTGAACACTTAAAAGATCACTAGGTAACATGGTAACATTCAAACACTTAGTTCTTTGAATTTCCTGATTAAACCATTCACACTTTCTCTAAGATCCCTGAATTGAAAAAGTGATTAAAAAGAAAAGTCAACTGTCATTTAATTGTTTACCAAATTAAGGAAAATCTGTCCCAAGTCTTGTTTTTGAGATTTTGTTAACCTATTTAGACAAAATAATTAGTAATATCTGGAGTCCATATAATTTACTACCTTTCTTTTTTTAAGGATGAAATAGGATATGTGTGTCTAGTATACATATATAAGCTTATATATATGTTATATATACAGGGTGTATATAAAGTGTTATGTGTATTTTATACACTCATCTATATACTCATTTATGTGAAGTGTATGTGTGAAAAAATTTCCTTATATAATTGATATCTCTTTGGTGGAAATATTGGTTCTTTGCATTTGTATAGTAATTTATTATATTATTAACTTGACAAGCAATTACTGTGGTTCATTGTTCATTGCATGAGTGATATGTACTCCCACAAAAGACACCATGGCACTAAACTAAAAATACAAAATATTTGTGAAGCAAATAAATTCATATGTTTTTTCCAGGTAGACAAAAATAATGAAATGTGTATATGGTACTTTTCAAGTACATTTTATAATAGGGATATTGAAAAAATAAGTTGATAAGGGATTTTTCTGCTATTTTTGAAACATTGTAGGGGAATACATTGTTTAGATATGTCTCTTAAATCCTAAAAAAAGAATGTTTTTTTTAAATTTTTTGAGGTATCACTTTAGTCGTAAACTAGAGTGGTTCTGTAAGTCATGCTACAAATTTAACAAGGTAAATTATTATTAGAAGAGCCAGCATTATGAAGTGTAAAGACAATTAAATGTGAAGTCAGAAGATAATGGGCTCAGATACCACCTCTAATGCCTTTATTACATGATCTAGTCACTTAAAGTCCTTGGAGCTCAGTGTCCTTCTCAGTAAAATGAGGTGGTTGGATTAAATGGCTTCTAAGATCTCTTCTAGCTCTCTACCCTATGATCCATGCTTTATCGAGTGCCTTCCCAATCCAAGTCTTTCATCCTGGGATCCTAATTTATTAGTCTATTCTATAAATTATTTTAGGAGTGAGAGTAGGAGGTGGGGATCAGGTATCTTGGTATCTACATATATGAAACACTTTTATCCAAATTGAAATTACTTCCATAAAGTGATTCAGGCAACTTTTAGTGCCAGAACTTTAAGCAGAGCTTTAAAGGATATATACTCCTTGTAAAGTATTCAAAATATAGGTTTATTCTTCAGGCAGCTTCACTTGATTGCCTTTGGGCCTGGTTCAACTTTGTTTTTAGTTGCCTTTCCATTTTGTTATTGAAATTTGAATGTTCATGTACTATAATATTGTATTTAAATGATTTAAAATATTTTAGAAATTAAATATTTATGATTGACATAACAGCATGGCAAAGAAAACTGTAGTTATGGTTTTATGTTGTTTATGCCTTTGAGACCAAAAGTCTTGGTTAGACAAAAAATACCTCCTTTTTTTTCTGGTAATTTCTGAGTTTCTCTTGTACGAAAAGGAAAATTTTAGAGCAGTTCTATCATAGTCTTAGATTAAATTAAAATTGTCATCCAAAGGCTGGACATTTGAATCCCTTAAAACAGCAGATATTCTGGCAGGAAAATTAATAATTCTCTGAGATCATTTGTTTGTTAACTTCCATTTCTTTTACTTCCAAAGGCAAATTCTTCTGTGAGCTAGAAGAATATAAGGATCAAAACTTTTTAATTCTTGAAATTATATATTTGGCTATGTTATCTATATAGTTTGATTGATCTTTTAAGAAAAATTCATGATAGTAGAAGAATTCTGGAATAATGCACATGTGTCTTTTGTATTATTACCTTTTTCCTTTTTAGGAGTAGTATCCAGTTTAGGTTAATCATTGAAGAGCACAAGTAGATACAGAAAATGCCTGTAATTTGTCTTGGCTCTATAGCACTCTATGACTCAGTTTCATTTTATGTAAAATATTAGTAATAATATATCTATAATATGTCTACTTCACAGGTTTCACATAAGCCTCAAATGAGATTATTGTATGTAAAGTACTTTTTAGATTTTAAAGTATGATAAATATTATTTTCATATTATTCATTAAACTCTTATTCCCCGATCCCCACACCCAAAATTCTTTCATCCTTTAAATTATTCCTATTTCCCTATTTCTCTTGATGGTCCTGCCCTTCTTTCAGTCACCCAGATTTGCAAACTTGGAGTCATCCTTGATTCCTCCCCTTCCTTCAATATTCAGTCTTGCCAAATTGTCACATCTACCACCTTTTCTCCACTCACACAGATTCTATCCTATTTCAGGCCATCATTATCTCTTGCCTGTATTGTAATAGTCTCTTAATTGTTCTCCCTGCTCCCAGTCTCTTCTCTTCAATACGTCTTACACATAATTCCCAAAGTACCATTTCTGAAACAGATCTGACCATATAATTCCCCAACTCAAAAAGTCTTCAGCCACTCCCTATTGCATCTGGGATAAAATGTAAATTCCCAAGTCTGATATTTAAAGTCCTCCACAGTCCAACTTCCCTGAACCACAGCAGTTTTATTTCATGATATGACCCTTCTCATATTTTCCACTCTAGTTAAGCTGGCCTGCTACCTATTCCCTGTATGTGACATTCTAGGCTCTGTTCCTTTGTACAAGTGATCCCACATGTATACAATGGATGTTTTCCTCACTTTCCACTTGTAAAATTTCTAGCTTTCTTCAGAGCACAACTCAAGAGCCATCTTCCACATGAGGCCTTTCCTGATCTGTTCCCCTTCTTCCCTGCCCCTCAATTTTTATCCTTCCCTCCCTCTTGAAATTATTTTGTGTATACTTTATATGTATTTATCTGCATACGTGTTTTATCGTCCCACTTTAATATAAAGTCCCTGAGGGAAGACACTTTTTTTGTCTTTTTATTCTCAGCATTTAGCATGGTGCAGTGCACAGAGGAGATGCTTAATAAATGTTTGTTAAAGTGAATTAAATTAGTAGATAATCATGGGGAGTTGTCTCGGGCATTTTGAGGTAGCCTATGACCCTGTAACTGGTAAGAATCAAAGGGCAGCTTTGTACTTCTATCTGCTGACTTTAAACCAAATACTGTAACCAAAGTACACTTTCTTATAGGGATTATGATCTTAAAGTGTCATGATTCAATCTTACAGGCCTTTATTAAGCATCTATTGTTATCTCGTTATTCGAACCACATTAAAGCTTTGTGAAATAAATGGTGCAAGTCTTATTATCCTTATTTTACAGATAAGGAGATAAGCTTATAGAGCTGAAGTATTTTGCTTAGTCAGATCTTAGTAGGAAGTAAGAGAGCTGGGATTTTAATATGGCTCTCCTAGTTCCATGTCCACAATCTAAAAACCTTCTTGGTCAATAAAAACTACTGGGATTGGGGAGTGCAATTTAATTAATGGTTTTTATTATGTGGAACTGGACTTATTAGGAACTTAAGTAATAAGTTGTCTTCATATTTCTCCTTTTATGTTAGTGAATAATATTGTCTTCTGTAGTTCCATATTCTAAGAAGGCTCAAATATTCTGCTCACCCTATCAAAGTTCCCACTTTTTCTTGAATTATTAGGTAGATGAATAATACCATGTGGTAATTCAGCCACAAAATGTTCCACATTTGTACAGTTACTAAACAGTAGATCCCCTGTTCATTTGTTTCTATTACAAACAAGCTCTCAGAATTTGGAGGGAAAGGACATCTAATCATCTAACTTGTACCTAAATTGGAATGAATCCTTTCTTCACACTTCCCAAAAGTAGTCATCTCCAACTGAAGACTTCTATAATGATGGAGAACTCACTGCCTCACAAGGCAGCACATTTCATGTTTGAATGGCCCTAATTGTTAGGGAAATGTCTTCCTTCTCCTAAGCCTAAATTTTCCTCTCCACATCTTCCACCTATTGCTTCTATTTCTGTCTTCTGAGGCCAGGTGAGCAAGTTTAATCCTTTTTATAAATGACAACCCTTCAAATACTTAAAGTAGAACACAACTGTCCTGTTCCTCCTGAGGATTTTCTAGGCTAAAAAATCCCATTTCCTTCAAATGAATCTTATTTGACATATCCTTGAAGTACCCCATCATTTGGTTGACTTTTCTGAATGCTCTCCAACTTGTCAATGTCCTTGCTAAAAAAATATGGCACCTATAACTGAATACTGTATTGCAAATACTGCACCACCATGGCAAAGTGTACTGCCTTTATTCGTGACATCATTCCTCTCTTACCAAAGCCTAAGATTGTTATTTTTTTGGCAGCCTTGTGACATTTGAGATCTTTCTTGCAGGACCTGTTTGCTAGCTATGCTTCCCATATCTTATACTTATAAACTTTAGGGTTCTTTGAAGCTGAGAACTACAGTTTTGTATAGTGGATAGAGTTCTGGACTTGGAACCAGGAAGGATATTTCTTGATACCCACTATGGGACTCTGGGCAAATCTGTAAATTCTCTGAGACTCAGTGTCCTCGTCTGTATTATGAGAGGGCTAGAGAGATGACCTTTACATTCCCTTCCTGCTCTAAATCTGTCATCTTGTGATCCCCAAAGTGTTTTGTCTCATTTTTACATCCCTGTTGATGTCTTTTTGGATTAGGACTGATTATCATTTTAGTGATCACTTCAAACTTGTCATCTGCAAATTTGATAAGCATACTCTGTATCCCTTCACTGGAGTTAATGAATAAAAATTTTGTCTAGAATAGGGAGAAAAATAGATGCTGGGCAGCCCACTAAAGACCACCCCCCTTCCAGACTGAATAAATCTGGTGATCATTACTGTTCATGTTTAGTTAGTGAAACTTTTTCCAAATCTACCTAACTGTACTATTATGTAATCACCATATGTCCATCTACCAAGACATTGAGATTAGAGTAATTTACCACTATACTTTCAGCTATTAAAGCATGTCTTTATGGAAAGATGGAGATGAGGAAATAGATGAATATTTGCATGGTGAAAATTTGGAAAATGTGAGCAAGGGGTCATTCAGGCATAGTTTGCTGCTTGAGTGAAGCTTACAGGTAGGAAGAATAAAATGGTTGAGTAAATTGCCTGGGTATTAGAGAACAAGGATTATTGCTGGATGGATAAAGGGAATAAATAACTACTATAAAGATTATCAAATCAGAAAGTTGATTGAAAACTTTGACCCTGATATCTGTAGTTCACTCATTTAGAATTTAGTGTTACTGTGTAAAAGATATGCTGTAATATAATGTTAAGCTGGTTTAAAATCTTAAGGAAGTAGGTGGCATACTTAGAATAACATAAGGAAAACTATCAACTGTGATATTCAATTCTGCAAGTATTTATAAGGCTTCTGCCCTGTGAAAGTCACTGGAGATATAAAATAAAAAATGAAACAGTTACTTCTCTCAAGATCTTAGATTCCATCAAGGGGCAAGGAGAGGGGGAGGAGGATAGAGACTATATGAAATAACTTACAACTTACATGACCTTTCACAGTCACTTAAGCTCTGTGGGATTCCATCCCTTCATCAGTAAAATGAACAGTTCAGACTAAATGGCCTTTAAGTTCCTCTTTCAGCTCAAGATGTGTGATCCTTTATATAAGGTGGTATGGTGAATATGACACTGGCTTTGGAGACAGGAGTCCTAGGTTCAAATGATGCCCCTGATCCCACCTGTGTGACCTGGGGCTAGTCACTTGCTCTCCTCTGGGCTGTTTTCTTGTTTGTAAAATGAAGGAGCAGGCCTAGTTGGCCCCTGAAATATCTTCTAGTATTTTAGTGATCTATGATTCTGTAGAAAAAAATTGGAGGGGACTAACAATAGAGGGATCAGGAAAGGTCTCATGTAGGAGACCTAAACTAAGCCAGGAAGGGAGCTAGTCGTTCTAAGAAGGGAAGTGACAATGGAGACCAGTCCAAGTGTGGGGGACAAGCTGTGCAAATGCGTGGAGGTGGGAGATGGAATCCTGTTCATGTGGAAAAAACAAGAGGGCGGTTTGAGCTGGACTGTAAAGTACATAGGAATAGATAAGTTTTAAAGGATAAGCTGAATGCATAAAGCAAGGAATAAATTCAGCATATTTGAAGTTAATCGTATAAGGAATTTAGAACATGTAGAATTGTACTTTATAAGCAAATTTCTAGGAAAAATCCCTTCACTGATTTTTGAGAATGGGTTGTGTCAATTTAACTTCTCTTCATCCTATTGTAACTCCACTTCAAAACTCTACTCCTGCAAAAGGGGTCTTCTAAGGAATGAAAGTAACATAAAGGAGGTGTTAAATGATAGTTGTTAGAATTTAGCATAATGAAAGGCAATATGATAGAGAACAACTAAACTGCAAAAACTATAGGATAGAACAACTAGTTTAGTGTCATCTGGCTAGCAGAAGATTAATAAAAGAGGAAATATCTATAGCTGAAAATAGCTTCTATAGATGAAAATACTTAAAACAATATGACTTTATCCATTTATATAACTTGTTGATCAGTTTGAGAGAATGAAGATAGGTTTTTACTAATGTGAAACACTATAAAGATAAATCAAAATGCTTTTCTAGTACATAAATTCTGTCATAGTCGGAAGAATGGTTAACCACTGTTATAAAAAATAAAATTCACTGTGGTAATTGTGGCTTCCTGGATTACAGGGGTTAGGACTTCTGAGTATGCATTTAGTTTCTCTTTTAAATTTCAGTTGAACCACCAATAAAGTTTGTATTTTCCAAGGCAAACCATTTTTTAATGTGTGGTTTAAATGTTTTCCCTAAAACATGGTTGCATATAGCTTTTATTTTGGCTTGAGAGGCATGCTTCTTCCCTTATCTAAATTTGTCATTCTGGTCTAGTTCCTTATTGTTGTATGGAAGCATTATCCAGTAGTATCAATTGCTTAACTGGCTCCAAATATGAAAAGCAAAATAATTTGTGTATACATCAGAAAACAACATGTCCAGTAGAAATTTTAACAGAATTTATTTGGTAGGTGAGTGGGTATCAGACTATATAAAACCTGCCCTACTCTAACAGAGACAATTATAATATTGGCTCTGTCTTAGATGTTTGTGTACAAAGGCCAATGAGCTTTTGTCACCGAAGCAATATTTTGAACCTCAGATACTATCCTAACAAACTAAGTAAATTAATCATGTATACAAATTAAGATATGAAGAAAGAAGTTGCAATCAACAGGCTGATAATCTAGAAGAACATAGCCAGCACTACTTAATGTTTCCCTTCTCTTATAGCATTAATACTTAAATTATTATACATTATATCATTAATAACTAAAATGATTCAACTTTTTTACTAAAATAGTTCCCTGAATAAGCCTAGACCAATTAGTCAAAGCATTTATTGATTTTTAAATAATTTATCCGTATCTTCTTTTTATATCACCTATATTTCCCCCCTATATCCTACTTCTTCCTCTTCCCTGAGAACCATCCCTAATAACAAATTATTTTTAAATAAAAAAGACAAATGGAAGAGAAAAAAATCAGCAAAGTTGTAATATCCCCCATCTTTGCAAAAGAAGAGAAGATGTCTTCTAATATCTTTTTGGGGCCAAGCTTGTTGTATATAATTTTGCCAACATTCATTTTTAATTATTCTCTGGTGGTTCTTTCTGTTTACATTTGTTGTAGTCATTGTATATATGGTTTTTTTTGCCTTTGCTTATTTCACTTTGCATCAGTTCTTGTAACTTTTTCCAAGCTTCTGTATTCATCATATACATCTTTGCTCACAGCTCAGTAATGTTCCATTGCATTCATAAGTTACAGTTTGTTTAGCGATTTCCTCATTGATATGCATCTATTTTGTTTCCAGTTTTTGCTAATACAAAAAACGTTGCCATAAATATTTTCATGTATATAGTGCCTTTCTTTTTATAAATGACCTCCTTGGGATGTATGCCTAACAATTAACAAGCGTTTATTAAGCATTTACTGCTTGGTAGGCATTTTGTGCTGGGCATTAGGGATATAAATACAAATAATTGAATATTCACTACTCTGAAGAAGCTTATATCCTATCAGGGGAAACAATGTGTACACATACAGTATACATAATGACTATAAAATGAATACTAGATAACTAATGAATATTATTTAGTAAAATATAAACTATCATAATACTGTGTGTGTATATATATGAATATATGTGTGTGTGTGTGTGTGTGTGTGTGTGTACACACATGGGTAGTTGTAGTATCACTATCTTGACTGGTCATTTTTACTTTTTTAAAAAATATTGTTATTCTCTTTCAATAGAACAATTTTTTTTAATTTCAAACAGCCAGTTATTTACATCTCTATTACTCAACATCTTAATGATATGAACACATTTATAACCTGCTGATTTGTTGACCTACCTCAAATCTTTTCCATATTTCAAACAATCCTCCATTCATCCACTAAAGTGATTTTCCTAAAACACAGGTATGATCAAGTCACCCCCTTTACTCAATAAATTCTAGTGGCCCCCTATTGCTTCCAGAAATAAATATAAAATGCTCTGTTTGGCATTCAGTTTCCTTACACCTCACTCCCCAGCACATAGTCTTTAATCCAGTGATACTGGCCTCTTGACTATTCTATAAATGAGGAACTCCATTTTTCAGTTCCTGAAATTTTCTGTGGTTGACCCATATGCCTAGAATGCCCTAATCTAACTATTGACCTCCTTGGCTTCCTTTTTTTTTTTTTTTTGGCTAGGCAATGGGGTTAAGTGACTTGGCTAGGGTCACACAGCTATTAAGTGTCAAATGTCTGAGGCCAGATTTGTACTCAAAAAATTGATTGTATTTTTGTTCCTCTTAAAGAAAAAGCATATAGCTAAGACTTTATATTTACAAAATCAGTAAATTAATGAGTGATTAGATGACATACAGGCTGATTTTTATTTAGCATGTCTTTTGCTACCATGCCCTTTTTCCATTGTCATTTAAAGTTACATGAGTCATTCTGAAGCTCTAAGGCTAGGGTACAGGAGGATTTCCTAAGGAAAAGCTGATATGACAAGGTTTTTTGTTTGTTTGTTTTTGGTAAACAGATACCTATAGTAGGCTGTGATTAAAATATAATTTATTTTTGCATATGTGTATACATATATGTGTGTGCATATAGCTTTAATCTTACTTGTCGTTGTGTGTAATTGGATTAAATCATCTCCCTCCTAAAACATAAGTACAAAACAGACTGTATAATAGGTCCTGCCTTAGCACCAGGGTTAGAAAAGGCCTCAACAGTGGTTTAGGGAGGTAACTATTAAATTAGCTATCAGTGTAGGGAATCATATTATAATGTGTTATCTGTAATCCTAATAGCCATTCTCAACTTTATTAATTCTGCATATAAATATATTTAAAGATTTTTTTTAATTAGAGTAGGACCCTGACATCCTGAAGGCATTATTTTAATGTTTTTTTTTTATTGCCACTACATAAGTTTGTGGAGTACTCATCTTTTTGTATCTAAATGTAGAAAAGAACGTTAGACTTAGATGAAGTCATCCTGATGTTAAGTATGGTAAACTAGGGCATCAGAGTTTTGTTCTTGTTTTTGTTTGTTTCTTCATTAATTTCACTCAAGAATTTTGTGTGTCTAATTCCATCTATGCAGTCATCTTGGAAATGGAGACTTAGGATAGCAAAACTTATTTTTTATTTTACTAGTTGCATTTATAAGAACAAGAATTCTTTAGGTGGTATTTTCATTGCAGATGCACATTTCAATTAAAGTATAAGTAAGAATGGTTTCTGTATTGCAAAAGAAATGATTTTTTCTTTTGGAATCCTGATATAACTCCCTTTGAATTGAATAGAGAAAATTGCTGAGTTATCGGTGTTAAGAAAACAACTTTACCACTGAAGTCAGAAGGACTTGAGATTCCACTGAATGGTTAAGAAGAAAATGGAGAGGGGCAGCTAGGTGGTGCAGTGCATAGAGCTCCAGCCTTGGAGTCAGGAGGACCTGAGTTCAAATTTGGCCTCAGACATTTGACACTTAACTAGCTGTGTGACCCTGGGCAAGTCACTTAACCCCAATTGCCTCACCAAAAAAAAAAAGAAAAGAGAATGTAAAGTTTATATAGTTGTTATACATACCTGTTAATATAATTAATTTGATTTTTAAATTTATTTAAATAAATATATACAATGCTATCTAATGAAGTAATTCTATTCCTTATGTCCTTTGATAATTTTGACTTTTAGCGAAAAATAATTTCTATTAGTCTTTAGCACAAAAAACTGACTTTATTTTAAGACCATGTCAATAGAGCAGAGATTATATAAGACAGTTATAAAATGAAATTATTTTAAAATTCAGTAAGAATGACATTCATTATTAGGCTGGCAATAGTGTATATCATTTCTGAATTGGTTGTGAATGCAGTATATATACTCAATAGCAATTTTGTCATTATTGTTTGAATTTATTTTTCAATTTTATCACATAGATTTCCAATTTTGAGGCAGCCCAAAATTGTTTCTTTCTTTTTTATCATGGTTGAAATTTATTTATAATGTGATATAGGTAATATAGCTCTAGTTAGCCTTTATGGTTCACATAGGCTAAATGAAAATTATATACATTTATTTTGGAAGGTTAATATCATGTCATAATTATACTAAATTCATTCATATTCAGGTCCAAATATTCAATTGGCTTGTATCTTTTTTCCGTATATTTTAGGACTCTGTATTGAAAGAGAGCTTTATGTATAATATATTAACAACCTCCAGGATAGACATCATGGCATGGTAGAAGGAATACTGGATTTGGAGTTCTATTAGTAATTTAGAACTGGTGAGCAGGCAGAGGATTTACTGACGTTAGTGCCCTAATTTTTCCAGAACACTCTTGCCTCTCTCAACTTTGTATCTTCACATTTCTGCAAGGGATTTTCTTTTGTAGCCTTTATAATGTACCCACAAAACAATAGACTGTATATGGCCTTACAAGGGCAGAATATTATAGAACTATTACTCAATTGTTCTATATATACAAAGTCTTTCTTATTATAGTCTGATAGTATTAGTTATTTGTTTTTGCTTTCATGTCATAATTTTTAATTATATTGAATTTGGAGTTTACTGAAATCTAACACCCCCAAAAAAATTTTCATCCCCTCATGGATTTTTATTTAGTTATGGTCTCATCTTGGACTTTTGAACTTAACAAAAGCACTTTACATTTCTTTCTATTCAATTTCACTTATTTGATTGTGCTTATTTTTCATCAAGATATTTTTAGCCCCTCTTTGTGTCATCCAATTTAGTTACTTCTCCAAATTAACCATTAAGCCTTATGCTATTTACAAATTTCATGAGCATGCTTTCTATGGTTTTATCCCAGGCTTTGATAAAAATTGTTGCCCGTAACCAGATTGTGCACCGAACGGAGATGCGTGAAATAACTTATGACATGGGCCAGGCAGAGTAGAATTATTGACTCAGTTTATTCATCTGAGGGCATAGAATATATAGGGAAGATCTAGCCTAACTTCAAAGAGTCCTCCCCGTGAGATACTCCCCAGAACATCTGCTGAGGATGTAACAATCATGAATTTCCTCCTTATCAGGGTTCCTAGATTAGGCTGTAGATTCCAAGGTTTTCCCAGGCGCCTTGGCGCCACCTGCATAGAGGAGTAAATATGTAAATCTAAGGTTCAAAGAGAGAGAAGAAATATCTCAGAGACCTCAAAATTAGGAAGGAAGTGGGGAGCTGTACCACTTAATCAGTGAGCCCTTATCAGACTCTTAAGATCAGCCCTCAACAAAAAATGTTGAAAAGAATAGGTCAAAGGACAGATTCCTTGGGCGCTCCACTAGAGTTGGTAACCAAATCAGCCCGTTAATAACTATTACTAGGTTCTGGTGTTTCAACTAGCTCCAAATCTCCTGGATTATACTGCAATGTAGCCAAATTTCTCTTAAGACTTATCTAAAAAAATAGAATGCAAGACATTTTTAATGAAATCTAAGTACACAGTTTCCTATTCTACTAGTCTAGTTGATACTGTCAAAAAAGGAAATTAGGTTATTCCAGAATGACCTGGTTTTTAGATGAAATTTGCTTATTTTGAATGAGAACTGCTTTCCCTTGATCACATTAGCTAATAGTTTGTCTTTTATTACTATTTTCAAAAAGTAACTTTGTTTTATTTTTCAACTCATTTTAAAAATATTTCTTCATCTCTTTGATTTTTTTCAGAATTTCCATTTGTGTGCTTATCTGAGGATTTTAATTTAGTGATTTTTCTTGCGTCTTTTGTTACATGCTCAATTTATTGATATCTTCTTTCTCCCTTTTGTTAATGAAGGAGCTGAGATGTAAATTGCACTCAGGATTGCTTTGGCTGAATATTAAAAGTTTTGTTATATTGTCTCATTGTTATAATTTTCTTTAATAGCATTCTTGTTTCTGTGATTTATCTTTGTGATTACATTCTTTATCTTTATGTTATTTAGACCAATTTAAATCTGATTCTTTTCTTCAAATTGCTTATAAGTAAACAGTATTGGTACAGTACAAAGAACATTGAATTCGAAGTTACAGGGCTGAGTTTAAATTGCATCTGTCATCTACTACCTACGTGACATTGAACAAGCCATTTAATCTCCTTGAGACTTACTTTTTTTGGTGTGTTTGTTTTTTATTTTAAAAATGAGAGGGTTGGACTAGATGATTAAAAGATCACTTCTAGTTCTAGATGATTCTAATTTTTATTGCATTGTCTATGAAGGATATTGTGCTATTTCTGCTTTTCTGCATTTTTAATGAATTCTGTAATCCCTAACCACAGTTACTTTTTTTGGTTAAAGGTGCCATTTAATTCCCCACAGATAGAATATTGAATTCAACATAAAGCAATGCCAGCCCTGAGGAAGAAAACAAAGGTGTTTTAGATGGTAAAAAATAAACTAATAATTATTATTACAAGAGAAAGCAGAAAGAAATATATGTGTTTATTTTGTTCTAAGTGCAATTTTTAAAATCTCATTAATGTACTTTTTATACTAGTTTGCAGAAAAGTAGCTTTGTACTCACAATACTTTCTAGAAATTCATTAAAAACTTAGTCTTTTAATGATGCCCTAAAACAATCATCATTTGGATTAATTTATTGAGAAAAAAATTAGAATTTTTTTCCCCTGTTACATGCTTGTCATCATTCTCTCTTTGCTATTGCAGTTGTTTGTTTGTTTGTTTGTTTTACATTATTCAACTTTCCACCGGATTATAACTTATTTGAGGCTAGGAGCCATATCTTATTAGGAAACCATATCTATCTGAGTTCCTTACAAAATGTTTTGTAGATGTTGGGTGCTTGATCAACATTCACTGAGACAGCGTGAAAAAATAAGTATATTTCAGTTCTTTGGAGGCTTTCTTTTTTGAACGCCATGCCATTCCTGGCTTTTTGTGTAGTTTGGCAGCCCCCAGGTTGGCCTGGCTTTGTTCCAAGAATGATCTTTAAAGTAAAGATGAGCACATTGAAATCAATATGCTACTTAAGGGGCAACCAGTGGTAGAAGACTCTGGGAGTGATTCATTCTGTTCAGCTAGTGAGTTGCTGAAGGCAATGCAATCTTGAGCATTATAACAATGAATCCTGTATATAGGATTCATCATTCATCATCATACATAAGAGCAAATTTTAAATTTAGACACCATTGTTTTAGTTTCAGGCAGTTTTTACAGTGTGCTGACATGTCTTTGTACTATCTATGAAAAAATAATTTATTAATAGAATTAGTAGTATAAACAGGATTTCAAAAAGTCTTTAAGAAGACGTATTTTTATGTACTTTAGAGATGTGCAGATGGCATTCAGATAATTGTTATGCTACTTAAAAGTCATCTTTACCTTTTCATTAAGGCAGGTCCTTTGGTAGCACTTTGTATAGCCTATTCTCTGACATTAAATAAAATTAAATGTATTGTTTAAAAAGTCAGCAACTGAAACTTGTCGTTAAATCAGACTTTCATCTCTCTTCTCATAAAATCCAAGTTTTGACTGAGATTTTTTAATTTAAATTTTTACTAATCTTTTGTTTTTATTCCTTTATTTTCCAAGGTATTCCTTTTCCATTTTCCTAAAAACCATTCCTTATGACAAAGAATAAAAAAAAAGAAAGAAAAACATTTCAGAAAAACTAAACTACATATCAACCAAATCTTATATTATTGATCTTATGTGCAGTGCTCCACACTCATAGTTCCCCATCTCTTTTAAAGAAGGAAAAGAGGGGCATTTTCATATATCGTCTTTGGGGCCAAATGTGATGAGTAAGATAATTTATCACTTAATATTTTAAGCTCCTGTGCTTCAAAGAATAAAGTGTAGGCACTGTAGGAGGATGCAAAGAAAAAGAAGCAATGCTCTTTGATATCAAGGAGCTTATCTGGTTAGGAAAATAAGGCATATGGACATTTATAAGGTAATTAACAGTGTGAAACAATATGTAATTAATGCTCAATGAGTGATACAGGTAAGTGCTAATATGCTTCCTAGAACTCAACGTTTATTTTTTTGTCTTAGTAGTTAATCAGTAAGTATTTATTAAGTGCCTACTACATGCTAAGCACTGGTAGGTATTAGGGATACAGAGACAAAAGTGGACATGCATTGGCCCCACAGAGTTTGAGCTACTGCTGGTGGTGTATTGCATGTACACAAAAATTAATCATACGATATGTACAAAGTATTTTCATATGTGACACTGTACTGGGGGGAATTAGAAAAGGTCTCTTGAAGCGCTAAGGGGAGTCATGTTTTCTAAGAGGTGGAGGTGAAGAGGGAGAGCATCCTAGTCATTGGTGGCAGTCTGAGCAAAGGCAGGCTAATCAAAGACAGAACGTTATATACTGGGGCAAGTAGGTCATTTTGGTTGAAACATACCATACTAAGGGCAAGTAATATGTAATTACCCTGGAAAGATGTGCTTACCCAGATTGTAAAGGGCTACAAATGTAAAACAAAAGAGTTTACATTTTATTTTAGAAGCAGTAGGAAATCGTTGAGGCTTCTTGTGCAGGAGAGTAACATTCTCAGAACTTTGCTTTAGAAATTTAATTTTGGTAGCTGTATGGAGGCTAGATGATGGAAAGTTATTATCTAGCAGTAGTATTTCTTTAGTTAAAAGCGATAGCAATTAATAGTATGTAGAGAATGGGGTTGAAAATTGAATATTCATATAATAACATTAGATATTTTCTAACTTAGCATAATAGTTTTCAGATTTAAGAAGTAACAGAAAGCTTGGAAATTCATGAAGTTCATGAGTGAAAGTGGCTACTTGCTTCAATGTCCAAAAATAATCCACACTACTATTAATAGGTACTGAAACAGTGTAATTGTAGGTTCACCTGCAGAACTGCAATGTCTGAAATATATAAATAGATTAAAGATGATACTACTTGTAAATTTCAGAGCATAATGTAGGTAGGAGAAACTCAGTTTTTTAAAGTTCTTTATAAATTTGGCGTACTTAATTATTTTCAAAAGTAGTATCAAATTATTTAGCATAAAAGGAGGTATATCAATATATTGATTTTAAAAGAATTTTAACCTAGCTTTTTCTCTTTAAGGCCATTTGCAAAGATAATATAAACTACCCCAAATGTAATTTTTTTTCATGATGATATAAATAAGAATTCCCCTAACTGGCAACATACGCATTTTTAGAAACAAGGATATTTGGCCAAGCATCCCAGATTTGTCTAGATATTACTATTTTTCTAGTCTTTTTTTTGAAGTGGTTTTAGGATGAAGTTTATGTTTAAAACTTCATTCAGATTTGAAGATTGAGTACCTTTGGTACAGAGAAGCAGTTAGAAAGCAGTAAGTCCTGAAGCCTTGGTATGCTGTAACTATAGATTAAAATGCCACTGACAGAAACAATTACCACAGTATTTACTACATCACCAGCAATTATTGGAATCAGGAGACTTGGAACTAAGAAGACCTAAGTTCAAGTCCCTCCTCTAATACAGAGTCAAAAAAAAAGAAGACTGTCAAAGATAGTCTTAAACAAGGATGTGAATTCATGTAATTTGTGTGCGTACAAATCTTAAGAGCCATTCGTTTCAGAACAAGAAAGACCAGAGACCTGTATTTTCTGCTCACATTTTACTATGGCATTCCAAATGAATTGAGGTACATTGATGGGGCCAAAGGATATTATATATTGGGCAAGGAAAACCTGGTCAAGAATGAAAAGAATGACTGCTGACTCTGCCATGCATGTATCAGTGAAAGGCAAACCAGTGACTATACTTTTAAGCTATAGTAACTTTTCCTCTTTGTAAGAACAAATTAGTCACCCTATTGGTGGTGATGTTGGGATTATGTGGGAACAAATATTTTTTCTTGATTTTCTTCAAAAGTTTCCACTTTTTAAATACGGGCAAAAATAATGTCTACAAGTAAATGTGGCATCCCACATAGTGAAACCTTTTAGACCTTGTTTTCTGTGGCTATCATATATTAGTTCTAGTATGTGTAGTTAATAAATTACCACAGGTTAAAGCAATGGGTATGATTTTAGAAATGGAGCAGAAAAATAATATAAATTATGCAGCAAGTGTTTGGGGGAGTGATATTTAGGTCAATGATGTTTTTGTTTAAAAAATATACAGTTAATCTCATATAAGGTTATTATGTTTGGGAAAACACATATGACTTAATTCCACATGCAGAAATTTTTGTGAGTTGATACTTTATTAACCAACACTTTCCATTAACTTTGATAGAGTTATATAGTGTTTTATATCAGTAAAAAGTGACCCCTCAGCTTTTTAAAATTCAGGAGTGAAATCTAAATTTGCTTGTGCATTTCACCCATATTTTAGTGCCAATTACCTTTATTATTTATTATATTTTAATTATTTGAAGATTGATAAAATGGTATTTCTGTGCTAGCTCTATTAACTAGAATTTTTGGCTCACCAAAATAGCAGTTTACCTAATCTTGTGGAATGACAGTCTTTTTGAATTTACAAATGTGATCATTTTTGTAACTCTAGTGCTTAGCACAGTGCCTGGAACATAGTAAGAACTTAATAAATATTAATTGGTTGTTCTTTTAAAAAATTAACATTGAAAAGGAAACTTTCATTGAGAGAGCTTATTCAAAGCAAAATACTAATCATAATCTTTACCTAGAGTTTCAGCATATTTAAAGGTATTCTCTGACAATTTATTATTTCATTTGGATATGGTTGTATCCATGCATACATGGCAATTTGGTATAGTGGATAGAGTGTAGTAGGCCTTAAAAGCAGAAAAACCTTGTTCAGGTCTAACCTCTGATTTATACTAGGTAGGTGATTCTGGGGAAGTCAAAAACTTCTCAGGGCTCTAGGCAGCTCTCTAAGATTTTAAGTTATTAAGAAGGTACATTGATAGAGCGAATTTCTTCATTTGGAAATTTCCTCTATCAGTAAAATCAGTCTAATATCTATACCCTATCCTTTCCCATGCACAAAAAACCACAAATGAGTTAATGGAAAATTATTTATTAAGTGTATACTATGTGCTAAACATTATGCTACCTGGGTCTACAAAAACAAAAGCAAAGATGGATCATATCTCAAGGAGCTTATATTCTCATGGGGGAGACAACACATAGGGAAGTGGTGGCTTTTTTGTTCTGCAAAGTTACAGGAATGGTGAGTGGAGCCACGGGAAATGGATTAGACATATAATAACCTGTGTTCTCTTACTATTTAAGAAGTAAGCATATGTTTAGTGCATTTTAGGGGAATGTGGTAAAACATGACAAAAATAAGTTGGGGGAAGGTAAAAGCTTTAATGATCTAAAAATTTTACTTATGTAAATTAACTCATTCCATATTGATTTAGACAGATGAGACGTTACTAGAATTTATGGTGAATTATATGGATTTCTTGTTTTCTATTTGTATAGTAGGCAATGCAATTACATTGTTTTTCATTTTTCCAACTTTTGAAGGTGGTTAAAAGGATGTGTCTTTGGAAGAAAATATAAAATAAGTGAACCCCTATATTTTAACATTATTGATTTTGAGGGACCTTTTATGGTCATTATTTCAGAAATTAATAATTGTCCTGAGTAAGAAAAATGGTTTTGATGGAATCTTAGCATGAAATTTCAAAACATGAAAAAAGATTAAGTAACAAAAAACAAATATTTTAGTTGTCTTAAATCAAGTTTATTTTTCCTCTTGTTTATTACTTTCTCAAACAGCTATATTTCTCAGTAGTATTTAAAATTGCAAATTGATAATTCTTATAAGATAAACATTATGGTCAGTCATTTGAATTTTGTATAAATCTATCATAGTCAGTCCCTCGTAGACTAAGAGATTTTTTCCTTTCCATTACAAAAAAAGATTATCCCAATTTAGCACAATTTTGCTGCCCTTCCACTTCCTCGTTATAGGCAGAAGCTTCTTGCCTTCCTGCTGGGGACATAATTTCTGGATCTGGGAGATGTACTGTCAGCACAGTGAAACAGGAAATTACTTTCCCATGTCAGCTGGTGTTGGTAAAGAATAAAAGAGGTTTGGAGTAGGATATATTTCATCTCCCCTTTGAAATATCATTGGACATTCAGAGGGAGTTCAAAACTAAGGGAGAACTCAGAAGGTGTGGTATCAATATATGTATTTCCATATTATTCTCTCCTGTAAAGTCATCCTGTCAAATGTGCACCTCCCTCAAAAAGTAACATCCAGAAGGGAAAAAAAAAACAAAACTCTGCATGACCATGTATGCTGTTCTCTGATTCAATGGTAAGAGTAAGAATTTTTTGTATTCAAATGCTTGGTTTAGAAGATGTGCCAATTTTCTTTCACTGGAAAGCCATGTAGAAGAGCAGTTACGACTACTGCTGTTTCACTATTTCTACTCTCTTCTTCTCCTTTAAGCTCAGGAAAATTGAATCTTTAGTCTCCCATTTGGGGGAATAAATAATCCTTTATCGACTGTCAGTTGAATTCAACAAACTTTTATTAAGCACTTATTGTGCATAATATACTGTATGTGTCACTGGGAATTAAAAAACAAAAATTAAGTTGTCCATGACCTCAAGGAACTTATACTCTACTGGCTGGATTTGTAACATGTACGTGGCTAGAAATACAAAGTAATTGAGATAAAGAGTACTCACAGCTAAAGGAATTAGGGGAAGGCTTCAAATACGAGGCAACATCTTGGACAACAAGGAGCCAAGCCTTGAAAGAAGTTTAGGATTCAGTAGGTGATGTGAGGTGGAAGGATATATAGACTGAGAGGAAGAGATAGAGTCAAGGAACAACACATGCGTGGTGCCTGGCACATGGTATATATATAAATGACTATGATGATGATGATAATGATCCTCTCTTGCCTTTGCTATGAAAAGTGGATCCTGCTGATGAGGCCTTTGTTCATTAACTTTAGTTCTGGTGACTTTTGAATTACCTCCCTGGATTAGGCCTTTTAAAAAGAAGTCAAATTTGAGTATAGAAACAGAGAGGGACTACACACAGACAGTGAATGTCTAATTACGTGTATCTCCTAGACACCACGTCCCTAGAAATATCTGACTTTAGAGGAAGAAATAGAGCAGTAGAGAGTCAGGGATGTAGTCATGTGAATTTTTCAGAATCTTTGGTAGCTCTGAGCCCTTTCTGTATGAATCAGAGCCTAAATAAAAATAGTAAAGAAATCCAGAAATCTCCTTTTGTCTCTAGGGAAGGCCGAGTCCTCCTAGGGAGGGAAAATTAATAGTGTTGATTTTTTTGTGGGCTTAAGACTCTTTTGTGGGGTTTGCTTACTCAGCATGTAGATTATTTGTTCATTCATTGTATCCCCATTCCCTGGAATGTAGAAAGCACTTCATAAATAGATGCCTGTCGAATTGAATTTTTGGTGAATTAAATGAAATATGTCTATATTTAATATGTTAGTAGCCTTAGTGCTATGTGAGATTTACAAGCCCTTAGAAAACATAACCCCAATCCTTATGTTCCTTCAGAAATCCCTAAGGGGGACCATGAGCCAATATTAAAATGATTAGTGTTGATAAAACACCAAGATTAAACCCCACTTCGGGGAACCCATCACTTCAGGTTCTGGGCCACAGGCTATATATATGTAGTAATTTCCTTCATAATACTCTGAATAATCATCCTCTTTTCAATTATCTTTATCAATAAGGATATGAACTCCTTATCTCCTCATCTCATATCACTAATGTGCCTTTCATCACTAATTTCTCCTTCACACCTATCTCATATGAGATGGTGGGCCTTTTTGTCAAGGTTATTCCTTCTGCATGCAGAAGTAATCCCTTTCCATCCCATTTAATGCAACATCTTGACCCCATTATCATCCTCATGTTCTCAATGATTTTTACACTATACCTATCTACTGGCTGCTTCCACACTATCTCCCCTCTCCTCAAAATTACCCTCCCTTGATCCACCCATTCCCAATAACTATCATCCTATATTTTTCTTCCCTTTGGTGGCTAAACTTCTTAAGAAGGCTGTCTACAGTCAGTGCTTCCATTTCCTTTACTTTCACTCTCTTAACTTTTGGCAGTCTGGCTTCCAATGTCATCATTACTGAAACTAATGTGCACAGCTCAATGATCTTACAATAGATACACAGGGGAAAAAAAAAGAAAACTATAGCTTCCTACGATGTGAAGTTTTATTCATTATACTTTTGTCTTTATCCTGGTGGTCATCAAATCCTATCAATTATTTCCATTTCAGTTCAGAATCTCTCTTGGGTATATATATCTCTTCCTTTCATTTCGCTAGTCTAGGTACTCACCTATCCATGTACGGATTATCCTACCTCTCCTCCCTGAATCTAGTCTCCACTCTCCCTGTTTTCTCAATGATATCATTTATATCACTCTCTGATTAATCTTCCTTTCATGTTCTTAATCACATCCCTCCCTTACCCCATTTTATACTGTGTACATATTCATTACTACTTAAAGTCTCATATCCTTCCTTGGCTTTTTAAGGCCCAACCTACCTGTCCCCACCCTACCTATTTAGCCTTCTTTCTTATTACTCTTAACATGTACCCTCCACTGTAATAATACTGGCTATCTCTCAAGCCCATAAATAATGTTTTTGTTCACTTTATTTTTGTGCACGTTGCTCTTGTTGCCTGAAATGTCTTTTTTCCTCTCTGCCTACACATATATTGCTGGTCATTTACAGCCCAAGCCAAGTTACACCAATTCTATGAAGCCTCCCCTCACTATTCCAGTCCTCATTGAAATGTTACATACACATGACACACATTTTATCAATTATGTATGCATATGTGTGTATATATGTACAAGTGTATGTGTATATATATATATATATATATATATATATATATATATAAAATTAGGTCTTGTTTCATGTAGTCTCTTGTTATGTCAAGTAATACTCTTTGAAGTTTTTGAAGGCAAGGACTGTGTAATATTTTTGTATCTCTTACAATGCCTAGCATAGTACTGATAGGTCTTAATAACCATCAATAAAAACATATTAATATAATAAAGATATTAAATAGGGAGTAAAATAATATAGAAAAACTATCATTCAACAAAGCAGAACAAAATTAATTAAATAACCAAAGGAAAAAGGCTTATATTCTACATGCTTTTTCAGGTCTAGGTGAAATGCTTTGAAAAAAAGTTTTTTTTTAATGTATAGTGAATATACATATCAATCAATCACTTAATATTTATTAATTGCCTACTATTATACAAAGCACATATAGGTATTATACCATTGATCTCACTTTGCATTACTTAATATAGATCTTTCCATATTCCCTTTCATGTTTATACTTTTTATAACACCTTAATATGCTACCAAAAGAAGGTATAGAAAGGAGATGTTTTGTACTTGCTTTTATAGTGCATGTTCACATAACTAATATGAAATAACTAATGTGGTGATAAATGTGAAATCAGATTCTGTTTTACCATGTTGCTCTGTTCCAAGAATGTAACTGTTCAAATAGGTATTGATGTACCTAGTTGTGAACTATAAACTCTTAACAATAAATTTGCAATAGGGTTCTCCAATTACATTACTATATTCATGATTGTTCCTTGTGTCAGTGTACACATATATAGTTAGTAGGGTCTGATTGATCTCTTTCCAGGTGACATTGGTAAATAAGCAATATTTTATATTTGAGTTACACAGGAAAAGTCTTAAATAAAGATGAAATTTCTTACAGGTCAAGTGCTGGTAACCTTTGCAGGTAGGTATTCTGTATTTACATGGTAGAGGATGACAGTTAATGATTTTGCTTATTCAGTCACACTTTTTTATTAGGCATATTTTAACAAGATTTAATAAAGTAAAATTTTATTTATTTTTCTACCTCTACTTTAAAGCACTTTGTTAGTCATCTGCCTTAATCTTCATGGAGATAAATAATTTCCAAAGTGACAAGAGTTGTATTAGATGTATGGGAGAATTTTTAGCCTGTCGATTTAGTTTGATTATAACATGATTAAAAAGGATGGTCATGGTCATTTGATAAATGTGATCATTGGAAGATTTCTTTGGAAGAAGTTAGCCAATAGACTTCTATTTTGAATGAGGATAGATATAGTTTTATCTAGAGGTAGAAAAATGGAATAGATAGCATTTTCCATTCCTGTGATTTATATCATATTTATTTGTCACTTTTTCCTCGACTCACAACAGAGAAGAAATGTAGGGAAGGTGGCATGTTTATTTAAGTGAAGCTATACTGACAATTTTTCATAATAAATTAAGTAATCACATTTAAATGATAATAATACTTGATATTTATTAATAATAAAGGTATATGTTTTTACCTTTGCCATCTTTAATTTCACTTTGTAAATTGGGTAAAAATGGATTCATTACTGGAATACTTTTAGAACTTCAGAGACATTTTAAAATTGCTATATTTCTTGTCATTTGTTCTTTGATGTGCATGATTTTACTTACCTTATCTTTTGATCGGATTAATGTGGTGCTGTGGAAAAGGTACTTACCTTCGAGTTACAGAACCTAAGTTTGAATTCTTTCTTTGACATTTGTTAGCTGGATGACCTTTGATTAAGGCAGTTTGGAGGGCAGAGAGTAGTTTCCTAGGAAATTGGACTAGTTGACCTGTAAGGTCTCTTCCAGCTCGAGATCTTATGAGTCCATGATACTCTGAAGATAAACTCACAATGTGTATTTTCTAAATGTGATACTTCAGCTGTTTTCATAATTTATTTTAGATTGTCATTTTAGAAAACTTAAAATTTACAAAATATAATCAATACCTATACATTTTGTAGATTATAGGAAATACATTGCATGTTGCTATACATGTTTGGTTTTGCATTTTAAACTTTTATGTCTTTTAATATTACAATATCCTATCATACTGTGAAGTTTAGTAACTATGTTTCCAATCGTTTTGTTTTTCCCCTCAATCATTCTTGACATTCAGAAATCTAGTGCAATATAGTTAGCCCGTACGTGCGGGATACTTGTGACTTTATGTTGTTTTCTGTTTCATAGTGGTCACAATTTTTAGACAGCTATTCTTGTCCTTAAATAATTCATTTGTGTAGTACTTTTCATCCCTGTATATACGTACAGGAATCACTTCACCCACCACCGAATTGCAGCCACTTCTGAGGTGGAACGCAGCAACTGTTTAACAGCGCACTTTCCCCTAGGTGCTGACAGCTGCAGAAGAAATTGTACATGGTCCTGTACAGAAGGTATTTCTCCACTGTGCCATCTGCAGAGTGAAACTGACTAGGAGTGCTACATAGACTGTAAGTTTCTTGTGTACCCATCCTAGACTGGAAAACCCAATGTGAGAGGGCTACATACTATAATTGGGAACTTTCCTTCAAAAACTAACTTTGATGACTATCTTAAATTTAATGCTGATAACTCTGGCACCAAATTTTGCTAAAAGGTAACATAATCTGTGCTTGATAGCCTTTGGACTAACACTTTTGGATGGTTTCACCCCACAAATACATAGGAAATATACACTAAAAATTTTAAAAATTTGAATCTAAAATGCTTTAATGATTTTTTTTAACATTTTAAACAAATCATTGTGCTGGAATTATTTTCATATAACCAATACCATGTTCTATATTCTTCTAGAGTTATATTCTTAAGATAGCTTATCACCTTACTATTTATATGGGGACATCCTAACTAGTTTTGCTTGCAGTATTTTTGCATTGTAAAATAGTTTAAGTCTGTTGGTTGCCCTTGTCAAATGAACACAACAAAGCCAATTTGTGATATAACCTGTTTTCTTTCTTTCTTCTTTAAACATTGGGCTTGTACTTTTTTTTTACCTTAATAAAACAAGCTATAAAGGGAAATCCCAGTAAATATGGGAAAGTTTATGTATTGTGTATTTAATCTACCCCTACCACCAAATTTGCTCCTTTCTTTTTTCCTTTTGTAAAAGCAAGTTCATAACAGTGATGACTTGTGTTATGATTTGTCATGTTATTTGTTTCTTTGTTTACATGTATATGTTATATAAAAGTTATATATTAGCGACTGTTAATATCCATCTTTATAGTTCATCTCTACCATTCATTTCTTTGTAATTTTATGTGTTAGGTGACTAGTATAATTTATCAGATTTTAAATGTTTTATGTGTGTTCCTACATTTCTCTGTGAGAAGATGCTAAGGTAACTGTGTATAGGAAAAAAAAAACCTTAAATTTATGTATAAATGAATGTTTTAAGAATGGTTAAATGTAAGAATACGTAAGTTAAAAGTGATACTTGAAAACATCTGTATTTTGATAACTAATATTTAAGTGAATGCAGATAGTGATTAAAGTCTGCCTCACCTTCAGTTATGCTCCAAAAACATTTATCACATAAGCTTAAATCTGCTCACATTAAGTATGCACATTCATTTGGATACAAGTGCATTGCACTCATGTTATTCTTATAAAGCATATGACTATTTGTAGTCTTTGCATATTATCTATGTCATATATCTAGTAATGATTATTGGGAGTTATAAAAGGGGTCTGTGACCCTGCTGAGATGTTTTCTGTGTATCACTTTAACTTTGGTGGTAAGGTTTCTCTTCCAAGTCCATTGCAAGACAAAAAATTCTGAGTGCAGGAGGAGTATAATTAATGTTCATAACTGTGTCCAATCCAATCCAGTCAACATTTATTAAGCAACAGGTACTGCTTTAAGCATAAATATTAAGATGCAATTAATAAAAAGAAAGTCCCTCCCCTCAGTGAGCTTACAATCTAAAGATGATGTCATAATATGAATGCAAAAACAATTAGAAAAAAATTTACAATTTAAGAAGAATTTTTACTTGCACTGTTGTCTAGATTGGTTTCATTTTTCTCTTAACTGGACTTGTGATTTCATCAAGGGAACTCCCAGTAATGAAACTCCTCACTGCAGATTGGCAACTGATCTATGTCTTGTACTCTTAGAGAAATTTCCTGCTTTTGGTAATACTAGGAATTTTATTTTGTGCATGTATATGCATATACGTAGGTATATATGTAAACTGTTCACATATCCATAAATATGTATATGGAGACGTGTGCATTTATTTGTATGTATGTATGTATGTATGTATGTATGTATGTATGTATGTATGTATACATGTGTGTATACACAAATACATTAAGAATCCAAAAAGGTTTTAATGCAGTTTAAAGCTTTAACAGCTTAAATTTGCACTGTTTTGGGGATATACTCCATCCATCTCTCCATGTTTGTGTATGTGTATATATATATATATATATATATATATATATATGTATTATATATATACACAAAATATATTATAGAGACACATGTAAATGTGCATGTGTATTTACGTATACATATACACACATATGTAATTGTATACACAAATCCAATTAATATATATTATATATTATATTTAGCATATAAGAGCCATTGCTTTAAGAAAATTATACTTTAGTAGGTTATCAGTGCTTTTGTGACAACATGGTAAGTTAGCAAATATGCAGAGTACTTGATTGCATTTTTTTTCTTGGATTATTTTCTTATTTCTACTAGTGGCTTAAGAACCCAACATTGGGCAAAATCATAAGAATTTCTAAACTTTGCCTTTCTCTTGTTCTTCCATCTTTTTTTAGCTGCAATAGTAATTGATAGACCAGATAATATGGTTTATATATTTATTGGACTTTTGCAGTTAAGATATATAGCTCAGGTTTGTATAAGTGTTTACTCTGAAGGTCTATAAAATTATAAAAAGGTATGCAAGAAGTCATCTGTGGATTATAACTAATTAGGTTAAAATATTATCTCTGGGGTTAATTTCAATTAAGCTTTTCAAATAATGTTAAGGTTTTCATTTTCATAACCCTTTTTATCAGTGAAATTATTCTTAGCAAGAAATAAAAATGAGTATAGTAGCAAAAGAAAAGCCCCCAAATCTCAAGGGTCAGCCATTAAACTGTACATTTTCTCTGGGAATGTTCCTCTTTGGATATCTAGAGCTATGATATGGCACACTGTTCACTTAATTATTTTGATACTTAGAGAGATTAAATTCAAAATGATTAAGACAACTTAAAACAATTAATTATATAACTAAACATGGCAGTTATTTTCTTTATATTTTTTTACCTTCTCTGTTTTAATTGTATATGTACTATAGAATTAGAAAAGAACGCACAGATAAGTTGTATTTGTATCAGTAGGCCAATGGATTGGAATTGGATTTTTAGCAGTAATGATCTGAAAGTAGCCAATTTTTCATTGGACACTTTAAAAACAAATATTAATATTCCCTATAGTAATTGGAGGAATATGTGAAATTGACAAAATTTTATAAATTATTAGTCAATTAAATTTGATTTTTTTCTGTATAAAATATATTCTAGTTTGAGTGAATCTTGATATATATATATATATATATTTATATATATTGTTTCAGTTCATTGTTCCTTGCCAGTAAAAAGTATATCATTTATTGTATTTGTAACTCTTGTACTTACCACGATGCCTAGCTGATAGGGATGGGGAACCTGCAGCCTTAAGGCTACATGTGGCCCTCTGGAATTCAAATGGTCCTCCGAATTCAAAGGGCCACATATAGCCTCGAGGCCACAGGCTTCCCACCCCTGGCCCCTAGCACAATAGGCATTTATTAAATGTTTGTTGATGTAAGCTTCACTTTTTAAAAGACACTCTACTTTTTGAAGTGATTATTTTTAAAAGATTAATTTTAGAGACTCATCAGTAAATTGAATGGTACTTTGGTGGTTTTCTTTATGTCAGTTAATTGAAGCAGACAACTAAGAAGTCAGCGAAGTTGGCCACTTCTAAGTGAACAAGTTAATTATGTCTATATGTGAGTTTATTTTTTGATTCTGTTTCAGAATGATGAAAGCCTTTACTCAAAACAGCAGATATTTATGTCATTTTATTTTACTAAACACAAGCATATATTTATTTATGTTATTTTTTCTTCAATGCTAAAAAATAAGTCATCTTTATGAATTTTAAACTCAGTAATCAATCAAAAATATGTTATTTTATTAAAACATGAACAAATATAATATTTTAACCCTATCCAATAGGAAAGTTAGAAATTAAGTTACATATATATTTTTTTAATTCTTTTTAAACTTGAACAAGAAACTACTGTTATGCAGACCACAAAGCTAGCCAGAGGCAGAGGTTGGAAGAAAACCTCTGTTTTAAGACTTTAGCGTGTTTTTTTTTTCCATTGTAACATATGGTCTCCAGATACTGCAATACCTGAATTCATTCAAGTATTTTTGAGCAATGCATATGCATGTGTGTAAAGTGTTGAGGGGGCAGAGTCACATTAAGTTGAACAAGACTTGGCCCTTCCCCATTTGGAGCTTAAAGATTAACTGAAAAGATTTAGATTGAAAAGACATAGACAAATCATCTAAATATAAATTGTATTTATGAATGCCCGTTTTCTCATAAATAAAGAGTAGGGACCAAGTTAGAATATGAAAATATACTTAAAAGTACAGTTATACTTTAAAAATATCAAATTTAAAAGTAATGTGGAATTCACTTCTTATCATGCCAAAACATTTTACTCTCTATATTGGCACACTTTGCTTAATACAGTGGAAACATTTCTGAAAGATTTCAGGTAAATATTTGTGTACCTCATATTTTCAACCATTCCAAAGGGTATCTACAACTTATAGAATGATTACCCTGTAGTTCTTTTTCAACATAAAATATATTTTTAGACTTTCATATGTATACAATTTTTTAATCCAGAGTTTGTTTGTAAATTATTTCTCCACCCACTATGCATAAAATTGTATTTGATTACTTCAGAAGATCTGTGATGACATCAATATAGGCACTTCTTCCACTGATCTGGAAAAGCCCTTTGATACTTTAGGGAATAAACTATCTATGAGTCTCTGTGTCTAGCCACCAAATTCCTATACCATACAATAGTATCACAAGGCTTGTGCTCCCTGTTAAGTATGTAGGTCATCTCTATGCTGTAATGTGGCATTAAGAGTAGAGATTGAATAGAAATATTTAATCAAAATATATTTAATTTTTTTCCTTCAAAACACATAGTTCACATAGACAATAGAAAATAAGTTTGTTGCAGAATTTATGTCTCCAGATTTTAACCAGGTCAATGGCATCAGTTCTTTTGAAACCTTAATAACAAATATTCATATTTTGAATGATTTATGTTTGGTATTACAATTTATTCAGGTCATAGTTCACACATCATCTTCAGTCGTTAAGGATTGAAGATGTATCAGGTATTAGTGGCGATAATAATATGAATTGTTATATTACAGAACATTTCTTAAAAAACTCTTCATTGTATAACCCAGTAATGGGATTTCTGGGTCAAAGGTTATCCATAATTTATTTATATTATTTGTATAGTTCCAAATCAAGTGAAGTCAACAAACATTTATTAAATTCCTACTATGTGCCGGGCACTATTAATTGCTCTGTTTTGTTTTCTATTGGACTAATTCACAGATGTGCCATTAGTATATTAGTGTGCCTGTATTACTATAGACCTCTGGACAATGACCATTTCAGTTTTTATCATCTTTGTAAATATTTTCAAGGTATTTATCATTAGAAGTTATAATCTAAATAACCATGATAACTTCCTTAATTTTTAGCATTAACATATTTAAATTATATGCAGAAAAACATTCTATACTTTAGCAACCTTCTACTTCTATGAGTTAGCATTTTTTATATTTCTTAATATGATTTTAGTTAGGGGTTCAACAGAGAAAACAAATTTTGTTGTTGTTGTTGAATCGCTTCAGTCATATAAAACTCTCCCTGACCCCTTTTGGGTTTTTCTTGGCAAAGATGCTAGAGTGGCTTGCTATTTCCTTCTCCAGCTTATTTTAAAAATGAGGAAACTGAAGCAAACAGGATTAAATGACTTGCCCAGGGTCACACAGCTAGTAAGTGTCTGAGACCAGATTTGAATTCAGGTCTTCCTGACTCCAGGCTGAGCTCTTCATCTCCTGCACCATCTAACTACCTTTGGAAGTTAATTTACCCAAGAAATTAACTGTACTGTCTTCTAAATGGTTGCTACTGTTCTGGTTAGAGGGAAAAGATTGTTTCTTTAGGGTTTTTTTTTTTTTTTGCAAAGCGAGGTGATTAACATAAAGAATTCCTAAAAGTCTTTAAGCTATTAAAGTTTAAAATTTCACTAAGACTAAGACACCCTGTATGTAAATCACTACCCCTTAACTTTTAGTAAGGAAGCTAAAAAAAGGTCAAGTCATCAAAATAAGATAATTAGCATAAAATTAATGTTATTTAAGGATATTTGGTTATCATTCCCAATCCTTTCCACAGTGATAGCTTTTAATTGAATTTTAAAAGTATTACTTTTTTATTTTAGTGTGTGTGGGTTGTTAGCTTTAAAAAAAACAAGTTTAATTGATTCTTTTTTTGTTCTTACGTATGTCATTTTTGGAGGTATTACTTCCACTCTCACACGTGTCATTGAATCTTTTAACAAAGAACAGTTCAGCAAAACAACTGAGTCAGTGACCCATGTGATAGAGAATATAGTAATCTTCCCTAGTAATCTTCCTTTCTCACTAGAAAGAGAAAGAATAAAAAATATTATCGATATTCAGTTATTTAGCATTTGACTTCTGTTCAGTTATCTTTTCATTTATATTGTTGTTCATTTGTATATTGTTGCTCCACTTCTGTTTTTTCTTCATTTATGTAAACCTTCCCATTTTTCTCTGAATTTTTTGTCTTTTTGAATTTTTTTTGTTTACATCACTTAGATTTCTAAATTTATTACCTCTCCTTTTTCTACGCAGAAAACTATCTTTTCTAACACAGAATTTTGAAAATTAAGAAGAAAAAATAATTAAATGAAATTAATCAATATATCAACTACATTGTTCTATATCTTTACTTTTCTACCTTTGCAAAAAGAGAGTGTCATACATTTCCTCAGCTCTTCCTTAGGGCCAAACTTGCTCATTATAAGAATTCAATACTCAGTTTTGTTTTGTTCAGTTTCCATTTATATTGTTTAGTCATTTTGTATTTTGTTTTCCTGATTCTGCTTACTTTATTCTTCTATCAGTTCACTTAGGCCTTCCCATGGTTTTCTGAATTCTTTGTATTTGTCATTTCTTACCCCAAAGTAATTTTCTATTATGTTTCAGCACCATAGTTTGTTTAAATGTACTGCCATCCAAGGGTAGATACTTTGTTTCCACTTATTATCACAAATAGTGCTGATACAAATATTTTGGTATGTATTGGATCTTTGTTTTCATCTTTGACATCCATAGGGTATAGCCAGGATTCTGGGTCAAAAGGTATACACAGTTTAGTCACTTTTCTTGCATACTTCCAAATTGTCTTCCAGAATATTTAGATCAGGTCATGGTTCAGTAATGTAGATGTGTGCCTGTGTTCCCATATTCCTTCTGACCATGACTTTTTCCTTCTTTAATTTTTTTTGGTTATCTTTGACAATTTCCAGAGTGTGAGGTAAAATATATTTTTTTTATTTTTCATTTCTATTATTGTAGGTGATTTGGAGCATATTTCTTGTGGAGGTTGATGTTTTGCATTCTGTCTTTCAAAAACGGTTCTCTCCTTTGACCACTTATTTGCTGAGGAATGGCTCTTGGTTTTTATATTTGTTATTATTCCTTCTATAAATTATAAGTAACATGTAATGTAAAGATTTTTCCTACCCCACAGCTTGTTTTATTCTTTCTGCAAAATTGAATTATTGTGAAATCCATTAGAGTAATTAATGCATATTGACTCAGTTCTTTTCATATTCTGTTCATTTTTTAAACACTGCATTCTTTATTTTATAATTCTTTCTGAATTTATATCGAAGCAACTCTTTAGCTGTCAGTATTTAGCATTACCAGATTCCACAGGCATCTTAGCATATTTAAAACAACAAAAAAAGCCTAATTAATTGTTTCCTGGAAACCAAGGTGCTATTTCCATGAAATATGATTGCATTTGTCCTTTAGATCACCTGAAATATGCCTCAATCACCAAGGAGAGTGCATAATTCATTTTTCATCATTCTTCAATAGGCTTTTCATATTTTTATTTTATTAGAGCTTTTGACAAAAATGGTGAACTTTAATTAGTTTGTAATTACAACCATGAAATAACAATTGATACAAATAAATGAAAACTAGATATTAAAAAAGTCAGATTATCTTTAGCAGTTTTATAAATGAAGGTAATTGAAATTAAATGAGCTTCTTTCCAAATCTAAAAGGTGTTTCTTTTAGAAAAATGGCTTCTTTTAAATGGGAGCAATATTTATCTTAGGATGAGTAGGGAATTACTTTTCTCTCCAAACTGATCAAGGCTCAGAGAAAAGGTATTTTCTGTTAAAAATTCTCAGTAATCTTTCCATTACTATATAACTATCAATATGTTCACTCTGATTAAAAACAATTAAAATATACTTTGATTGCCAATTTTCCATGTTTAGAGTTGATTTTCATTTGTTCGGATTTAGAACCTCAGGGAATATGGAGAATGGATAGTGTGATATCTTTTTAAATTAAATGAAGTGGTAAATTATGACTGCGCAGCCCAAGATTGATTTACTGTCAAGGACTGTGGCTTCTAAATCGATAATGTAGTAAAACTTATATGCAGTTATGTTTCTAGTTCACAGAATATTGCATCAGCAGTTTGCATAATATTGAAAGTTTTGAAATTATTGCCTAGCAACTCTCAATTAGGATAAGTTTTTAGTATTAAAAATACAATTTCTTCCTGTTTAATTTATTCCAACATTTCTTGTATGATCCAGATATCTAATTTGTTGCATTTATTATGAAATGGTGAACAGTTATTGCTTTTCATATAGATGAAAGTTTAGTCAGAACCTCCTGTTTCAGGATGAACTGATAATTTACTCTTAAAAGTAATGACTTCATAGTAGTTTGCTTTTTTCTCATATTTGTAGTGGAACATAAATTAAATTCTACTTCTCTCGTCTGTCATGACAAAACTTGGAAAACTAAATTATAGCACTGTTTGCATGATACAATTGTCAAATAGAGAACTAGGTTTTCTGAGGGTTTTTTTTAATCCCTTTAATCCTTGTTAGTTGCTTTAGTTTTTAATCCAACGTTAAATGGATTAAACTGAAAGTTACCATTTAAACTGATAGAAGTTACCTACATGGTCTTTTTTAAGTAAAACACAGACATGGCATTTTTACATAGGTAGTATTCATCCTCCAAAGTATTTGCAGCATAAAGGATGATTTTTTTTTCAAAGAAATTCTTTTTTTTGGTAGAAAAGGGTGGGGGGAGAAACTCAAGGAATTAGTAGTTTTAATGAATCTTAATAACTTAATCCCTGATCTTCCTCTGCTTTGTACTTGGATTAGTGGTTCCCAAGCTGTGGCATGAGGATCCTGCAGAGTTATCATAATGAGTCCGTGAAATCATATCAGGCATTACCATTGTCATTTTGATTTAATTTCAGTAAACTAAGCAATTTTTTAGTGTGATAAATAATAAACATGTCTTTTATAAACTAATGTTTCACATACATTTTGTGACCATACTACTGATAGTGTTTACTAGGTTATTACTTCTTTCTATATAACTTGGATGTTTGTATGTGTATTTGTATCAGTAGTACAGTATATAGAGTTAAGCAAAATATATGTATGTATATATTACTATTTCTCAAATTTATACATATATCTGTGTTAATAATACAATATAAATTCACTTTTAAATGTTACCAATGTCATAGTACCATTTTTGTTATCATATACCTCAGTCAGTAGACACAAATACTATATCTTGTACAGGTATATGTAAATATGAACATACATATACATAAGGTTTTTTTTTATTATTTAAAAAGAAGTCACTTGTGTTGGAAAATTTGGGAAGCCAGCAACCTAGATTTTATTCTAAGTATGGTGGTTTGCAAAGGACTTGATTAGAATGATAATAAAAAAGGAATTTGCAAAGAATTTGGCTAGCAATTGAAATCCATAGAGATTTTGGGTTGGATAGGAGTGGCAAAGATTAGCCAACTTTGGGTTGGGTAGGAGTGGGAAAGATTATCCAAAAGTTAAAAGGGAAAAAAAGGAAAAAAAGGAAAAGAAAAGAAAAAGAAAATTAGATGCAATAGAACTAAAAGCATTAAAAAATTCTAAAACATTTATGTGGATAAAATGTCTTTAAAGAGCCAATTTAGGTTTCACTTTTGCATTGCAGAAACTTAAAAGTGTTTGTAGTTTATTCCATTCAATTCATTTACAAAGAAGACTAATGCATGAACAGGACAGTATTTTTCTTCCTAAAATTTTAAAATTATCCTTAAATTTATTTGACAATATAGATAATATAAGCAAAGAATATTAGTAAATAGATTTGATTTCTAGGTTTGCAGCCCTGCATTTTTACCAGAAAGGAATTAATAAAAATTAAATATTTTCATGTACTTAGTGATTAAATATTCTTGAGTTATAAACATCTATCATTGGTTAATTTAGGCTAGGAAAGCAAAGCAGTTTTATATAAAATTAATATGCATAATATCCAGCAATGTGGTTAGCAATTAGTTTTTATCAGATTATATGTATTTTAAGTTACAAGAATAATTCCAAGGTAATTAAAAACTAATTTAAATTTGTGTTTATCACCTTCCTGATACCAGTAGTATTACTTCAAAAGTTAACTATCATTGACACAGTTATGAATATTTAATATTCTTCCCAAAATTACATTAAGAAGCATTTAGACAATAAACTTGAAGTTACATTAAATATTGAGAGTAACTCAGTGCTCTCTCCATGGTATGTATATATTGAATATAAATTAATCTCTATAAAAGGAATGAATTAATATAGAGTATATACTGCACTTCTCATAAGAATTTGGTTCTTTTAAACAGTTATCTTACTGATCAATAACACTCTTCTGAGAAGTTAACTTTATTATTCTGTTTAAGACCCAGAGATAGAGAGAATTGGTAAGGGTCAAACAGATGATTAAAGGAAATGAGAATGAGATTTGCATGTCCAGAACTCTGATTAATTTTCTTTGGTTTGCATTTCTTCAACAATGTAAATTAATAAGTCGTATCTCAACCTGATTTTAATTTAGTTCTGCTGAAATCTGAAAGTTCTGCAACCTACACATTTTATAAATTATTTTCTGACTTTTGCTGTTGTATATTGTCATTGAACATATTACTTTTATGTGTAATTGTATATTTTGTTATGATATGTTTATAATACATAATATATATCGGCTTATAATACATAGAGATCTAACTGAATGATAAATTGTGAATTATGCATACTATCCATAATTAACACCATTACACTTAGGTTTTAATTGTAATTGTTCTTTAAAAAAGGCATATGCAGAAAGTTTTAATTACTTCCTTTAAAACATATTTGCTATTTTTTCAAACTTTTAAACTTACATGTTGGAGTTGAAATTCTTTCTATAAAATATATTTTCTTTTTATAATGTAGAAATAGAAAAAAGATTAATCAGGAATCTGCTGTTTAGCCAGCTTTTTTGAGATGGTTATAGCTATCTACAAATGGTAGTATCATCAGTAGGCCACAATTTTATCTTAATGATAATCTATGTTTTATATTTTTATATGATAATAAGCACTTTAGAGACATACTGTGCCATAGTGGACCGAGAAGAAAGCTCTCATAGCCAGGAAGACCTTGGTTCAATTCCCACCTCCAGCATATTAGGGCAACATGAGTAGGCCAGGCGCTTTACCTCTCAGTGATCCCAACTTTCTGAAGAGAAGTTGCAAAGAAGGTGCCAATTTGTATTGAGAATTGTACCAATGTCTTTGTCTCCAATGGCAATGAAACATAAGTAATCTTCCTTTTATCATTGTCTTCCTCCCAAAAATTTCAGTGCTTCCTATGTCAAGGAAATTAAGGCTTATAAAGTGAAAGTTCACAATCTAAGAATGAAAGAACAGGAAACAAATGGGTCTTTTAAAAAAAGTGCTTGGTATCACCTTTGTTTTTCTGTATTTCAAATATCAATCAATCAACAAGTATTTATTAAGAATATACTATGTGTCAGGCACTATGCAATGAACTAGAGATGAAAGTAAAAAAAGTATGAAACTAAAATAAAAAGAATGAAACAATCCCCGTTCCCAATAAGCTTGCATTCTAATGGGCATAACTAAATTGTATACTTACATATGTGTTTCTGTGTGTGTATATATATGTGATATATATGTTTATATATGGATGTATGTATTGCACACATCACTGGACCAGCTAGGTTGTGCAGTGAATGAAGCACCAGATCTAGAGTCAGGAAGACCTGAGTTTAAATCCATCCTCACTCAGACACTTACTAGCTGTATGACCCTGGGCAAATCACTTCACAGTGTTTGCCTCAGTTCCTCATCTGTAAAATGAGCTGGAGAAGGAAATGACTGAGCACTTGAGTATCTGTGCCAAGAAAACCCCAAATGGAGTCACGAAGAGTTGGACATAACTGAAATGACTAAACCACAATACACATCTCTACGTAAACATACATACATGTAAAGTCAGCAAATACAAAAAAAAATTGTTCTTTGATTCTTTAAAAAATATATGCATTTTCAAACTTTTAGAATTACATGTTGAAGTTAAAATTCTTTTTATGGGACACATTTCTTTTTTAAAAATATATAAATAGGAAAAAAAAAGTTAAATTAGAGGAATCTGCTTTTTAGGCATACATCATTTGCATGGAAATAATAGTTAAACCCCTGAGAGTTGATGAGATTACCAAGAAAAAGCGGAAGTTCTTAACCTTTTTTGAGTCCTGAACCCTTTGGCAGGCTGCTGAAACCAATGAACCCCTTTCTAGAATAATGCTTTTAAATGAAGAAAATAAAATACCTAGAATCACAAAGAAAACCAAAAATACTAATATTATATATTATATGCATACAGAAATATACCTTACAATATTTTTTTTAAGTTTATGGATCTCAGAAGTCATAAAGAGAAAAGGACCGTAAGGCAGAACCTTCAGGAACATAGGTATATGATGCAGATAATGAGCGTGGAAAGGAGATGGAGAAGGAGTGAGCAGATGGGTAAGAGAGAAACCAAGAGGAATCATCCAGACAGGGTGCAAGGTAGAAGTATGTGGAAGGATAGGGGTGTCAGCAGTGTCAGATACAACAGATAAATGGAGAATGAAGCATCTTGAGCACAGATCTGACAATTAACGAGATCTTTGGTAGCTCTAAAGAGAGCAGTTTCAATTGAGTGATAAGATTAGTAGCCAGATTGTGAAGGATTGAGAAATGAGTGAGAGGTAACTAAGTAGAAACAGTAAGCCTAGACAACTTTTCAGGGAGTTTGACCGAGAATGGGAGAAGAAATAGTAAGGATCCAATGAAGAGTTTTTTATTTTTGTTTTTGTTTTAGGATGAAGGACATGCTTGTATTGGAAGGCAGTAAAGAAGAAACCAGTGAATATAGAGAGGTTGAAGATTTGAGACAGAATTATTGAAGATATAATATACTGGAGAAGATGGGAAGGTTAAGGGATCAAGGGGGTCAAGCACACTTAGGGAGAGTTTGGTCTTGCCAAGCAGAAGGAAGGATGTACTCTTATCGTCCACAATATAGTTAGCAAGTCTTCTGAGAGTTTGAGTGCAAATTAAAGAATATGAATATTTTGCTTTAAAGAAAATATTTGAATATTAGTTCAACCATCTTTTTTTTTAAACTACTAAATAACATTGATTAGGACCCGTGTCTATACTAGAGTAACTTCTTTTTCTCAGTTTCTTCTTCTACAAAATAGGAATTTAAATAGATGATGAAATTCCCTCAGTGCTAAATTATTACTTAATGTCCTGTTTTATTTAAGGTATGCATACACGTTAGAATTGGAAAGATGTATTTATATTTTTAATTTGAAAAGGTGTCATTTGGAACACTGAAGATAAATATCATGAAAACTGGTGTTTCAGTAGAAAACAGTGTTGGTTAAAAGGTGTTAGTGATGAATAAAAGTAGAAACAATGAGTCTGCTGAATCACAATATAAAGATTGCTCTATAAAACAAGGTGGTGATGAATGACAGTTTTTAATTCCTTTTACGAGGAAAACTTCAAATTGGACAAATAAGTTTTGCATTACCACCTTTTCCAGTTTGCATGTTGTCTTCATCTTTCAAATGTAACAATCTTGAGGGTAGGACCATGTTTTTGTCTTTCTTTGTATCCCCAGTTTTTAGCCTGGTACCTGGCACATAATAAATAGTTATTGACTGACATAATTTCTATATTGAAATTTTATCTTGAAATATTACCTGAAAATTATTTTGTGTTTTGGTCACATGAAGATAACTTAAAAGCATGTAACTTTTACCACCAACATAACAGAATTTAATACAGCTATAATGTAGAATTGTGAACTACAGCATGAAATGCCTTATTTTTTTGATTAATGAAATTCATTAGGAAGGGTCTAGAAATAAACATTGAATTTTATATAAATTATATATACATATACATACATATATATGTGAATTTTATATAAAGAAAATTAGAGCAGTAAATAGTGTTAAGCATGAGGTTGTTGTTATTGTTGTTTTTTTGGGGGGCAGTCATGTTTGACAAGTTTACAGGTGTAACTGTGCTAAAAATCAAAGAAATAAAATGATGAGCCTAAAAAAATTCACTGTCATTAGGAATTTTTATTAACTTCCAGTTATCTTCTCAATGCCATATTGTCTATTTTTTTCCCCTATTTTATCTGCCCTTGCTCCCTTTTCTGCATATTGGAGAACTTTATTTATATTTTCAATTATGTTAAATTCTTCTTACTAAATTTATTCTTTTGCATTAAATATTTTACTTAGGATTGTGGTTGAGTCACCTTTTAGTAGTATTTATTAATTTACCATCATTTCTTCTATAAAGCAGCTTCTTTCATATACATTTTTATTGGATCTATAATGAAATTTGTATTTATTATCCATTTGTTAATCTTAAGTAGTTAGTGCACATCTGTAATTCTTTATTCAGTTCAAAGGGTCACATTTGAAAGAGGACATATCATTTACCTTGCAAAGAGTATCTGTAGAAGGGTATTCAGAATAGTGAGCTGTTGAAAAATCTTATGTTAGGAACTATTTAAAATATACAGTATTTAAAAGACTGAAGTACAAAATACAAAAGGGAAATATAGTATCTCTCTTCAAGGTTTTGGAAGACTGTCAGGTAAAAATAGGAGTAAAGCTGCTATATGTGGCTCTAGAGAGTAGAACTAGGTCTAATAAATGGAATGTACAGGGAGACAGATACCAGGTTTCAATGTAAGAAATAATATTTAACTACCTAGTAATGCAATAGGCTTCCTCTGTACAGGTGCTATAGGTAGGATTCTATAATGAAGTAATAGGATGAAGTTGGTGACTTCTAAGCCTCCATTTAAGACTCCAGGGAATGTATTTTATCAGTTATTCATAGTATTTAACCACATGAGAAACAGTATGACATAATCCTACCTTGGAATTTAAATGATGTAGCATCAAGACATGCTATGTGACCACAGGCAAGTCAAGACATCTCTCAATGCCCTAGCCTACTCTTTAAGTCTTTTACAAATCTGTATCTGCACATTTTCCCACAGGGCACTTGAAGGTTTTGACCATTTTTTTCTAATGAAATCATATTTTTGTGTCAATTTGGTTTGTTCAAAAAAAAGTGAATATTAATATAAATTAATATAAACATAAGCTAGCAAACAGTGATTATAAAACTAAGACATGCTGTATGAAATAAATGCAAGATATAATGAAAAACTAACATAATATATCATGTGATTGGTAGAAACATAAAAAAAATTATGTGAATTTCTATTCCCTAAATTAGAAGTATAACATTAGCTACTACTATTAAAAATAATACATATAGTACTTGTTAAGTTTTTAGTTTGAAACTTCTTTCAAGGAGCTCAAATCATGCTGTGATCATAACAGTAAAATCGTAAGAGAAAGAAGAGATAGGATAGTGTAAGGGATGGTAATTGAATGAGAAAACAAGAAGGAAGAAGATAAGTCAGGAGGAAGGGTAACAATGAAGAACAAACAAATTCATCATTAAAAAATCCATATATAAATAAAAATAAAGTTAAAAAAGATGGTCCCTTTATCCACTGCTTTTTCTCTTCAGAATAAAATAGGAAGCATTAGTTGATTGGAATATAGATAGTAGAGGAATATTGTATATTACGGTTAGAAGGGAAAGTAGGAGGGATAGAAACCCATGGATATTACACCTCACTTTTTCAAACATTTTTATGCAAAACGAACAAACTTAATACTTTCATTGTGGAGACTTACTTGATTTTACTACCATCTCAACTCCATGATTCTTCTATTTAGCAATTAAATTTCAAGGTCTTTATGCATACATACATACATATATATATATATATGTGTGTGTGTGTGTGTGTGTGTGTGTGTGTGTGTGTATGTACATAGACAAACATAAATATTTATATGAAACAGTGGATTTAGCTGAAGAACTATAATCTTTTGGTAGTTATTTATTATTAAATTAAACTAACTGTAAAACCTTAATTTTGTAAGAAAAATTTTATTGTTTTTTTCTTTTAGAAATTATATAAACCAAAAGAATTTATGTGTGTGTGTGTGTATAATTTAGGGTGTTATGTCTTAGTTTATTTCATAATTATACTGCATTTTGTTTATAGATTTTCTCTGATTTCTTTTCGAAACTTGTATTTGTGCTCTTTCTAAGGGAGTTTACTTGTGCTGTTGGTGAAGCAAATTTTGAAATACTTTTCAAAGTGATTTTGTTGTTATTATAGGATTGCTATATTTTTCCTCTATTTACTACTCAGTTTTCATGGTGTTAGTAGAAAACACTTTCATCGTGACAGTTTTGCAAAGTCAAGATTTGTGTAGAAAGTCTGTTAAAATTAGGATATTCTATAGCTAGAACTCTGATGTAACCCAACTTGATATGTCTTGGCTTAAGTTAGACTGAAGCTAAAATCATGAGAGTATTTATCTTTTAATACCAGAAGTTTTAAAGTGGGTATTCACTTGTTCTTTAATAGGAGTAGATATAGGGTTTAAGTACTTCATGTTTATGTCATGTTTCTGCTTTTAAAATAATCTTGAATGGGTTAAAATAAAATTTAACAATAGACAGAAAGTGATTTATAGTTCTTTAACTTTTTACAACTATAGATTCTAAAGTATTTTACCATCATATACTTTAAAAGAATTTTTCTCCGCTTTGTGTATTTTTTGGACAACATACTGTGACAATAGAAATGACTTGTGATATGTGTCAAACAACAATCACCGTTTCCTCTCTCTAACTCTACAATTAAAGTTTACACTTGTTCTTTTTTGGCTTAGCTTCTTCCATTGAAGTACTATATTCTACTCTTTCAAGTTGAATGGGCCTCTGCTTTCACTGAACTATTATCAAATCAAGGATAATAATTATTTGATTTTTTTATATGTGTGATTAACAGAAAAAATTTATCAGCCTTTCAGCAAACAAATCATCATATTTTTCACAATGTGGTAATTGTTCCGATCTGAGCAGAATGAGTTCTTCTGTTGGAATACAGGATAGTTCATAATGATTTTGAATCAGAATTGTGGTTATATTGTTTGGTGTGATGAGGCACATGATTCCAACACTTCCATGTTTTCACTTTACCAATCTTGGGTAGTACGTGGTGAATACATCTGAGGCAGTTGTGTTTGCCCTTTATCATTGTGTTTTAGAGCCACAAAGAATCTCAGAGATCCATTACTGTCCCTTAATGTCAGCAGGAAAAAGAAAAAGTTATTTAATGGTGGTTATGGTTTTAGGAAACACTGAAAAAATAGCTAGTATTTTGGAATGAACACTGAATTTGAAAGACAGTGTAGTGGAAAGGGAACAAAACAAAACACTGAATTTGTGGTCGGAAGACCTGGGTTCAGTTTCCTGCTCTGCCACATACTCTCTATTTGACCTGAATACATTGCTTATTTAACCTCTCTGGGCCTTAATTCCTCATCTGTTAAATGAGGATGTTAGACTAAGAAACCTGGAAGCTCAGTTTCAGCCCAGAATCTAGGTTCTTATGATCCTACTCACTAATGATCTTTGGTAAGCTACTTAAGGGTAAGCTACATGGCACAGTAAATAGAGTGCCAGGCCCAGAGTCAGGAAAACTCATCTTTCTCAGTTCAAATCTGGCCTTAGATACTTACTAGCTATGTGACCCTGGGCAAGTCACTTAACTTTGCTTGCCTAAGTTTCTTCGTCTGTAAAATGAGCTGCTGAAGGAAATGGCAAACCACTCCAGTATCTTTGCCAAGAAAACTCCAAATGAGGTCACAAAGAGATGGACATGACTAAAAATGAATGAACAACAATAACCAGTTACTAAATCCTCTCAGCTGGTAAATGTGTGTGTGTGTGTGTGTGTGTGTTTTCTTAATTTGTTACCAAGGAAGTAATGAGTTTCTTGCTTTTAATGCATATTTTTAAAACAAAAATAACAAAAACTGTCACTGAATTATCTATTTCAGAATTGTATGTATGTGTTCTGAACTTTGAAGTGTTAGAAAAGGTCAAATTATTGTTACTGATTGCTGCAAGGGTTTCAAGCTGCATTTATAAAGTCTTGTTTTCCAAGATAGATAAAAGGAAAAGAATGTATTTCCATGTCAATAATTTCTCAACTTTTAAGTCAGATAAGGCTTTTCCAGTTAGTTGAGTCTCTTTTATAAATCTAGTCATTTTTAGATGATTATAATTTCTTTAATTTATTTGCAAGAATGTATGCTCTTTAATAAGAATCTTAATTATTTCTTGTCATTTGCTCTTCATTTGAATGACTCTAAACAAAACATGATCTAAGACTTGAAATCTATTGCATTTTATTTATAACAATTAAATATATTCTAGATAATTTCAGTTCATCAAAAATCTATTAAGTATCTTCTCTGTGCAGAAAGCACGTAGGATGACTGCTTCATTCTGCAAGACCTGTCTCTGTGTCTTTCTTTGGCTTTTTGTGAATACTTACTCAACACTTTATCCATGCTTTGTTGATTGGTTACTAATTTCACATGATTTGAAGCATCTATGTCACTATTTATTTGTATTGATATATTTCATAAACCCCTTTATATGTTATAATTGTATTTGTATCCATTTGTATGGCAAATTATTATACCACATTTTATATGAAAAATACTTAGGCTTTATGCTTTTTCATTTTTCTCTTTTGTGTTATGATTACTATTAATATTTTAATAGCCTTTTTATTTTGAGCATCTCTTCATATTTCTACACTACAGTATTCAGGTATTGGTGAATTTATTATTTAGTTCACATTTCTATAGTAGTAGCTTTCAGGTTACACCAATGCATGTCCATTTTTCCATATTTCAAAAGAATTGAAGGCTAGACTTGGGAAATCTGTTATAAGGTATAATTGAGTGCAGTTAAAAAAAATTGAAATAATTCAAATATGAAAGTATATAGTACAGTAGCCAAAAGCCTGTACATGGAGTTAATGAGAGCTATGAGACTGGCCATGGGCAGGTTACTTTACTTCTGTAGGCCTATTTGTCATCTGAAAAACTGTGGTAATTATGTTGGTTTTGCCAACCTCACATGATTATTGAGAGAATCAAATAACAGTGCAATTACTTTGTAAAGTGGTAACTGATATACAAATTTAAAGTGATATTATTAAAAGGTTCTTCTAAAAAATACCCCAGTGGGTTACCAGACCCTTTAGATAGTGGATGACAATATAGCTTGAATGTTGTTATCTTTTACTGTTGTTACACGAATGTTTCACCTCTTTTTACAGTCACATATTTCTTTGGCTTTATCTGTTACGGTTCTTGAAAATATCAATTAACTAGCATTAAAATCAACCAACAAGAATTTATTAAGTGCTAATTATGTTTTAGGCACAATGCTTGGCACTGGGGATATAAGTATAAAAACAAAATAATCACTGTTTTCAAAGAGTATACATTGTAACGTAGAGAAAGAGGAGAGGAAAAGGAGCATTTGTAGTTGTAGCAGCAATATGGGTAAACCCAGACCTTGACCAGCTAACAGGAACCCTCCATGCCCAAGGGGACCAACACCTACCTCTCATCCCCTACCTCCAGCTATCTTGAGGAAGAGCTTCTGCTCTTAGAAGCAGATATGGATGCAATTGAAGATGCTGGTGGGGGGGGGAGGCTGAGCAGGTCCAGACACAGATCCAATCTCAGCTGACCAATTCCTTCTGCCAGAGGACATTCCACTTCCACCACCATTGCCCCTTGCTTCCACCGGTGACCGGAGGAGCCTAACTAACTGCATTTAGGGTTGAACTTTAGGAGTTGAACCCAAGCTAAGACTGGCCTAGTACCTTCTGCAATACTCATTAGAGAGCTATGAGTTTCATTATTCATCTTCCTCCCAGTATTACCTTTGTTTCTCTTTCCTTCCCTATCCTTGTTTCAGTCATTCAGTGACCATTTAAGAAAAAAAAAATCTCCAACCTCAATCTTTTTTTTTATCTATATCCTTTTAAGTCCTGTCCCACACCATTCCCAACCCTGCCCACACACTCCTATGCTGTGTTTTGTGGGATTTCTTTTGCAAAATGAGCAGACTACCCTTCACTATGAGAATTTTTCTCTCACACTCCTTTTTTACCCCAGCAGCCCTTACAAAGACTTAATTACCTCCAAATGATCCTGCAATTCCTGCTATGCTTTCTAATATGATCTGCACCTTCTCTTACTCTCCAGTATACTGATTCCACAGCAGAAGTCAGAATACTTATTGTTCCCATAGTCACTTCTAGACCATTACCTCTATCACTTAGCAACTTTTCCTCTTTTAAAGTACATTCAATCAGAATTTGCTACCCAATCTTAATTATGGTAGCTGTAAGCATAATGTCCCTCAAGTAATTCTTCCTCCTCAAATTCAGTTCCCCATCTTTCTCTCCTCCCTCGTTTCTCCCTTTATACTAGAAAATAGTAATATTTGCATACTCTTTTCAAATCCTTTACTTCCTAATTCCTCAGCATCCTTCAATCTCAGGACCTAATCCTTTGCTACACTTCAGCATCACATAGTGGGATAGTCACACAGTAGATCTTACAGTTACTCACAAGTGTTCCACTTTCCCTGATTAGAAACTCAGACATTCCTATTATGATCATAACCCCCAGCCATTGCATTTCTTCCTATGCCTCAACTTCATGAAACTATTCTTCACTCTAATCAAGACGTGATCCTTCTCAAGTTGTTACACCTCCTCTGATTTCACTCTCCTCCCTCTCTATTATCAAACTAATATTTAAAAATTTTAACTTTACACTGTCCTCAGTTCTCCACCCCTTTGTCCATTATTGCTCATCTCTTACCAAACCTCAGGCTTTGAATACCCCCAACATCTTCCACCTTCCCTCTACTCAGGAGTTGCTTAACTCAAATGGACCAAAGCCTCACAACCATGCTGACTTGGTTTACATGCTGTAAACATTACAAATTCATGTTATCTGACCTCACCTGGGTATTTATTGCATCAGGATACTCCTTTTAACCCTGTCTAATTGATTCCCTATGGAAGACATTTCAAACTTTTATTTCTTCCTTAGACCTCCTTGCCTCTGTATAGGAAAAAAATTGAGGTCATTCAACATGAGCTCTCCTTTTCTGTTCCATCTCAAAATCAAGAATTTTGCTGGATATTTTGAATATTAGGACAAAGAATCAATTCCTACTTATCTACTAGGAGCTTGCATTCTAAAGGGGAAAACTCACATATATAAGGATATGCAGTGTGACTATAAAGTAAATAAATACAAATGGATAAAAAGTATTTCAATATGAGTTAACATGGGAACCAGGGCACCAGCAGTTGATGACATCAGGAAAGGCTTCATCTAGAAAATGGTCTCTGAGCTACACCTTAGAGGATGAAAATTATTTTAGGAATCAGAGATGAAGAATATGTGAATTCCAGATGTGGAAGTCATCTAGTACAAAGACACAGAGACAGGAGATGGTGAGTTATGTGTGAGGAAAAGAAGGCAGTTTATTTAGATCCTCTAGTGTGGAAAGAGGAAGTAATGCCGAATGAGATTGGTAACATCGCTTGGAGCCAGCTTGTATAGGATGTTGAAAGCTAAGCAGAGGAATTTAATTTTTCTTTTCCTTAGAGGCAGCTAGAAGCCACCAGAGTTGGTTGGGCTGAGAAGGGTATCATCACATCTCTTCTTAAGGAAAATCACTTTGGCAGTAGTATATAGCATAACATGAAGTTTTGGAAGACATGGGGCAGTGATACCAATTAGGGGGCCATTGCAATATTCTAGGTAACAAGTAGTGAGAGCTCAAACTAAGGTGATAGCTATTGAAGTGGAGAGAAGATCAGATATAAGCAAAAACAGCAAGTTATTGGATATATGGAATGAGGAACCCTTAAGAGAATGCTGAGGTTGTGAACCTAGGAGACTGGGAGCATGCTGGTGGTACCTTTGACAGAAATGGAGATCATGAGTTCAGTTTTGTATATGTTGAGTTTGAGATATCTCAGGGTCATCCATTTTAAATACTCAAAGCTCCAGTGAGAAATGTACCTGGATCATATTAAACTACTGGCGACGATGTGATTACCAAGAGAAAAAAGGAGAAGGGAAATAGAGAATATAGATTAGGACAGAAACCTGGAAAATATCCACACTTAGGGTATGTGATACAGATGATAAAACAGCAAAGGATTCTGAGAAAGGATTATGTTGATGGTAGGAGAGCCAGGAGAGAGTATCGCCTCAAAACCCAGAGAGAAGAATGTTATCCAGGAAGAGGTTAATCAACAGTGTCAAATACAGCAGATGGGTTGAGAAGGATGAAGACTGAGAAAAGACCATATGATTTGGCAATTATCAGATCACTTATGACTTTGGAGAGAGAAGTTTCAGTTGATTTATTATGTCAGAAGCCAGACTGCAAAGGGTTGAGAAATGAATCAGAGCATAGGAAACGGAGGCAGTGAGTAAAAAGGAGAAGCAATTTGTCAATAGCTTGAGGATGTGTTAAGGTCTAATGAGGAGTTTGTTTTACTTTTTTAGAATGAAAGAGAATTGGTGGCACTATTTTGAAAGTAGTAGGAAAGGAACCAGTAGATAAAAGAGGTTGGAAGATTGTAGAGAGGGGAGATTATCAAAGATATAATCTGCTGAAGACAGGAGGGGATGGGATCAAGCCCCTGCTAAGTACCAGACTTAGGGGCAGCTATGTGGCACCATGACTTGATTACTGGGCCTACAGTCAGGGAGACCTGAGTTCAAATCTGACCTCTGATACTTGCTAGCTGTGTGACACTCGGTAAGTCACTTAACCCTGCTTGCCTCAGTTTCCTCATCTGTAAAGTGAGCTGGAGAAGGAAATCGCGAACTACTCCTGTCTCTTTGCCAAAACAAAAAACAAAAACAAAACATAGGGGTCATGCAGAGTTAGACAGGAATTACAGCTAAAAGTACCAGACAGTACGCTTGGCCCTGAGGATGCAAAGACAGGAACATGACAGTTTCTTCCTTCAGAGGGAGAACATTTTGTTAGAGAAATAGCTTGTGAATAGATAATTATAAGAAAATTTAATGTAATATAAGGAATAAAATGCAAAATAGAGAGATGGCCCTGGCAGCAGAGGATATCAGGAAAAGACTACATGTAACAGGTATTGTTTGGTGCTGTCCAATTAAACTGTCAAGCTTGGGTCATTCTGGTGGCTGTCTGCTTCCGCAAAACTTCCCTTTATGCTGGCTCTGGCCACTGCTGCAGTTGATGATTCCTATACCTTCTAACTCACAAGGCCCCTTACTGAAGGAAAGCAAACAGAAGGGGCGAGGGCTAACAGAAACCCAGGCACAAGCTAAAACTGTTGTTGCCATCAGCCCTCTCACCGGAGTGGAATTGACATGATACGGAAGGCCCTTGCTAGTCCATCATTGAAGTCACGTCTTGCCACCTGGAGCATCATAGCCAAAGGGGCCTGAACCAAAAGCTGTTTCTTTCAACAGATTAGTTGCCCCTACTCCTAGTCCTAATCCCATGCTGCTGTCATAAGACGGGGGGAATGCCAAAGGACCACTCAGGGTTTTCCACTTAACACTGAAATGTCAAGGTCTTTTAGCAATAAGTCTCAGTATGACTAGAAGAAGCCCTAAGCTCCCATGTGGCTTCTAGGTTCATCCAAACCAGATTAGAGGGTCAGTTTATTAGAGTAGAAAAAACACTTGTCTTTAGAGTCAGAAAATGTATTCAAACCCTGCCTCTGTCACTTAGTTTCTGTGTGACTGAGTCATTTAACCTCTCTAGAAACATTGCTGCGTTTCTTTATCTATAAAATTAATCCCTTACATTAGATGATGTTAAAAAACCCATCCGACTCTAAATCTACTATCTTATGATCCTCTACTCTTTGTTCCCCATTCTCATTTTGCCATTACCTGTTTCCAAGCTTATGCTTAGTGTTCTTCAGCCCTGGAGTAATTTTTCCCCACACCTCTGCTTGTCAAAATACTTGCTTTCACTCAATTTTTCAGCTTAAAGACCATGTTCTTCATGGAGACTTCCTAACATAATCACTTTCTATCTTTGTGAATTCTGCATAATACTCTCTTGAAACCTTTATTGTGCATACTCATAGATACCATACATTATATATGTATACACACATCATATATATAATGTGTGTATATATATATATGCATATATATATATATATATATATATATATATATGGAGAGAGAGAGAGAGAGAGAGAGAGAGAGAGAGAGTTGCTTTTTTTTTTTCCTCTACAAATAGGTTATAGTATCTTGAGCGCAGGAACTGTCTTGTTTCATCTTTGTGTGCCCATCATCTGGCACAGTGGATTAGCATTTACTAAATATTTGTTGTTGAATTTAAAATTATTATTTTATAAGATTTGTTTTCAGTAGCTAGTACAAGTTTATTACTTTTAGGGATTAATTTTTAAGACTAGAGCATTTTCAATTTTATATTAGAAATCAATAGGAAACTAGGGTTCTTTTAACATAAATTATCTTTTGACTATTGTTTAGCAGATTATACTTTTTTTTTGTTTGTTTTTTGGTTAGGCAGTGATGTTAAGTGACTTGCCCAGGGTCACACAGCTAGTAAATGTTATGTGTCTGAGGCTGGATTTGAACTCAGGTCTTCCTGAATCCAGGGCCAGTGCCCTATCCACTGTGCCACCTAGCTGCCCCTAGCAGATTATAGTTTTAAAAAAAACTCTTAAATGCTTTTCCATTCACTTATTATATATCTATTCTGTTACCCATGGGTTATATGCTATCATATTCTTTGGGACTGTCACTACCATTTGATTTAGTGAAAGACACACAGGACTTAGAATCAGGAGAACTTGTTCCCAGTTATGCCACTTCGATAACTATGCTACTGGGCAAGTGACTTCTCTCTCAGTCTCAAGTGTCCTAATCCATAAAATAGAGATGATACCCCATTGGTTTATTTTGAGGAAAATACTTTGAGGAAAACCAGAAAACACTGTATTAATGGGAGCTAACATTTGGAACTTAAATCTGTCAGCCAACAAGCATTTATTAAATGCCTATTAAATGCCAGCCAACAAGCATTTATTAAATGCCTATTAAATGCCAGCCACTGTGCTATACGGTCAGGGTACTAAGACTTTTAACAATCCTTACTCGTAATGACCTTGCCTTTGGGAGGAAACAACATTTATGCATCTACACACACAATACATACCAAAAAAATACAAGATAATTTCAAGGTAGAAGGAGGCACTAGCAGTTGAGGGATTAAGAAAGACGTCATGTAGGCTATAGAACTTGTACAGAGGTTTGGAAAAAGGCAGGGGAGGAAATGAAGAAGGTGATGTGCATCATAGGTGATATGGTAGGTCAGGGGAGACGGGGTGAAGCATTTGCAGTGATATAGAGAGAAGTGATGGGTCAACATTTTCTAACATAAGTTTAGATGAGCATAATGTTCTAGGTAATTGGTTAATTTATTATGCCAAATTACTTTTAGTTGTATCCTCTTTAAAGTCTGTCTTAAACATGGAGTAGCTTTCTAAAAGATTTAACTTAAGACAAAAATATATACAATAAATCCCAGCTATTACCAGTTCTTAAAGAGAGTAAATATATTTCAATACATTTATTTCAGTTTGTTTGTTTAAAAACAAGATGTCATTAGAGCACTTTGTAAGAGTTTGAATTGCTTCAACTAACTAAAAAACTGATGCCAGTTTTTCACTTCCTCTTTTGAAAACACATGGATTGTTTATGTAGGTTTCTAAGCAACACTAATGTTGAAATAGTAGGAAGCATGACTTTAAACTCTTGAAAGTAGTTTATCCAAATTTGTTATAACATACTTGTGGAATTTAGTAATTGATTAAAATGAAAACCAGAGCTATGTTCTGAGACTTTTTAACTTTAGGTTAAATAAACCCCACCCAGCTAGCATGAATATACACACATAGGTATGTATATATTTTATATATGTAAATACATATACATATATAAACATATATATCATATATACATACATATGCGTATACACGCAGCGACCCAGATTTTCAGTACTTGCAATATGAAAATGTGAGGGGTTGTTTTGATTTTGATTTGTTCCATTGTAGTGATCACCTGTAGTGGATTTTTTTTCTCACTGTTTTTGCTATGTCAATATAATTTGCAATAAGAAGTGAATTGTTTTAAGCACTTTTTTGTCAATCTTTTTGTACATTATATTTTTCCTTGCATAGGAAGTTCATGCAGCATTTTAGTCATTTAGTATAAAGTTAATTGATTGTCCAAATAGAATATAGCTAAAGAGTTTGCTTATTTGTTTCTTTCATTGAAGGATAACAAGATAGAATAAAAGGAAAACTAATTCTTGGAACACTACTGTGAAGTAAATTTGCGTTTTCTGTCTTTTATTTAAATAAACTCCTTATTGCTTCCCATTAGCTCTCCATCAGAAATCATAAGGATTTCTTGTTTGGCTGTGTTCTTGGCCTTTAAAAAAAAACAGAATTGCATAGTGGAAATATTTTTGAATAGTCATTTCATCCTCTGACCTGGCAATATGGTTGAAAAAAAATAGACTGAGGAAATAATGGAATAGACAAAATAAAGGTAAGAGGTATAAGCAGTATGATTGAATAGTCTTATAATAAAAGAACAGAAACTTAATAGACATAATCTTGTGAATTACTTTTGCAACTTAAATGTGGTCCTGCATAAGTCCTTTTCTACAAAAAAATATTTCTCTGGGGAATAAAAAAAGTGTACTCAGTGTTTGTGTATTCTTATTTTTTAGCCATTTGGTGGCAGACCTAAGTAGTAAAAAGGTTGATGGATCCAAATACATCCCCAGTCACCTAATCACGAAGTGTAAAGCAAGAAGAAGAGAAATACAAAGGGATTTTTTTTTTTACTATACATCCCCAAATTATAGTAGGGGAATGTTTTTGGTTGTTTTATTTTGTCTGATTACACCGGCATAAGGAGTTTCCAGTGAAGAAACTCCATCTGTCCGTGCACATCAGCTCTGTCTTGGAGAGTTTCCCACAGGTAAGAGATTGTTACTTGCCTTTGGTCCCAGCACCAGTGCATATGAGAGATGAGAATTGAATCCAGATCTTCTTGACTCTTTGTTTAGCTGTCTGTTAACTGTGCTTGCCCTCCTTTAATATTTTTTTTAAATTAAATGTAGATAAATAATTCAAGAAAGCAGCTAATCTGTAAATTGGGGTACATTGATCTTCTTTCTTGGTGTAGAATAAGGAAGTATTTTATAGCAGGAACTATATTAAGTCTTTTTCTGAATCATTGCTTATTTTTTATCCTTCTGTAACTATGGTAATAAGGACACTTGGATCTTGAAAATACAGGAGCAGGATGACCTAAAGAAACTTCATTTTTATGTAGGAGGTGGAGGAAGAATTGGCAAAGCTGTTTGTTGACGATAGGGAAAAAGCTCTTGTAAGAATTGGCCACATCTGTTTTCTTGTTGGCAGCTGAAATATCGGACCCGAAATAAACTGGATGATAATAAAAGTACAATAATTGCTCATGTAGAACAGGCAGATGTTTTTGTTATTACATAATGCTACATGGATGCATTTTTGTAAAGAAGTCAAAATTTTTAACAAATAAGAATAGCCTTTGAAATGATGCGCCTGATATTTCACAGATCAATTCACAAAGACTTTCATGTTGGTTGACATCTTTAATAGGTTGTGTCTCTTCATTGTGTCTCCAGGAAGGTAGGTAATTAACTTGAGATGGCTACATTGGGGAATAACTATTATACTTTAATAATCTCCAGACTTTTGAGATTCTGTTTCTTTGAAATTACTTTCTCTGTTTTGCTTCTCTCCTCTATGAAATACTCAATTCCATCTTTCACTGATCACTTGAGTGTTACTTTTAGATATTAGGCAAATTTCCCAAATATAGGTTAATGAGAATAAAAAAAATGGCAGCTTTCCTTTTGCTATGGAGAGTCGTGTTCCAGACACACTTACAAGAACTTAACGAGTCTTCTGTGACGCTCTTTAGTGTTATTCCAGTAGACATCTGGGAAATTGATGCTCCCCTGACCACTGAGTCAGGCTTGGATTCCTTGTTGATTGATTGAAGAAGGCCTTATCTATCATCGTCACACATATACTACATAAATTACCACATGTTCACACACAATGCTGTTGTCCAAATACCAGTGTAGACATCTATCAGTAAGAGAGCTGGCCTTGAGACAAGAACCCCTGGATTCAAGTTCTGCTTCTCACACTGACTGTGATTCAAGGCAAGTCACTTACCTTTGTGGGCCTTGTTACCTTGTCTGTAAAATGAGAGATGACCTTTGTGCCTCTCCTGCACTAACTCTGGAAACCTGTGAACTTTGAATTGTTTTTGTTATCGAGTACAGATGATGGATTTGTACTCATCAACAGAATTGCCAGAGTGATTTTCCTAAAATGCAAGTGTGACCATGTTACTCCCCTATCTAGTAAACTCCAGTCGCTCCCTCTTACCTCTAGGGTAAACTTACAAAGCCCTTCACAACCTGGACCCAGCGGTGATACAGTAGGAGTAGCAATGGATTTGGAGATGGAAGACCTGGGTTTAAATCCTAGCTGTGCCACTTACTGCCTGTATGACTGTGAGTTACTTCACTGTCCTGTGCCTTGGTTTCCTCATTTTAAAATGAAGGAGTTAGACTTGATGTCCCCCAAAGTCCCTTCTCAGCTTCCAATCCATGATCATGTGATTCTTATTCGATATTACTCTTCTTCATACACCCTATAGTTCAACCACACTGTTTTTGCTATTTTTCACACAAGATACAGTTTCTCACCTCCCTGCCTTTGCACTGGCTATCCTTCTGCATCTGTAATGCTCTCCCCTCTTCACTTGGGCCTCTTGACTCCCTTAGTTTCCTTGAAAATTCTGTTTAAGCTTTCTACATCATTTCCTGATTATCCCAGAATCTAGTACCTTCTTATTCGCTGCCTTCAACTTCTTCAGTTCATTTTGAGTATACTTTGTGTATGCACATGTTTTTACTTCCCTGTTCCTTGATGACAGAGACTAGTTCATTTTTGACATTGTATCCTCGTCACTCTAGCATTACACCCAACACAAAATAAGCAGTTGATAAAATGCTTGAGGATTGATCGATTTCTCTACACTTTCTCATTAGGTCACCCTTTGTCAACAATAGTACACATTTGTGAAATAGCGTGGAGAAATACTGTTCCTCCAACTAAAACTCACAGTTGTGGTTCCTTTCCTTCTCTAATCAGTTGTGCTATCTGATCATTGGAGAATCAATGAATTTATATGGATCTTTAAAAAGCCTTTCAAAAGATTTTATACCAAATTCCACTTCAAGTTAATAAAAACAACCCTGAAAATTACTGCAGTCTTGGGGGAAATGGCTTGTTTTGAATAGGAAACCAGCCTAAAATTGGAAAATAGAGATTAGTCGGGATAAATAAGCCCTTGTCTGATTAGTGAAGTGTAAATAATTACATTCATTTTGCTTTAGGTCTGTTCTAATCTCCCCATTTTATCTTCACACATTCCTCCCACCTTTAAAAGTGAAAACTGAGAGGAGGAAAAGGAGATTTGCAAATGTCTTCGCTCCTCCATTTCTCTCTTTCTTGATTTCAATACTGTCAAATGTGTAAAGCATTTGAAAGCCTTCCCTATATGAATACACACGTGTGAGCGCACACGCGTGCACACACACACACACACACACACACACACACACACCCCTAAAGAATTTTGGAGCACTGCCACATTCATAAAATAATGTTTTCTAAACTATTAACTGTTATCCTGGTTAGGTTATGGTTACCATTCTATAAAGTTTCTTAAAGATATTAATACTGTGTGCTACTTTATACAGAAAAATACACAAAGTGTTATGAATTTCAGAGAAATTACTGGTAGGGAAAAGATGATTTTGAAACCTAGAAAGATCAAGTCAGTTGAGAGGGACTATATGATGACAGGGAAGTGTTACACATTTATGAAGCAATGAATGTTAATTATGTTAGAGAAAGCAACAAATTTCGCATCCTAGAGTTAGAGGATACCACTTGAAGCTTTGAAATAGCTTTTAAGAAATAAAAGGAGATATTGCCTTACATAACTAATAAACTAGTAGAACTCAATGCAAGAGGTAGTATAGACCAAAAATTCTATAGAAAGAGTCCAGATATGTCAATGTGCCGTCTTTATCTTTCCTTTTAGTTCGATCTAAATAGTTTATTAATTTTTGCCATATATTCTTGAATTCAGGAAAATTGCTTTATATACAAGATGTCATATAAACGATGTGGCATGTTATATATTACATATATATTACATATTAAAAATAAGATGTATATATGTGTGTGTGGATATATATGTATATGTATACATATATATCCACACACACATATATAGAAAAAATGACATCCAAGCCTCCTTTTTCTACCTGTTAACATCCATATGTAATCTAAGTCAATCAGTTAAGAAGCACTTAGTAATTACTTCTATGTTCCAGGCATTTTGCTAAGCACTGAAGATAGGAAGAACAGATTGGATGGGAGGAGCTAAGAGATGGTGAGGAATTGAACATAATAACTACACTGCAAACTTTAGAGACCGAGAGGATGGTGTTGCTTTCTGTAGTAACAGGGGATATGGCAGGGGGGATGAGGATTCAGGGGGAAGATAATTAATTAGGTTTTGGATATGTTGAGTTTAAGATGTCTACTGGACATCCATGGTCTCACGCCATATTCATACATATTTAAATAGCATCACATAGTAAACTAAGTGTCAGACAAGCAGTTGGAGATGCAAGACTGGAGATCAGTACACAGTTTCAGACAAAATAGGTATATTTGAACTTCAGTAGCATAGAAGTGCTAATTAAATCCATGGGAGCTTAATGAGATCACCAAGTGAAGCAGTGTAAAAGGTGAAGAGAAGAGGGCCCAGGACATAATCCTACATCTGCAGTAACAGGGTGTAATTTGGATGAGGATTCAGCAAAAGAGCCTGATGTGACAGAGCAGTCTGATAGGCAAGAGGAGGATCAGGAGAGACTGGTGTACCAGAGACCTAGAGAGAAGAGAGTATCCAGTAAGAAATGGTGATCAGCAGTGTCAGATGCTTCAGAGAAGTCAGGGAGATTAAAGATTGTGAAAAGGCCTTGTGGAAAAGGATCTATGTAGATCTATTACCATTATTAGAAAAAAAACAAAATTTCATGCTCTACCGATAATGAATCTATAGGACCTTCGTATATGTAAACTAGCTGATATGATTCCCATTTATCACCATTTCTAAGTACTATCACTCTTGAAGTCATCTAGACTTTAATCATTGGTATCATCTACAGCTTCTCTTCTTTTGAACCCTATGTTAACTCCTTCCAATCTTCCTTGCATACCTCTTCTGTTTACTGTGGCTCCAATTAATGAAGTATAAGCTTCACAGTAATCACTCAATAGTTCACGCAATAGGGTCTCATACTACTTTAGCTAGTGGTTTTTCCATACCACGTTCTAATTCATAGCTTCTATCATGTTTAGTACATTCATTTTGTCATATTTTGCATATACTGTGTTTATTATGAGTTTTGAGTCATTACCAAATTGAGGATTATATTTTATGTTTATCATTTTAATAAGAATGGTGAAATTATGAAATGCATTTCCCCTTTTCTCTGACCACGAAGATCATACTTATCCTCCAAGGATTTTCTCCAGGTGGGACAAAAGCTGATTGCTTAGAATAAAGGGAAATAACCCAGAGTATGAATATTTGTGGATTTTGTCTTATGTTTGTATGTGAGGGGGTTGGTTGTTTGTTGTTTTTGTTTTTGCATGCTGTAGTGAAAATAATATAGCATCTGGAGTCTCGAGTTCTTGTTCCAACTTTTGATATCAACTCATTATGTGACAGTGAAATGATTTATATTTGACAGGTATTACTTTCCTCTTCTATAAAATTAGGTAGTCAAACTAAGTGATAGGATTCCTTCAAAACCTAACATCTTATCATCTCTAGAAGTGAACTTTTCTCCTTGAATGGTCTATACTTTGTTACTTGACCTCTCCTAAGCATTATCATATTTGGAGTGGTATTATTTGTAGTGTTTTCTTATTCTCTGAATGATTTATAAGCTCTTTGAGGGGCAGGTACTATGTCTTATTTCATCTTATGTGCTCTACAGAAGTAGTTCTCAAACTTTCTTGTTTCAGTACCTTTTAACCCCTAAAAACTACTGATGACCCTCTAAAAAGCTTTTATTTATGTGAGTTATTGCACAAATATAATAAATTAACATTTATCATATTAAAGATTAAAATTTATTAGTAATTTTTATGAAAATAGTTTTGATATGATGGACCCCCTGAAAGGTCTCTTGAACTTCCAAGAGTCTTTTGACCATATTTTGAGAACCACTGAACTACCAGAGTCTACCACACTGCCGTATGCATTGTGGTCATGAAAAAAAAAATGTTGAGTTGAGCTTGATCTGTATTTCTGTAACCTTTTCAGAATTTCTACTCCATTTGCAGTTTGGCATTTAGTTGTTTTCTGGTTCATAGTCTTGTCTCTCCAATTGGATTGTAAGCTCTTTAGAGTAAGGGATCATCCTCTTTTTTTTCCCTCAGGTCCTGAAATGTCATGGAGGTAAATATTTGTTGATTGTTTACATAGAGAAACTGAGTAAATATCAATAATTATAAGCTTTTTAACAGAAAGACATTAGAGAATCATTCTTTCCAATTCTTGTTTTAAAGACAGGGAAACATAGACCCAAAGAAATTAAATGTTCAACATGGTCCTTTTTCCAAAGGAGGGAAAAGTGGCAAGATTTTAAGAATCAACAGATCATGAGAGTGGATCAAATAGGTGGTTTAAAAATGTCATGGGACCATGCAAATATATCTGACAACCTTAGCCTTTATCATGAAAAGTATGGCAATTGTTTTCTCTTTGAACAGTAGTTACTGGATTTCACAGTTAATATTTGCCATTACTCTAATACTAGTACAAGTATGGCAAATTTTTTTGAGTAAGTATACTTAGATTGTGAAAAGTATTTAAAGAAATCAGCTTCTTTAAGTTCATATGGCCCAGTTCCATAGTGCAATGTGGAGCCAGGATTAGAATGGCCTTGAGTAAATCATTTATGTAAAAAAGTTTTTCAGTCTGATTACTTACATCTGACGATAAAGTATTTCCTTATTTAATATTATTATTCGTTGCTTTTTGTTGTTGTTCTACTACAACTTAGGAGAAATCTTATATTGTACTAAAGTAGTTTAGAAAAGAATTAAAGAATAGCCAATTTTTATTAACAGATCTGGGTTGGGTTTTTTTTTGGGGGGAGGCATGTTTGAGGAAATTATATTGTATTAAAACTACGATGTGAATAGCCACGTTTTTGCATCTTTTTGAAAGAAATTATTTTACAGAAGTAGCAATGTTAATCTTATTTTCTCTGGTACAAATTAAAAGCTCTGGTGCATGGTTTGACCTCAGCCTGATTTATTACTTTACTTGGCACTAGATTAGGATAGCTGTGTTTTTTCCATTCCTTGTTCCAGCAGACTTAGTATGCTCTGATGTTTGAACAGTGTGAATAGATATTGAATATTGAACAATCTGAATATTTTCCTGATCCCAAAATTGATGGAGACGAATCTGTTTATGATTTGCCAACTTAATACAATTCTCTCTGAAGTAGATTTGTGAATGAATGTGCACTGTAGTTTCCAGAAATAGACATGAGACCTCTGTGGTTAACTTCTTGAGTAATGAACCTTTTGTGGTAAAGGTAATGTTTTGATTTTAAGTAAGCAAAATAAAATGTGATTTAGTAAATATGATTAAAATTGTTAAATATTCTGTCAGCTTTTAATCCTTATTCAGATTAACATTATCTGTGATTGTACTTGAGAAATGAAATGTGTATGCATTATATAGTACATCCAAACTTCTTTGAACAAGTAAAACAATCTTTGAAGTTCAAGTAAAGCAGTAACCATGAGTTACTAAGTGAAAATTCATTTGAATAAGATGTTTATTATTTATTGTACCTTTCAGTGTGTTTTTTAAATTATATAACAATTAGTTAATATTGTTTCAATTATGAAATTACATGGCCCTACCGCATTTTAAACCACTAATTTTGTACCACTCTCATAATCTGTCAAACACTTAATCTTATTTCCTTATTTAGAAGTTCAGTATTAAATAATAACAATTTTTATTGTTTAAATAGTAATTTAATATGTAAAGGCTAAGTGGCATGGTGGGCAAAGAGTGACCTCAGAGTCAGGAAGACCTGGGTTCAAGTCTTATCTCTGCCACAGACCGGCTGTGTAACCTTACACAAGTCATTTAACCACTCTCTTGCAGTCTAAGACTGAAAATTATAGAGGAGAGACAGATGTTTTACTAGATAACATTCTTTAAAGGAATTGATACAATCATATGTCTGGTGAAGGAAGGAAGGAAGGAGAGAGGAAGGGAAGGAAAAAGAAAACAAGGAAAGTATGAAAGGTAAGAAAGAATAAACTTTGCTTTTATGAAGAGTCAAAATATGTGATTACTTTTGAACATAAGGACAAGTAACATTAAGAAACAGTTAAGCCAGTCATACTGTTCCTTAAGTCCTTGCCCCAATTGATCTTTTTAATTAATAAAATGAATTATCCTCACTAAAAGCTCATTTTAAATACCTGGCTTAAATTTGTACAGAACAATTAAGAAAGTAAACCAAGGTTATTTATATGCAGCCAGGCCATCTTGGGATAAAACCTGTTTATATATTTCTTTGACAACAGTGACTTCGATTCAGTGTTCATTTGATAAGGAGGAAAAGGATGTTTTGTCAATTGTTATAATCATTTAAAATTTTCTTTCCCATTCCCTCTCAATGTTAGTGCCCTCCCTCTGTTGATTATTTCCTATTCATCCTGTATAAGCTTGTTTGTACAAATTTGTTTGTTGTCTCTCCCATTAGATTGTAAGCTTCTTGAGGGCAGGGACTATCTTTTGCCTCTTTTTACTCCTAGTGGGAGCACAGTGCCTGGCACATAGTAAACACTTCATAAATGTTTATTGATTGATTGATTGAAAGCTGTCACCACTAGGAATATTACAATGAATCTTAAACATTTTTCCTTTTCAACAAAATTATTTTTTTAGAGCATTTTAACACATTTACACTATTTTGACTTGAAAATTTTTGTTTTTGCAATACTGAGTTTCTTTTTTTATTAAATATGAAATCTAATCTAGAATGTTTTTGTATTAAAAATTCAGGTTCAGTATAAATATGTAAAAGTAGATCATTTGTATATTTTTCTTTGTTTACATCATATATCAATTAACATTTTATTTAGTAGAATTTGTATACTGGGCTGTGAAAGATTGCCTTTTGCTAGTATTGTAGTTGGCGTAAAATAAATGTAAGGTAATTAAAAGGTCATAACAGCGCATTTTTTTCCTTCGTAAATTTTTCCCCCTGATCTTGTTAATTGTTTTGTTCTAGTGCATTCTGAGCTGTTAACTAAATAGAAGTTTAATGAATTATGTTGTTTAATAAAAATCATAGTACCAGTAGAATGCATATGCCACTCCAAATCAGTTTTATATGGATTATAAAAATGTAAATTTTATTAACATTAATTTAGATCTGACTTTTTGTTGTTCCATTTTTTATTAATTCTTATGATTATAAATTTTTGGTGTAATTTGGCATGAGAACAGCACTGTTGTTGAACTGTCTTAGTGATGTATGTCAGTTGTTCAAAAATCGACATACTCTGTAAAATAAATGAATAAATTATTTTGAGTTGAAAGTTTAAATTAAGAAAAGCACTGAAGAATTTGTAAGTCATTTAAAATATTGTCACATTCAGTGGTCTGAACGGGAAACTGGTCTTTGGAAACAGAAAGTAACTATCATTTATGTCAGCAACATATATATTAGTTGTTATTAAGTGAAGTCTGTAGAAGAGATTATAAAGTTTGAAATACATACTTTTCTAAGAAATATCATTTTCTTTCATCATATTTTAATCACAAGCAGCATTTTCTGTTCATTGTTCAGAAGCATGGACATTTTCTCCTGGGTTTATTGCCCTTTGCTCTGGTTGTTTCCATGGCAATATTTTGGCTGTGCCCTGCTTCTAAGGAATCAGAAAATTCTAAAAGATTTCTTCTTTTAATCATATTTTAATTATAATTAAAGCATTTCCAGTTTGTTTTTTCAAAATTTATTCCCCATCACCCCATCTTTCAAGAGCAAATTTTGATGCAACTTTGTAACATTGAATAACAAAGTCTTTCTGTCACATTTCTAGAATATCAGTGACAATTATTTTTATTATTGTTCTTAAGAATTTCTTTAATTTCTTGCTATGGAATTAGTAATTTATGTGATGTAAAAGCCACTTAGACTGACAAAGCTATTTAAAATAAGTTATATCACTTCTTTGCTCAAAAATTTTCAGTGGCTCCCTAATTGCCTGTTGAGTGAATTCCTCTGCTAGATATGTAGGGCCTTCAACTGGTGCCACACTGCTTTTCCAGGCATATCTCATATTGCTCTCTTCTCTGCAGTATGTGTGTGCCCACAAATGGGGTTACTCATTATCTCTTAAACATTCTTGCTTTTTGCTAACGCTATTCCTGCAGTGTCATCCTTTCCCCTCATTTCCTTTGATCTCTCTGCAGTCTTTTACACTGCTGACCATGTTTTCTTCCTCAATACTCTCTTCTCTCTAGGTTTCTGGGGCACCACTCCCTCCTGATTCTCTTCCTATCCATTTGACTGTTTCTTTTCAGTCTCCTTTGCTGGATTGTCATCCAAATTACACGTGTTTTGCTGTAGGTGTCCCATGAGGTTCTGTCCTAGGCTTCCTTCTCTTCTCCTTTTATGTTGTTTTAGTAGCTGTTCTCTTCAGCCCGTCAGTGGTCAGTTTTTTTGTTGATGATGCTCAGGTCTACCTGTCCTGCCCTAATCTTCTTGCATCTCCATCTTGAATTAGCATCTTGAACGAGCAGTCTAGTAGACATTTTGAAATCAACGTGTCCAAAACCTCATTCAATATTTTCCCCAGACGCTCCTCTGTGCTTCCTTACCTATTACCGCAGAGGTCAATACCATCCTCCCAGGCCCTCAGGTTCATAACTTAGGTGTTATCCTCAATTCCTCACTATCTCACACCCCCTACATCCAGTCTATCCTGTCAGTTTCACCTTTGCAATATCTCAGTATATATCTCCTTCTTTCCCCAACACCACTCTAGGGCAGACTCTTATCAGCTCAGTCCTGGACTATTACAATAGCCTGCTGATGGGTTTGCCTGCCTCAGGTCTCTCCCCACTCCAATCCCTTCTGCATTCAGCCACTACGGTGAAACCTGATCATGTTACTTCTCTCCCACCCCCCACTCAGTAAACTGAAGAGACTCCCTTGGGCCTCCAGGATCAAATACAAAATGTTCTGCTTGGCATTCAAAGTCCTTCAGAGTCCAGCTCCCTCCTGCTTTTCCAGTCTTCTTATGCTTCACTCTCTGCCACATACAATTCAATCCAATGACACTGGCCTTCTAGCCATTTAATGACCAAGGCACTATATATGTCAGCTCTGAGCATTTTTCTCTGGCTGTCCCCCATGCCTGAAATATTATCTTTCTTAGTGTCTGCTTATTGCTTTCCCTTGGCTTTCTTTAAGGCCTATCTACTATAGGAAGCATTTTTTCAAGCCCTCTTAATTCTAGTACTTTTTCTCTCTTAATTATTTCCTTGTTATCCTGTTTATAGCTCTTTTGTGCATATTTATTGCCTTATTGTTTCTTGCATTAAATTGTAAACTCCTTTAGTGCAGGGGCTGTCTTTTGTCTTCAGACCCTTACACAGTACTTAGCATATAGTAGGTGTTTAATAACTATTTATTAACTGACTTACTAAACTTTTGAATTCCTACCCATTCTTTAAAATCTCAACTCAAATTCAGGAAGCCTTCCCTGATTCCCCCAGCTTTTTCTCTTAGATTTCCCTTTATGTGTTGCTTCTTTAATGTGTTTGTTATATGAGTCATACAAAATGTCCCAAAAGTCTTGATGCAGAGTTTCAATTTAAAATTTCATAGGACTTTTGGAACACCCTATCACAGAATTTGATCATAGATTTAGAGCTGAAAGGATCATAAAATGATCATACATCTAGAATTAAAAGGGACTTAACAAATCATCTAGCACAACTCATTTATCCTATAAATGAAGAAACTGAAGTCATGAGAAGTTGTGACCACCTATAATTATACAGATTGGAAGAGACAGAGCTCGGATCCAATTCAGATATACTAATGCCAAATTTAGTGATATTCCCATTGTATGGTGGTACTTCTTATACTATTATTTCTAGTCCTACAAATTCTATAAGGAGAGGGTACATATTTAAAGTATATTTCCCTCAGTGCTTACTTAGCACTGTAGTCTGCACCCAGGGTTGGCACTGAATGCACGTTAATGTAAAATGAATATGTAAAGAACCCTAACCCATGTCCAAGTATCTTTGTAGTACATTTTTTTTGGCCATAGCAGCCCTTGAAATTGGCATGTTGTTTTTAATGCAACAAAATAATTATCAAATTATTATAGCATTTATTTTTATTCAGATGTAATATTGAGAACAATATATAGTATTAAACAAGGTAAGGTTCACTTGCCTTGGTAGCACACTTTCCAGGGATGTGCGCATAGATGATAAGGTTGATACGCACATTGCCAGAGCTAACTCATTGTTTGGGAGGCTCTGAAGGAAAGTGTGGGAGAGAAGAGGTACTAGATTGCCTACCAACCTGAAGGTCTACAGAGACATGCTGACCTCATTGTTGTATTCCTGTGAAACCTGGGCAATCTACCAGCACCATGCCAGGAAACTGAATTGCTTCCATTTGAATTATCTTAGGAAGATTCTGAAGATCATCTGGCAAGATAAGGTAACAGACACTGAGGTCCTTTCTGGAGCTAAGCTGCCAAGCATTAAAACTCTACAGCAGAGAGCACAACTCTGATGGACTGGCCCCTTTGTGCAAATGCCAAAAGTACGTTTGCCTAAAAGACTTATTTTACAAAGAATGCATGCTAGGCAAGGGCTCACATGGAGGTCAGAAGAAGTGATGTAAGGACACTCTCAAAGTCTCTCTGAAGAAGTTTGGAATCAATTGTATGACAAGGGAGACACTGTGCGAAAGGACTGCCCAGCATGATGTGTCCACATCAAAGAAGGCACTGTGTTCTGTGAGCAAAGCAGAATTGCAGTAGCTCAGAAGAAATGTGAGATGTGCAAATTTAGAAAAATCTTCAATCCGAATATTCTCATGGACTATTTGTGCCCTACCTGTGTTACAGCCTTCCAACCTCATATTGATCTGATCAGCCACAGTCAAACACACTATAACTTGACCCTGACATGGTGATATCATTTTGGTCCTCTTCAAGAAGGAAGGACAGCAACCACTTGTCTTATCCATTGAAGTTTCACATTGGAGCTTATAGATATAAAATTCTCCTCTAATTTAATTGTCTTCAAGCATTTTCTGAAATCTTTATTTTTATATCCATGATATAACATAGGCTTCTTATGCCAGAGTCCTGTAGTTTCACTGGGTTATGGTGTTGGAGACCTAAGTTCAAGTCCTCTGATGTTTACTTTTTATTTTTTTTAATTCTGAACTTCAAGACCAAGAAAGAATCATTTCCACACACAGATCAGAACATGAAAGAAGATTCGAGATGCACCATGAATTGCCATTTCACACTCCTTGCTTTTTTTTTGCTTTTAGGCAATTGGGTTTAAGTGACTTGCCCAGGGTCACACAGCTAGTAAGTGTCAAGTGTTTGGTCTGAAGTCGGATTTGAACTCAGGTCCTCCTGATTTCAGGGCCGGTGCTCTATCCACTGCACCACCTAGCTGCCCCCACACTCCTTGCTTTAAAAAAAAAACATAATAAATTCTAAATTTTCAAATGCCCTGTTTGTCTTTGCATATCCTTATGAACTTGTTTGCTTCTCTGCATTTAAAAGAATCTCCCAATGACTCTCCTTCTCCCTTTTTGGTATCATGTTTGCTTATTCTCTTCCCACCCAAATTAACCAAGAGAAAGAAAGGAGGGGAAAACCCTTGTAGCAATCAGGCAAAGTGAAATCTACACAGTAGACATGTGAACATGTCTAAAAATGCACATCTCTGCACCTTGTATCCATCACCTTTCTCTACAGCTTTGAGTAACATACTTCATCACAGTTCTTTTGAAGATATTGTTAACCATTACCTCAATTGGTTTTTCAAAGTCGTTTTTCTTTGCACTGTTGCTGCCCTTTTATAAATTGATTTCCTGGCTCTACTCACTTTACTCTGCATCATTAGTTCATGCTACCCACAATTCTCTGAAATCATATATTCATTTCTTAATGTGCAGTAATACTCCGTTACATCATATAGCAGAATTTGTTCAGCCATTCCCCCATTGTTTAAGAGGCAATCTGAGGTACCTCTTTAAATTCTAGTTCTTTCCCCCTTAGGATCAGGAAGTCTGTTTTATTTGTGACTAATTCCATCCCATTATCATCCTCCCTCTTAATTCCTCCCCTTTTTATCTTCCCTTGTTTGCCTTTTGAGTTTGTTATATTCTATACCACATTGTGGGTGTGTTAAACCTTCTTTTGTCTGTTTGAGATAAAAGTGAAGATCATCCAATGAACACTCCCTTCACTCTTTCCTTAATGTGCATTTTCTGCTTACACAGTTATGAGAAACAGCAAACTCTACCCCCTTCTCTTCCTTCCTACATTAATGTATTCTTCCTTGTACCATCCTTCTCCTTCCCTTCTTTAAATCCTGAAAATAGAATCAATCCATACCTAGAACCTCTTTTTTCTTTTTTACCTTCTCAATACCACTGGAAAACATTAGATTCTGAGAGTTATTTTTTTCTTCTTTCTTGCTTACTTGATGTGTGGCTTTGGCTAGACATTTTAACCTGAATCTACTTTTCCTCATTTGTAAAATGAGGGGATTTGACTGTATATGGCTAATGAGGTCCCTTCCAGTTCTGGCTCTACGTGTCTCTGATTTACCAGCCATGGTCAAGAATTATACAGTATGATAAAACAAGAATGGCTTGTGGTCTATACAATAGAGGGAGAAGTTACTCAATAAGATCACAGATCCCCTGCCAATACTGGCAAAATTTGAACGTTCTCATAGAGCCTTAATATTTAAAGAAAGTTTTAACATTTCCTCAAGTTAAGATTAACCTCTAACCTTTGTGTACTTCAGAAATAAGTTCACTTTCAGAAGCCATTTTCATATTGGCAGGCTGAATCCCCTCAAGTACAAAGGAAAAACCTGATATAGGGATGGAATTCAAACGTTAATTTGGCAGCAGAAATGTGTTTAAGAGTTAGAGGAGGGGAATAAGTCCAGACCTTGTGGCTATGCACTGCCATCTGTATTTGATAGACCCTTTCAAAGTGTATAAATTACATTTTAAAATATCTTAACTATTTTTAACGTTTTAGTATATTTTTCATTTGAATTGTTCTGTACCTTTAATTATTCCACATATGTACTAAAACTATGACCAAATGCACTGAAAAAGCAATATCTCTCTTTTTAATTTTCCCCCTAACTCCCCTTTACGCCATGCCTAGACTAAATAATTCCCACATTATCACCCTTGGAAGGAGAGATTAAGAAAGGAAAGAGTGAATATAAGTTGACTTGATCCCATTCAGGAAGGAAGGGTGGGTAGTATATGAACTGCAGCCCATTTATATGTAGGAAACCCCTGTCCAAGGAAAATCCTGAGTTAGACTTCCCAAAATTGTGGTAATAATTTAAGTCTCTTCAACTATTTCAGAAACCCCAGTGATCAGTATGCCAAATTAGAGAATCACTGACCATACAACTCAAGTTTTTCCTACAAACTTACTGTTACCTGATATCATCACTCTCCTTCACATATTTTGGCCTGCTAGAATCAGCTCCCCAGTTCCTCAACCTCTTATTCATTCTCCTCATCTGCATCTGAGTCATTGCTTTCTGTATATTCCTCTGCCTCTTGTGACAGTATCATAGGTAAGACATAAAATAAATATAATAATCCAACATAGGGATTTCTGAAACTACAAAAACAATAATCATCCTCACCATTCATAGAATAAGCATTGGATTTGGAATGAGGTTCAAATTTGCTCTCTGGTTGTGTTATTTTTGGTAATCTTAATACTCTGCCTCTTCAGCCTTACCTCCCTCTTCTATAAAATGAGGGGACCTATAAGGCTCCATCTACCTCTAAATCTTAGCTCCTAAGACCATGTATTTCTAACTTTTCTATTTTAAAACTTGGTGAACAAGGAGAGTGGGACATTTTTGAAAACACATAAGGGACTATTTATAAGTTTCTCAAAACATGATTCCCACATATCTGTCCTCTTAAAACTAAAACAAGATAATATTTGTGATTTACAGTAGATGAGCAGATATTACTTCAGGGTAATTGAAACATTCCCTCTTTGAACTTCACACAACTTTGTTTATGCTCTTTTACATATTCATCATGTGTTATTTTGTGTTACAGTTATTTGAATATGTGTCATTCTATGAAACTGTAAGCTCTATTGGTGGGGGGGGGCGGTGCGGGGAGACACTGTTATTTAAACTTTGTAGCTTCCTTAACCCCTACCTTAAAGCAGCTTTTTCATACCGATAGGCATTATTTAATAAATGTTTGTTGAATTAATGAAATACATAATAATTATGTATATTCTAGCTGATAGGAAACATTATTATATAAAGAGTTTGCTCACTTTTGTTAGGCTACCATTCTTTCCTATACCCACTGCTTTATAATTTTCCTTTGGAATACCACCTGTATTTGTCCAGGATGAGAATACACACTTAGCTATAAAAATGTTTTTCTTTAAAATCAGTCTTGCTAGCTATATTTTGGATACTTTGAGACCTCTGAAGAAGTTTGAGCCAAAAAGTATAGTACTTTATAAACTAGTATGGGTTTTATTTTCCTCTTTCTTTGCTTTATTTATTCTATTGAAGTACTGCAGTGTCTAAGAGTGAGCTGATTTTCTTATAAGGAAATGTCAATCATCTGGGTTCCCTGGTCATTTTTTATAGTATGGTGTAATAGTTCTGATCTATGGAATATCAGACATCAGAGAATGAGGAATCTTTGTATGGTGTACGAGAAATAATATTTATCCATATATAAGCAAATTATATATATATATATATATATATATATATATATATATAAGTTGGACCAAATTAATAATATATATAAACATATATTATTCATTTCCAAATAATTAGATATTGATGTGATTAACAAATTATAAATTCATAAAAATTATTGAATTTATAGTAGCTCTTTGTCATTATATTTTTTTTTTATCTAGCAGATGCTGATAGAATATAGTAGTCCACAAAATTTCTAAAGAAACCTCATGCTTCAAAAATTTGGGAGTCTTATTGGTATACTATGTATCCTATGACTTCTCTATCTCCAATATTTCTCCATATATTTCCCCACTACTTATATTTGTCTTTACTTACTTGGTCAGTAGTTTGTGAGGTTTTCAAAATTTGTTTGTTTTGTTTTGTTTTGTTTTGTTTTCACTTTGTGTGAAAATTATTCTCCATTGCTAGTGTGTTTTGTGGTAGCTAGAAAGTTTGAAACTGTTATTATTATGAAGTGGTAAACACTTATCATTGTATGTCGTTAATTTGTACCTCTTCTAGGAATAAGGTTAGTATGAGAAATAAATAATCACCTGTGATGTTGTGCTCTAATGGAAAGACAGCAGGCAACTTTTATTCCTGCTGACTGTGCTGCATGATTCTCCTTGGGAGTGCTAGCTTGATCTGATGTAGCAAAGACAGTACTTTCCGTATAAAGTGAGCCATGGTTATTTAAAAAAATACATATATGTTGCTTCTGGCAAGGGGAGGCAAATAGTCTATCTCTCAAGAAAGCCCAACATACTAAAGAAAAAAAGGTATTGATTTTATCAAACATTGAGCCAATAAACCATGCCTTTATAGGCCTGGTTTTATAGAATGCTTTAGAAATAATTTTTCTATAACACTGTAAAACATTTTTTAAAAGAAATGTCTTAAGGTGAGATGAACTTCTTTAGCAGCTATAATAGGGCAAGGAGGCAGCCTGAAGTGAACAAAGGACTGCTCAGTGGGAAACATGCTCCAATCATCAATTCACACCTGTTAACTACTGTGACTAGACTTTCAGAAATCACCAGGCATGCCACTTAGAACCTAGGCAAGCCATTAATCCATTCTTTAGAGTTACTGAAATGTATTATACCGAAACTGTTCTCTTGCAATCCTCCCAATTAAGTAGGTGTGCTCTTTCTCAGAGTGCTAATTAAGAGGATTTTACTGTATTTAGAATTTTTGGTATGTTCTAGCCAGATTAGAAATATTGTGTGACTGAGAATAAACTGTAGATACCTTAAAACAAAACAATTCTGTGTGTTATGATAAATTAACCCTTAAGGAACTTAGGATTTTTGTTACTATCTCTATCTCCATTGCCACCACAATTATAAAGATGCCAGTAGCACTAGTATTCTGAGACCTTAAGGGCTGAGAACTCATTTCCAGTATTGTAATATGTTAATACAAAAGTAAGGTTTAATATGTGGAATATTTTCCAATTGGTTTACTGAAAGGTACTTTTAGATTTAGAAGGGACACTAGAAGTTATTTAGTCTAACCTCCTCAGATCATGAACTTTGTCTGCAGTATCCTCACAAATGGTAAACACTTTAATGGTAAACATTAGTAGTATTTTAAACACCTTTAGTGATTATAAACTTCATAACCCATTAAATTGTTGGACAGCTCTAATTTTCAGGAATGTTTTCCTTTTTAGGTTAAATTATACCTTTGTGTAAATTCTACCAATTTCTCCTGCATTGGTAGTTTGGAGCCAAGACAAATAAGTCTTAATTTCTGTGTGACACTCATGAAATCCTGAAAATCTTTAGGATTCCTCCTATATCTTTTCTTTTCTGGAACAAATATCCCAAGTACAAATCCCACTTTTGCCACTTCCTTCCTATGTGACTTTGGGCAAGTCTTAACCTATCTGGTTCCTCAGTTTATTCATCTTTAAAATGAAGGATTTGGACTAGATTGCCTCTAAATTCCCTTCCTTTTCTAAGTCTTTGTTACCCTATGATCCCAGTTTCTTCAACAAGTCCTTATACGGGATGTTTTTTGGTCCTCTCATCGTCCTTTTCACTTTTCTTTGATTTAGTCTCAGTTTGCCAATTTCTTTTTCTAGAATAAGCCTTTCAGAACTTGATGTAATACAGTAGATACAATCAGGATATCTACTGTGTACCTGGCACTGTGCTAGGCACAGGGCACACAAAGGCAGAATGAAACAGGTCTCAACCTTCAACAGTTGCCTTAATTGGGGTACAATAGCATGTGTGTATATGTGTATGTATACATATCTATTTTATATATAGTATATGTAATGTCAGTATGTCTATATACATCTATATGTATATATATATATATATATATATATATATATATATATATATGTCATATATGTAAAAACAAGATAGCAAAATAATTTTATGGAAAAGGCATAGGCATAAGATGCGAGCTAGTTAGTTAACAGTAGAACAGGATCACTATCAAGATAGCACTAACTTGCATAGTGGGTATGAAAGAGGGCTAGTAGTGATCAGAAAAGGAAGCTTCAGCCCAAGTAGCCCGTAACTCAGAATCACAGATTCTGAAAGGATTCCTTGGGTGATATATTGTCATATCCTTCATGGTAACAATTTATAGATAAACAGAGTTTATCTATCCCTGATAATAAAAAAAAGAAGACCCATTTTCATACAGCCAATTTTTCTAATGATGCTTATATTGTTGCAAGTAGTGGAATATCAGTTTACAAACAACTGATGTTAGCTATCACACAGAAGTCAGTGGACGGGCACATGATGGGTATGACGAGCTAAGATTATTTCCAACTATAAAATGCTTATGGGCATTTGTTTTTTATGGATATCAGACAGAAATGGTACTAGGGATGTTCTGTGGACAGATGGCACAGGTGGATTAAAAAAACCCTGCATTTTGTAATTGATTACAGCTTGGTTTCTGGTGACTCTCTAAAAACATCTTCTGGAAAACACCAATAGCAGATAGGATAACCTGAATAATATGCAAGTATTCTCACATGGCTTTAATTCCTTTGTTTATATATCTATATTTTGGTAGGTTTTTTTTTTATTCCATTAAAGGTAGATATTATGAATATTTGGTATGGTACCATCTATTAAAACCACTGCTAAATTTTTACAGTTTACTTTTAAGTTCTCAAGATTGTAAACAATGTTATCTGTAATAATACTCTTGTTTCAGTTAAAATTATTTTTTGAATTCTCAGGCTCTGAGTTTTTATGTATCGCCGGAAACAGTAGGGTCACAGCACTGTACTCTTAGACCTGAAAGTCTCCTTTCAGTTTCCTAACGGCTGTTGAATATAACACTTTCATTTATAGATGAGGAAACTGAGGTTGAAAAAGGTTAAGTGACTTAAGGTAATACAGTAAGTATCTGAGACAGGATTTGAACCCAGGTCTTCATCATTCGAAGTTCAACACTCTATCCACTGTGCCACCCAGATGCTCTTTATTAACCTTCTTCCTCCTTTTTGATGAGGAAGTGTTAATCTTTCTAATAGACCTTGTGAATTGTTAATGTTACATGGATTTTTATTGAGATACTTTACCAAATTGTCACTGTACATTAAGACTAATATTTTGTAGATCTTAATTATATTTTCCTTTTGAACTTTGACTTTAGGGTCCAAGTACATTTCTTTACATATGCATCCACAACTTTTTCCTTGAGAGCTTTTTGTTCAATGGGTGTTGTGTGGAGAAGATAACAACAATAATAATGCCATACAAAAACATCACTTGACATATATAGATAACATAAAATGATGTAGCTCCATTGAAAAACACATTAAAAAACTTCTTCACCTTTGGAATCTTCTTTTAATCTTATTTGGACTCATTAAGTGTTGAATTCTTGGTATACATTTAGTATACATTCTTAGAAAATCTAAGAGATTGAGAGTGGCAAGCTTCTATCTGAAAGTCAAATTGAACTCATGGGGAAAGGTGAATCTTACAAATACTTAAAACCTTCAGTTTCTATTTTTTCCTTGGTGTATATTAAGAATTTGATGCTTATCAAATCAAAAATCTAGTTTTGATGGAATTGGAGAAATATTCCAGATATGAAGAATCTATTTGATGTGTTTTTCTCCTTAATGGAGGCATATAACTAGATGTCATCTATATACATTAAATGATTAATAAGCTGTTTGTGAGTTATCATTGTTGTTCTCATTCTCATATTTGATGGAGTCCATGTAGAAGTAATCCTGGAACAAGTTGCCATTCTACTTTTGTTCCTTTATGTTTAGTGCTTTTCAAATTATTGTGTGGGCTTGTAAAATGTTAGCTTTTAATAAACAAATAAAAAGGTTTGTATGTAAAATGTATGGGCTCACTGAAAGTATCTTCAGAAGAACTTTTAGAATAAGACAGAATGAGAGGAATTGTATGTACTTTATCTTGTTCCCACATGCCTTTGATTTCTTCCACTCGGTTTTCATATTTTAGGGGCGTTTCATTCCATGTAATGAGGAGGTCATAAATATTCAGTAATGGTGGTGTCAGTTAAAAATATTGTTCCTTCATTTATATGGGTCAATGTTATGTCTGGTTAACTGTGGGTGATTTTTAGCTGTAATGATGCTCCAGTTCCAGTATACTTTTTTTGGTGAATTCTCAAGGATATTTTGGGGGTTTGTGTTGAATTCTATTGTTTATTTTCTAATAATTTATCAATCAACAAGCATTTATTAAGTTCTTACTCAGTAACAAATGCTGTACTGTACAGTAGAGCTACAAATTGATGGCATATACATATATAAATATTGAAGCAAATAAATACAAGGTAGTTAGGGAGGGAGAACACAAGTTGAAGAGGAGGACTCACAAAAGACTTCCTTTTTTGAGAGTGGTACTGGACTGTGTCTTGAAGCAACACCAATATTCTCTCAGGTGGAGGTGATAAGGAAGTGTATTCTAGGGATGGTAGAAAGTCCACTGGTGCAAAGGCATGGAGGTGGGAGACGAAGGGTCATTTATGAGGAGCAGAGAGAAGACCAGTTTGACTGGACCACAGAAGAGGAAGTAGTTAATAACGAGGGTTGAAAAGAGGATAGGGTCAAGGTTATATAGGACTTTAAAATCCAAATTTTTTTTTCATAGTTTGTATTTGGTCCTAGAGGCAATGAGAAGCCACTGTAGTTGATTATGTAGGGGAGTGAAATGTTAGGACTTGCATTTAAGGATAATCATTGACAGCTGTGTGGAGGATGGATTCAAGTGGAGAAAGACTTTGGACAGAGGAACCAATTAGGAGGGCTTTATTTTTTGCAAGCGTCCAGGTGAATAGTGAGGAAGACTTGAACTTAAGTGGTGGCAGTGTGAGAGAAGGGGTAAGTTATGAGAGATATTATGGAGGTAGGAAGAATAAGGTTTGATGCCTGATTAGATATATCAAAGATGATGCAAAAGTTATGCATCTGAGAGACTGGAAGAAGGATTATGCCTTTGGAAGAAATAGGGACGTTTAGAGAAAGGATAGGTTTTGAGGGAAAAATCTAATGAGATCTATTTTGTACATTTTAAGTTTGAGGTGTCTCTGTGACATCTGATTTGAAATACCCAGCAGGTAGTTCAACTGAACTGAACACAGAACTGAAGCTCAAAAGTGAACCTTAGGCTATAGATCTTTGAGTCATATGCATAGAGATAATAATTAAACTCATAGAACTGATAAGGTCACCTAAAGAGTGTCCAGAGAGAAGAAAAGAAGTCAGGAGAGAATTTGGGGACACAACCAAACTAAGGGGCTTTTATATGTCTGATGAGCCAGCAAAGGAGACTTAAAAAGGAGCAGCCAGAGACTTAGGAAAATAACCAGGAGAAAACAGTGTCACAAAAACTCGGAGAAGAGAGCATAGATAGGAGAAGAGGTAGGTCAGGGGTGACAATTGCATCAGACAAGAGAAAGATGCCCAGGAAGAATGAGGAACATCATCCTGGTATGTAAGATAACAGCTATTAATTCTGAAGAGAGCAGTTCTACATGAGTGATGAGACCAGGCTGAAAGCCTGATTGCTAAAAGGTTTGAGGAAACTGAAAATAAAATTTAACTTAAAAATAAAACAAACAAAATATTAGCAGAAAGATCACAGCAACTTATCACAAGAATAATACTCTATGACCAGGTAGGATTTATACCAGGAATGCAGGGCTGGCTCAGTATTAAGAAAACTATCAGCATCATTGATCATATCAACAACAAAACTAACAAACCACATGATTATCTCAATAGATGCAGAAAAAAACTTTTTGAGAAAATACAATACTCATTACTATTAAAAACACTAGACTACATAGGAATAAATGGAGTCTTCCTTAAAGTTTTAAACAGCATCTACCTAAAACCTTCAGCAAGCATTATATGTAATGGGAATAAGCTAAAAGCATTTCCAGTAAGATTAGGGGTGAAACAAGGATGTCCAATATCACTACTGCTGTTCAATATAGAACTGGAAACGTTAGTTTAGTGATAAGAGAAGAAAAAGAAATTGAAGGTTTTAGAATAGGCAGAGAAGAAACAAAGCTATCACTTTGCAGATGACATGATGACATACTTAGAGAATCCTAAAGAAACTACTTGAAATAATAACTTTAGCAAATTTGCAGGCTATAAAATAAACCCACATATATATATATATAGATAGATAGATAGATAGATAGATAGATAGATAGATAGATCGATAGATAGATAGATAGATAGATAGATATTCTATATATTACTAACAAAGTCCAACAGCAAGAGATAGAAAGAGAAATTCCATTTAAAGTTATAAAATATTTAGGAACATACCTGCCAAAACAAACCCAGGAACTATATGAACACAATTATAAAAACACTTTTCACAAAAATAAAGTCAGATCTAAATAATTGGAAAAACATCAGTTGATCATGGGTAGGCCAAGCTAATATAAAAAAAGACAATTCTACCTAAACTAATTTACTTATTCAGTGTCATATCAGTCAAACTACCAAAAATTATTTTATAAAGCTAGAAAAAATAATAAGTTGCTTCTGGAAGAATAAAAGGTCCAGAATATCAAGGGAACTAATGAAAAGAAATGCTAGGGAAGGTGGCCTAGCCATACCAGATCTTAAATTGTATTATAAAGCAGCAGTCATCAAAACTACTTGGTACTGTCTAAGAAATAGCATGGTAAATCGGTGGAATATAAAATATATAGAGAACTGAGTCAAATTTATAGGAATATAAGTCATTTCCTAATTGATAAATGGTCAAAAGTTATGAACAGGTAGTTTTCAGATGAAGAAATTAAAGGTATGTGTAGTCACATGAAAAATGCTTTAAATCACTATTGATTAGAGAAATGCAAATCAAAACAATTCTGAGGCACTACATCACACCTATTAGATTGGCTAACATGACAAAACAGGAAAATGATAAATGTTTGAGAAGATATGAGATAATTGGAACATTAATGCATTATTGGTGGGGTTGTGAACTGATCTAGCCATTCTGGAGAGCAATTTGGAACTATGCCCAAAGGGCTATAGAATGAAAATACCCTTTGACCAAGCAATAGCACTTCTAGGGCTTTATCCCAAAGAGATCACGGAAAGGGGAAAAGGACATGTACAAAAATGTTTACAGCAGCTTCTTCTGTGGTGGCAAAGAATTAGAAATTGAGGGGATGCCCATCAATTAGGGAATGTCTAAACAAGTTGTGTTATATGAATGTAATGGAGTATTATTGTACTATAAGAAATGATGAGCAAGCAGACTTTGGAAGAACCTGGAAAGACTTGTATGGATTGATGCTGAGTGAAGTGAGCAGAACAGGGAGAAAATTGTACACAGTAACGGCCACAATGTGCAATGACTAACTTTGATAGACTTAATTTTTCTCAGCAATGCAAGGATCTAAGACATCTCCAAAAGTCTCAAGATGGAAAATGCTATCTACTTCCAGAGAAAGAACTATGGAGTTTTGAATGCAGATCTAAACATACTATTTGCTCTTTTTCTTTTATCTTCAGTTTTGTTTTGTTTCTTCTTTCTTGTGGTTACTCCTATTGGGTTCTAAGTCTTCTTTACAACATGACAAATGTGAAAATATGTTTAATAGGAATGTATATGTAGAGCCTATAATCAGATTGAATGTCATCTTGAGGAGGGAAGTGGAAAGGGAGGGGGAGAAAATTTAAAACTCAAAAGCTTATGAAAGTGAATGTTGAAAACTAAAAATAAATTAAATAAAAAAAATAATGGAGAGATGACCCATCACAGATTCACAAGCTTACATTATAATAGGGATGTTTAAAAAGATGAATCAATAAACATTTATTAAGCACCAAAAAATAAATTAAATAAAACAAACAGAAGGAACTATGGGCTAGTATAAAGTGGGGGAAACTAGTATAGATAACTGTTTCTAGGAGCTTGACTGAGGTAAGGAGGAGAGATATTGGACAATTTCCTAAAGGGAGGGTCTAGTGAAGGTTAAGGATGAGGAGAGTTGGTCATATTTGAAAGCAATAAGAAAGGCACTAATAAATAGTGAGAGGCTGAAAATTGGGGAGATAAGCCAGTATTGATTACATTTTGCCAAAGAACATGCTCCTATTGTCAGCCTTCACTATTGCCCTATGAAGTGCTGTCTGTTTATTCCAGAAGTATTTCTCTAAGTTTTTAACCTGCTTATCATTTGATATGATAACATCTGTCTCTTCCTCTTCCTCCTTTTTGAGGAAGAAGTGTTTATCTGTAACTATCTTAGGGTAAGGGACCTTTTGTTTCATTGATATTGTATAGCTTTTGTTTGGGTACTTTCAAAAATCATTGTCCATTTTACTGCTCCAAAGAGATCGGTTAAGACTGCTATTACAAAGTATTACCCACTTAATAATATTCTTCCCATTCAATTTTAACTTCAGAATGCCAGTAAGTCACTTTGGTAGACAGCTGACACAGTTTTCTTCCTGATAACGTCATGATGACTATGTCTTGATTTAGGAAGACCAGGGTATTTCTTAAGTATCATCTTTATCCATTGGTTCCATTTAGCTTACAAACTCAAGCTCAATTTTAGAGACACTTATTTTTCCTTGATGTACATTAAGAATTTTTTACTTATTGAGTCCAAAGAAGATTTTATTATCATTGGAGAAAGTTTCTGTGAGATAATCTATTTGATGTGTTTTTCATTACAACCATATAATTTTGTAATAATGATAATGTTATTCTTGGGAAAAGGTTTAGAAAGCAGATATTCAAAAAGATGAGAAAACAGATAGTAATAAAAAGTTTCAGATCACAACAAGTCTTAGACTAACTACCTTAGTTTTATATTTTCATATAAATGTTAATAAATGCTTGTAATGTGAAGGAATTTTTTTAGTGAGGAAATCTTTCATTAAGATTGTGTACACATGAACATGCTATTTCCTTGTTTTTCATTATGGTTGTATCTGACATCACCTGCTTTGTTCATTCTTTTAAAAAATGTTGTATGTCATGTCATACGGCGTATATATATATATATATATATATATATATATATATGAGCAACATATATATGTATACATATGAAAAAGCCTGTATTAATATTTCTGATGTGCAAAGACCTTTATCAAACAACGTCTAGTATTTTTCAATTTAGAATTTTAAAATAGGGAAGTAGGTAGCCCAGTGGATAGAGCACTGGACCAGTGGTTAGGAGAGTCTGAGTCCAAATTTGGCCTCTAACACTTATTAGCCATGTGACCTTGGGCAAGTCACTTAGCTTTTGCCTCAGTTTCCTCATCTGTAAAATGGGAGTAATAGTAACACCAACCTGCCTGGATTATTGTGATAATAAAATATTTGTAAAGTGTTTTGCAAACCTTTAAAGCACTGTACAAATATTAGCTATTATTATTGTTGCTATTGCTATCATCATTAGTTTTATGACTCCATCAAAATAAATATCTGCACATTTTATATACAGCTATGGTGTTACACTATTTTTAGCATTCTTTTCCTCTGTATGAAAAGAAAAAAATGAATTTCCAAGCATTATTCCTTTCTCCCTTTTTAACAGAACCTTCTAATTGTGCAGAACTAAAAGATAATAATTTTAGAATTCTAAAAGCTTTTGTAAGAAAACATCATAGAATGTTATTGTATTAATGTAGTTAGATTTGCCATGCTGTGTTTTAGAGTCAAATGCCAGTTATATGTAATGGATATTTGAGAATTAACAAAGGAGTTTAGACCTAACAAAATCTATTTACATAATGTTATTACTAAGTTAAAGTCAGATCTTCCATCCCTCTAAAAGAATTATAAAATTTAACAAACTTATCTTAATAACAATCTCTCCATAATAGTTAAGTTCATAATGACTTCTTTGTTTTGGGGGAAATTATATTATCTTCATATTCAAATATTTTTGTATTATCTGCAGGTCAGATTTATAGCTTATATAAAGATCCATATTTTGAAGTTCTTTGTAACTTAAATTTTAAATAAGGATTTAGTAAGAAGTATAATACAATATAATTCTGATTATTGCATGCCTAAATATTTTAAAAGAGGTGGAAATGGATTTTAAAATTATTTTTCTATGGCTTCAATAGCTGGGATGATTACTTGCAAATGAACAGGTACACCTTTAGTGCCACAGGCTTAAATTAAGGTCCCCAAGTCCCATAGGTTTTACATTCCATGACATGTTAGTAAGAAACTTACAAATATAGAAAGGCTCATGTTCTGAAGTAGAATGTAATCCATATAATATTAACAATTAGTATAGTAACTAAAATTCAGTCTACTCAAATTCAGTCTACTAAAATTCTAAAGGCCAACTATTTACATAAAGAGAAGAGATCAGTGTGTTTCTGTAAAGGCAGAATGATAGCAAAAAGAATTTCCTTTTCAAATTACTGATCTGGGAGTATTCCAGAAATCATTTAAACAATTTCTGCTTTTAATTGAAAATTCCCCATAAATGTTCTTATTAGTATTTCCTTTCTTATAAGACTAAAGAAAATAATCTTAGAATCTGAGGTTTATTGATATTTTCATTCCAGGAATAAAAACAAGATTCAAAATTATAAGTCACATTTTTGTCTTCATTTTCATAAATGTGATTTCGGACATCGGAAAAGGGATAATACAATGTTTATGTTCATTTTAAATAACATGAATATTATGATTTGTTTCTGATAATAAATACTAGCTAAAAATATGGCTAAAAATCCATAGAGTAGAAATGGTCTCTAGATCTAGTATATAGTTTTACAGCATTTCTTTAAATGTTCCAACTTGTATCTTGAATAACTCTTTTTCATCTAAACTTTCAGAAAATGAGATGAAGAAACATTGTCAGAAAAAAGGACAGTGCCTAAACTAGTTGTTTAATGCAGCCCCTGTCTTCCTTAGTAAAATAAATATTCTTGAATTGTTAGATACATTAATGAAAACCTTAAACTTAATAAAACCATTCTATTACTATACCAAAAATTATATTGAAATAGTAAAATATTTTAATTGTGATAACTAAATGTAATTTGACTAATTTTAGAATTAAAAAGATAATCTTACCATTTGAGTAGATTTCATCTAGCTATCAATGCTATAAAGTAACTACCTACACTAAATTTGGTGTTTATATATGTAGTCTTAAACTATTAGTTCTGTCTCTCCATTTACCACCAACTATGGGGCCTCAGGTCAGTATTTTATTTAGTCTTATTTAATGAAAATAGGAAATATAATTCCTCTCTTTCCTCAGATGATCTAGTGAAATCTTATAAAATCTACAATGCAATTATGTTTCCCTTTACCCTTTCATCCTTATTTCCTAAGAAAACTATTCCCCTTTTCTCAGTATAGGAAAAGTCATGAGGAAAACTTTTTTTTTTCTCACTCAATCATTTTGTTTATGATTCATGGTTTGGGAAACATGTATTGGGACTAACACATAGCTTAATACTTATTTCATTTAAAAGTTTTTTTTTTCAGAATTAAGGTGACTAGATCATAGCCATCATGTTAAAAATAATACTTCCTAGTATCTCTAGGCTTTGGGAGCAACAGTATTCACCTCCCCTTCCCACCTCTTTTTTTAGTTTTGTAAGAACAGTCAAGGGGCAGCTAGGTAGTGCAGTGGATAGAGTACCTGCCCTGAAGTCAGGAAGACTTGGGTTCAAATATGACCTCAGACCAAACACTTGACACTTACTAGCTGTGTGACCCTGGACAAGTCACTTAACCACAATTGCCTTTGAAAAAAAGAATAGTCAAGCTGTTTCATTTTATGATCCTCTGTTCCCCATATCACCTCACAAACACACAAAAAAGGATTTTTCCACTTCAAGAAGAAAAGAGAAAAAGTAATACCCTCAGCAAAGAGTGGTGCTTTGGGTGGGAGTTGATATGGGAGAGGGAAAATCCCTAGTTTCCTTCAAAGCATAGCTTAGCCAGGAAGAAGGGGGACATCTATAGGACTTTCATGTGCTCTCCAGTTGTTAGTGCCCCCCAAGTTGCTTTTTGTTTCTTCTGTATTACTTTTCTGTTTATCTCTGTGTATATATACATATGTGTCTACATACATGTGTGTTTGTGTATATATTTCTTTCTGTTTGGCAGAGATTATTTCATTTTTCTCATTGTATCCCCAGTTAGTACCTGACACATAGCTAATGTTCAATAAACAAATTGTGTTGAGTTGACATTAAATTTAATTGTATTGAGCTGAAATGGCAGGAGGAGAAAAATTGCTTCAGTGTTAACAGATTGGAAGGAGAGAGTATTCAGTATTAACAAGGTGTGTATAGTTTTGAGTTCTGCAGCCCTGGTTTTTAAGACCATTATGGAACTAGTTCAGGGTACACTTTCCCTTTAAGGCCTGCCACCAAAAATATACTTTAGTTAATAGTTTCAAACATAGTGAAAGAATCCCCAGTCTTTGGACATCTACATGTGCCAAAATGCATCCTATAAGGATATTCCTGTAAGTTAATAAGACTGATGTTTTTAAAAATACTTGCTGTAAAGCAGATTAGATTAATTTCCACCTGTTTACTCTGCCACCACAACCCTCAAGTAGAGAAAAGTGATAAGATATTTTGCTGGCCCTATAGGAGATACCTGAATGTCTCCTGTTTCACTTTATTATTTTCCTTTGAGAACTATGTGACAAATGTATTATGTGGTCAGAGAGGTTATTAATAATAGGTACAGACGAAGAGTTTTCCCTATTTGTTGTTCAGTCATTTTTTCAGTCGTGTCTGACTCTTCATGACCCCTTTTGGGGTTTTCTTGGCAAATATACTGGAGTTGTTTGCCATTTCCTTCTCCAGCTCATTTTATAGATGAGGAAACTAAGACAAACAGAGTTAAATGACTTGCCCCAAGGTCACACAGCGAATAAGTGTCTGAGGTCAGATTTGAACCCAGCAAGAGAAGTCTTCCTGATTCCAGGCCTGGCACTCTATCCACTATGTCACCTAGCTGCCCCAAGCTAGGATTATGAAACACATAGTAGGTTCTTAAAATCTGCATCTTGATGGACTGATGAAACCTTTGTATATGGACTATAAGACTAACCACCTACAAATCTATCTCAGTAATGAGCGTTCTAAGGCAACTCACAGCCTTACTGTTGAAATTAAGGTCTAAGTTCTGAATAAAAAAATTCTCTGTCCAACCACCTAAAGGAACTTTGAAGTGTCCATATTTTCTAGTAAAACCAGCACCTAAAAGTAGAGGTTAGGACAATCTTCTGATAAATATGGTGATCTTCTTAGTATTCCAGAAGTAATTTTTTGTTCTTTCATCATCTCAATGAGATCACTCATTATTAAAAGTATTTCCAGCCCACACCATACTACTTTAACATCCAAACAAAAGGGTTTTTGCAGGTTTTACAGCGTAGAATCTAGAAAAAAAATTGCATTCAAAATAAATTTCATGAAGAAAAGGGAAGTTATTTTGAATTGTAAGATATGTCAGGGCCTACAATTTCTTAAGTATTTTGTCCTGTTTAAATGTTTTTTTTTCCTCTTAGTAATTGTGTGTGTAGGAGGAACTATTATCAAATGCTCATAATCTTAGGATGGCATAAAATCTGTAATTGCAAATTGAACTTACCTTCTAAGCAGATTTTCTTAAGTGCTTTTGTTGATCTGAAATATCTTTTTAAAAATGTTGAACATAATCCTATATTATTATTCTTCTCTGATAGTGGTCTGCTTTCCAAAAGGAAGGTCAGTCATTGTGTATGTCTTTCATTCTGTACTAGACTTGGAATCAATTTTTGTAAAGACTTTTATTTGTGCAAAGACTTGAAGAATTTTAAAATGTATATTTCTTTTCTCATAAAATTATCCAATGATAAAAAAGCCATTAGTTTCCCATGGTCAAGTTGAAAAACATTCATTTCTTTAAAAATAAAATGACTTGGTTCCATAGTAGCCCTTATATTACTACATTGTCATAAACATTACTGAAGATATTTGTCTTGGGAAAATGTTCTGAGAAAAATCTTAGTATATGTGTCTAAAATTATATCCAAAAGTTGTAGGTGGTTTAAATAACCGTGTAACTAACTAAAGGAAATAGAGATGCCAGAAAAGAAGAGATAAGATTGAGGAGGAGGAAAAGATTTGAGGATCTGGACATTACAGAGAAATCTACTCTGTCTAGCTCTAGTTCATCTAAATCAAAAAGATATACATAGATATGGAGATATAGATATAGTTATCTTGGGAAGGGGTGTTGGACACATACAAACTTTTCTTCCACTCCTACCTTTCCAAACCTCTCTCCCCACTTCTTTCTCATCTTTGCGCTTGCATGAGTTGACATCCAATTGAAAGATAAAGTTGTCAGCACCCTTATATTATTTTGCTGAATTACTATATGTACCATCTTAAGGGTTTTTTATATTACTCTATAGACTATGCTTATGTTGGGCAGCTAGGTGACTCAGTGTTTAGAGTGCCAGACCTGGAGTCTGGAAGACTTTTCTTTCTGAGTTCAAATCTGGCCTCAGATACTTACTAGCTGTGTGACCCTAGGCAAATCATTTAACCCTGTTTGCCTCAGTTTCCTCATCTGTAAAATGATCTGGAGAAGTAAATAACAAACCATTCCAGTATCTCTGCCAAGAAAATCCCAGATGGGGTCAGTGAAAAAGAGTCGGACATGATTGAAAAACGACTGAACCAGGGTTGGGGAAGCTGCAGCCTTGAGGCCACATATGGCCCCCTAGGTCCTCAAGTGCAGCCCTTTGCATCCAAACTACACAGAACAAATCCTTTTTTTAAAGGGGATTTGTGTTTTTGTTTTTGTTCTAAAAATGTGCTTATGTTATATAATTTGACTCCAAGAATATGGGTATGTAGTAACCTGGAGACTGCAAGATGTTCTAGAAGCTAAGAATAATATAAGCCCCAAGTCCTATACAGTTCTCACGAAGCTGAATAGTAGAAATCCATGTGTGCATGTGCTCTTGATAAAATTTGAGGATTGGAAGGTGCCTAGAGTTCCATCCCATTCACCAAAAGCATCTCGATTCAGATACCCAACAAGTTATAAGCCAGAATATGCTTTAATATCTCCAAGGAAAAGAACCTACCACTTCCTTAGGTAGTCCATTACATTTTCAGACAGATCTAATTTTTAGGAAGTTTTTTTTATGATATCAAGCCAAAATTTGACTCCTTTTAACTTGTACCCATTGCTCTCAGTTCCTCTTTCTGAACCTGTAATTTCCACCAGTTCAGTCTTTATAGTCTCAAAGCAGTGTGTGTATGTGGTTTGTACTCTGTTGAATCCTATGAGCCCTCTCTCTTAGGAAATGTTTTTAAATACATAAAATACATAGGATTACAAAGGAAATTATGTTGAAATGCAAGTATCAATTTAAAAAAAACCCTACAGACTCTAAGTTAGAAAGTTGTCTGGGGCTCTCAGAGATTAAGTGGCTTGTCTCCAAGGGCAATCAGCCAGCATATGTTGGGGGCAGAAATTGAACTAAGAGCTTCCTAAATTCAAAAATCAGCTCTCTATTCACTATGCCATGATGTCAATCCTTAGGCAGTAACCAGTGAGAAAGATCAATGTCCAGTCTAGGATGAGTATTCTGTACTCTATTTTTTGTTTTTCTTCCTGTGCTTTGTCTCATTGAAATTAGCTATTTAGATATAAATACAGGTAAACAGTTCTTACACTACAGAGAGCCCTTTTCTGGAGGTGGTATGGTTTATTTGTAAGTAAAAAAAAAAGTAACTGATTTGGGGGAGGAATTTGGGGTAAAATTTAAACTGTTAAGATTGTTTGGAAAGATATTTTGAAAAGAAAGGGTTATATAGTAATTGTTTATGTATAAATATAGACAGACAGACAGACAGATAGATAGAGATAGATAGATAGATAGATAGATAGATAGATAGATAGATAGATAAAAAGACATATCCTTTCACATATCTCATGTAATTGTCACTCCATTCTTATCAGATGGAATGATATAAGTTTTACTATCCCCATTTTATCAATGTGGAAACCAAGACTCAGATTCTGTAATTTGGCCAAACTCACTCAGCTAAGAAGTAGCAAACTCTGGATTCAAAACTTTTTAGTTCTAATCCAAGGTTTTAGTGTCAGCACTCACCGTGTCCGAGTCTCATAAAGCCCTCTTATATTTTTATCATTGATCACACTACCCTACGTATCTAAAATTGACTTCCTCCTTCCTTCTAGGATTTCTTGTTGTTGACATTATTCCCATCTTTCTCTATCCAGCTCCTCAGTGAAGCCTCTTGTAGTTTCATTCCTTCCTCCTCACCCTGAGATGATCTCTCACTTCCCAAATCAATCATAGAACTTTGAACATTCTACTTTGTATTTCAAATGTCTGTGTGTTCTCATTGTTCCTTGATTTTTCTGAAAGCTTCTTAAACAAGGGGCTGTCTTATTTCATCTCTGTATCTCCACTGAGTGTACCTCACGGATACTTAATACTTAGTCATACAGAAATACTATCAAAACACTTAACTTTTGTATGTAGAAGGTCTGTGATGCCATTGTGACTGAAGAATCACAGATCTTAGTAGCTGGTCTGCATAAGTTGCTTTGGACAAAAACAAGTAATAAATCATCACCTGGTAGATATCCTTATTCTGATGAACCATTATGTACTTAGGTGATTATTGGATATCGCATGTGAAGTCTGTTGTCAGACCTACACTCAAAGCTATCCTGTCTTAGACCCTCTTAGCTACCATGGTCTTATCTCTGGTTTAGTTGGTGGAACAACATTCAGGTATCTCAATGCCAAGTTTAGTTCATGTTTTGCCAAGAGAGAAAAGTGGTTTTTTTTCCCTTTCTTTCTTTAACCTGATTTTTGAGACTAGATTACATTTTCACAGAAACATACTCTCAATGTCTTTCTTGTAGTATAAATTGCTCTCAGCAGAAAATTGCTTTTTCCTCCCCTTTCTATTCCCTTTAACTTTCCCTTTCAGCTTCTATTGTGTAGATATGCTAATTTGTTTATCTTGGGTCCAATTACATGTCCAATTAAAGAGTTGTCTGTGATTTGGTTTTCCCCCTGAAATTTTGGGGTTGAATTAGATATTTCAAATTGGAAGAATCACTTCAGAAGTAGCATTGGCTGTACATTTAAAGGCACGGTAATTCATGGACTTGAGTTGAACTCCATAAGCTAGGCTTTGTCCTGATTTTCATATTAATTTATCTTCTCCCTTGATAGAAGAGAGTTGCTGTGTCTGGTGTCTGTTTACACTGTTTGGTTTGATATAACTCTAAGTCATCTAATTTAAAATGAGTCTCTCAATTATTCTCTTCCAAAGTAATGTGAAAATTAGTTTTCCTCTTTATTTTACAGTTTAAATTTAGCTTAGTACTTAGTACTATGATAATTAGCACAAAATATTTTTTAAACTATAAAAATGCTTTCCTTATCATCAACAGTGTGTTACTTGAAAATAAAATGCTAATTAGGTGGCATAACATGACATTTCTGAGATTTTTTTTTTTATTTTACATTTGGAATTCATCTGACTAAACTATATTTTGGTGCTCTTTCTTAAAAACAATTATGAATAAAATATTCATTGTTAGTTATATTTTCAGTTAGAGTCCTTTTTTAAAGTGCCTTTGCATTTTAAAATGAAGTATTCTTCCATATACTGTGGTTGGTTCTGAGAAAGAATAATATATTCAGAAATTATAAACTGGGCATATTACTCTGTATTAGCCCTAAGATAATTGGGAAATAAAAGGAAAATAAGAAAGAACTTGAAACAAATCTACTCTGGGGAAATAGTGCTTGAAGATCAGCATAGGACTAGAAAATTCACCTAATAAAAACAATACTCTTAATTAAGAAAATGAAGTTGGTGTGGTAATTTGGACATAATGCATTCCCCTGCAGACACTGCAAGGCCTGGGGGCCCAAAGACTTAAAGGATCCTAAGAAACTAATGTTCTAGTGTCAAATTTCTCTATGGGAAATGTCTATCAGGTGTTATCAGAGAGTTAAAACTCCATGAAGTACTGAATTTGTGCAGTGTCACTGATTTACAGTATAATTTTAGAAAAAGGAAATCAGCACATGAGACTAATAATAATAATAATAATAATAATAGCCAACATCCTATATAGTGCTTACTATGTATGTGCCAGCCATTATACTAAGCACTTTTCAGTTATTAAATCATTTGATCTTCACAACAATGCTGTGAGGTAGATACTATTATTATTACCATTTTACAGATAAATGAACTGAAGCAAACAGAAGTTTAAGTGACTTGTCCGTGGTCACACAGCCAGTAAATATCTTTAGTGTCAGGTCTTCCTCCCTCCAGGCCCAGCACGCTATTTACTGTGCCATCTAGCTGCCCCGTAGACACTAGTGCAAGACAAATTAAGTACAAAATTAGGTCTTGCAGAATATGTGTTATATAAGGGTTAAGAGTAATACAGAAGAGATCACTGTGGGCAGGAGTAGTCAGAAATGGCTTGGTGGAGGAAGTAGTGGATAGTATTGACCTTAAATAATGATATGTAGAATTTTAAATGAGAGGGAGTAGGAATTCCATGTCTAGGGAAAGCAGGAACAAATGTTGTTACTTCTAATAATGCAAGTCTGTACCTTCTCTTCAATATAGAGCTGGACCTTTATAGGGTCCAGTTTATATTGGTATAAGGAACTCACCAGTAAGGAAATATTTTCCTGTAAGCATTCTTTTAATGTAGATCTTTACCTTCTCTGCAACTTAAAGTCTTAGAGAATTATTTAATGCATGGAAGGCCAAAGGTTTCAGGTCCAGGGTCACACTATTTGTGTGACACTATATGTCAAAGACAAGAATTCAACCGAGGTCTTCCTGACTTTGAGGCTGGTTCTCTCCTTCTCTGTGTCTTATGTCAGGGTCCCATGAGCACAGTCTTTAAAACAGATATTATATATTGGAAAATTATTAGAAACAATGTTGGATAGGTAATTGAGGCCATCATAATCTGAATACTAGCTTAAGAATATTTTCAAGGAAGGATCATTATAACTGATGAGGTAAGGAAAAGAGAAAGGAGTCAAAGATGGGAAGAGGCAAGTGCTTATGATGTCAGTCAGATGCCACTCTCCATCAAGCCCTCCCCTCTGGTGGGTGGGGTCAGCGCCCAGAGTCCAGGGCCCTCAGAGCTAGCCAGTATTGCAGTCAGGATGCCACTGTTCCATATGTCGCTCTCCTGCCCACCAGTCACCCATATGGACCTTCTCTCATTCCCCAACCAACCATGGGTAAAGGAGGTTCCTTGAGTCAGTTCCAAGAACTACTAAAGAGCATACCCCGTGGGGTGGAGCAACAAACCCGAGTTTTTCTCCTCCCTTTCCTAGAGATATAGTAATAAGCTATGGCTAGGAAATTTCAAGATTGAAGGGGACCTCTAGCAACCATCACTTTTTCTCTTTTGCCTTTGGAAGTCAATTCAGTGCAGTGGAAAGAATTCTTACAGATAAATGAACTGCAGTTTGGAGTAGGAGGACCTGTGTTTGAACCCTAGCTCTGTTCCTTGGGCAAAGCGCTTAAATTCTCTGGAATCCATTTTTTTCTCTCAATTTTAAAAAAAAGGAAGTCGGAGGGAGGGAGGGTATAGATGATCTTATATATCCCTTCTGTCTTTAAATCTATATTCCTGTGACAGTGAATAGAACATAGTAATAATTAATGTAATTAATATGTGTGTGATGTTTGTATGTTATAAAAGTGGTAATAAATATTTGCATACAGTGTTTTATTAAAAGCATAGGGGTATTGCAAAAAGGGGTGTATTTTTGCATCAATTTTGAAAACTACTGCCTTAGGATGAAGATCAGTTATTCAGCTGGTTGAGGATTAGCTGCTCATAAAACTATGGTCTGTGTAGAGAAAAGTCAAAAAATCAGTGGCTAACTAAGGAAGCAAGGCTTAGAGTCATTAGTCTTTTAAAACCAGAGATCTGAAGATAATCTGTGCTAGCTGTTTCCTTTATTTCTAACCCTAAATAGAACAAACAAACAGATGTGTTGCCTATTAGCTCCTAAATTGAAAAGATACAGAATTGAGGTGACATTAAGTGAAGGAGTTTGTTTGATATAATAGCACCTGAGCTATTTTTATATACATTTTTATGTACATATGTACATAATGTACATAAGGTGATTTCTGAAAAATGTTTCTTGGGACCCAAATTTATATTATGTTTCACTCAGGGATTATGACCCCACCTAGTGTTCATATTAATTTTTGTAGAACAAAGGTTAGCCAAGCCTTTTACTAAAGTCTTAGGTTGCTAAACTATACTTTAAAGAGAAGTTCATTTGTTTCAGTTATGTCTAACTCTTCCTGACCCCATTTGGGGTTTTCTTGGCAAAGATATGATTTGCCATTTCCTTCTCCAGCTCATTTTACAGATGAGGAAACTGAGGTAAACAGGGTTAAATGATTTGTCCATAGTCCCACAACTAGTATGTATCTGAGGTCAGATATGAATTCAGAAAGTTGAGTCTTCTAGATCCCAAGCCCAGTGCTCTATCCACTGCACCACTGCCCATATACTTTATAAGAATATAATGAATGTAAAGAATGTATTTCTTGATTTTTAAAATAATTTGATGAATATTTTTAAACACCAGATTTTTACCAAGCATTTTTTGAATTTAAGTCCCATCTCTGATGCGTATCACCTATGGGATCTTAAACAAGTTGCTGAACTACTTGGTGCCCCAAGCTGCTCTCTTTAGAGTATAGGCTATGGAACAGCCATCCAGTGGATCAGGATACATTTAAATGCCTACCATGTGGGAGGAGGGACTATGCTAAGCTCTAGGGATACAAAGAAAGATAAGAAACAGTCCTTGCTGTTAAGGAGTTCACAGTCTAATGGAACAGTTGCAGATATGCTTGCCTACCCCAATGATGTTGCAGGTCTGTTTCCTCTATTTGAAACAGCAATCCCATAACCATCTACTTCTGTATTGTCTTATGTTTGCTTCAGATAAGGTCCTCAATGTGTTTGCAGAACATGGAGTTTTCCAGTCCCCTTATCTGATCAATTTTAAAGCTAACCTCTATTAGAAATAAAAATAGCAACATTTTTGAATTTGCAGAGTTCAGAAATATAAATCATGTTGTGTTACTGTGCATTCAAAGAGATCTTAATCTCTCCTTGCCATTTTTTTGTCGTTTCTTAATTTTTTTTAAATTAAAGATTTGCTTCAAAGATATTTTCAGATTACACAATGCAGTGAGAAAATATTTTCTATATAAATTACTTTAAGCTTTGGTTAATAGTCCTCTGCAGATAATAAAAGCTACTGTTAACTAAAAATGATAACTTGCAGTTTACTTTAGACACTAATGGAACCTAATAGCTTTTTAAATAGTCCTTTCTCTACACACACACACCCCCAAAAAAACCCTCACCAATGGCAATGATTTAATGGTTCATTTTTGTTATACAGGTTGGCCATATACCTGGCAGTTTTCCTTTTGCATAACTCCCTCATATAAATTATTGTACTGTACGCTCTATGCTGTGAGTGAAAAGCTGTTAGAATTCAGTGGAATATGACAGCATTTCTTCTAAGAATTAAAGCAATTCCCAATGGTGGATGTACAATCTGTTTTTTTTTCTTTTTGTGGTAGTTTTAATGAAAATGAGATATTTTCATCCTCAAAGAAAATGTGTTGCAATTGTGAACTATCTCCAAGTTCTCTCTCATACACTATGTGAAATTTATTTTTACACAATTGAATTTCTTCATAGTTCAGTGATTTTCATTTACCTTGCACTGGTCTATGCAAAGTGAAAAATAGTGGAATCCTGTCTGATGTATGACATGACATGTGTCATATTAAACTGCAGTTGCTAAAACAGCATAGATTGTAAAATCTTTTTAGTGAGTCCGTGCCAAGGTTGATAAAATTTTCTATTTAGGTTTGACTGGTTTCCTTTCCCTGTTTTGACAGTACATGTCCCTGTAAATGCACTTCGTGTTTGGCTCCAGAAGCATGAATGTAACCTGATCTATGTTTTGTGTTGTCTGCTGACCTAGAGAAGAACAGTTGTTGCCTTGATCAATCTCTATCCATTCTTGTCATTTAGTGGACAATTAATACATCTTTGTAAAGACTCCCTAGAGCATCCCTTTAGAATTAGGTCATTTTACACAAGAACCACAGGAGTTAACATTGAGAAAGAAAAGGCTGATTAAGAGATAGAAAAAAGTACATTAAGATCTCAAACCCACATTACATTGGACAGTTTTCCACATACAGTAATAAAAGGAATCATTACTTTTTTGTTAAAATGTTTTGTAAAAGGCCATGCTATTAAAATAGTCCATTTTCATTTCTAATGCTCTTGAATTGTCCAATTTTTTTTAAGTAAATGAAAATGATCAGTCTCCATGGGTATACTATTACTTCTGATTCTTCTTCCTGACCTGTAAGAGCAGAAACTTTCTGGAGAAGAAAGGATGATATACTTTAGTCATAGTTTAATTTATGGCTGTTGGGGAAACCTTTTATGTTACTATTAAATTTAAAATACATATATGTATATATGTATATATATATGTATATATATATATATATACATATATACATATATGTATTTACAGTGTCTGCTTTCAAATAAACAATTTGTATAAACATTTTTAAGAGTTGCTTGGAATTTTTTTTTAATATAAGAGATGAGTGGCAAATAACCTTTGACCTGAACTAATAAAAATATACATATGAATATGGGTAAAAATGAAAATTTTTAAAAGCTATTTTAATTTTTTTGCTTTTATCATATAGCTAAATATTATAAAACTATGGTGTTTTCTGTAGTCTTGTACTTATAAATATACAGTTACTCTGGGAATATTAAAAAATACTGGCCAAAAATTAAAGGTAAAGCAAATTAAAATTTTAAATCATTTTAAAGTGTGCAACTATAATGTAATGAGACTTACTAGATAGGCCATGCATGAAGTCAGCCTCCTTACTGTGTATATAGCTTATAGATTTAGTCATTATATTTACCATTCTACAAAATGGATAGTGTTATATAATGAAATGTTCTTATATTTACAAATATTTCTGAATTTGAAGGTTCTATAATGCTGTTCTTAAATTTGTAATATTTTAAATTTCTTTCATAAAGTCAGGGTATCATTTACATAAAATGAAATGTGAACTTTAGAATCTAGCGCATTTATGTGACTATCTATATATGTATATATCATATACATATGACGACATACACTAATACATGTATTAAATTCATTAATTTGTTCACATTTAGAGTCAGTGAGCTCTGTGTGATTAACTGGAATCTTTGTCAGTAACTCCCTAGTAGGGCATATGTGCATTATGCTTACATTTAAAGTGAATCACTACCTACATCATTCAGGCACTGAGTCAACTTTCCTATTTCATTCATCTTTACCAAAATCTAGTATATGTAAGTGAAATGAATGACTTTTCTTCTTTTCTACTATGAAATGGCACTGTCTCTAAGAATCAAAGGCATTTATAAAGAAACTATGAAAATTATCTCCAGAAGTTAAAACACAGATCCATATACCTTACTTTCATAAAACATGAATGAAAAATTTTAATTGCGAAAAAGTCACATTTAGAATTTTTGTGATTATCAAGAAAATCATAGAATTTTTTTTTATTAACCCATTACAAATACTTGAGTGCCTTCTAAATCCCTGGATCTATATATTTAAGGAGGAAATAAGATCTATAATAAATGAGATAATAACTATAGTAAAATTATATGATATTATTAATAGAATTACATATAATAGGAATAGGTAATAGACATTCTAGATGAGGAAACGCCTGTCACTTTAAGTTGGCATCTTCTCTGAAACATAACATCTTCGACAATTGTCTAGAACTTAATTGAAGTTCAGTTACTTGTCTAGGGTCACATAGCCAGTATGTATCAAAAGTGGGACTTAAAACCCAGCTCTTCCCAGACTTGAGACCCCGAGTCTCTGTACGTCACTATACTACTGTATAATAGCCCTATATCATACTACTTCTCATTGTTGTAATATATTTTTTATGGGTTTTTTAATTTTTTTATTTTTTAGGCAATTGGGGTTAAGTGACTTGCACAGGGTCACATAGCTAGTAAGTGTCAAGTGATTGGTCTGAGGCCGGATTTGAAATCAGGTCCTCCTGACTTCAGGGCCGATGCTTTTTCCACTGCGCCACCTAGCTGCCCCTCATTGTTATAATATGTTGATCAAATTTAGTTATACATTAACTTTGTGCAGTAAAATGATATATATATAAATTTAATGAACAGGTAAAATTGATCATGTATACACAAGTAACATCTTTTTTTGCTAATTAATCACAGACAATTAATAGTAGTGGCACTGAAAATTATCAGTAGTGTGGCACTAAAATGACTCTTTGTGAGTATGTGTGTGTATATATTAAAACAGTGAGACAGTGTTGTTGATATTTGAATTTGTGAAGGAGTATGGTTTTGCTTAGGGAGTTTCATTCAGAACTACTGTACTTGCTCTTTGCCTAAAGTAAAAATACCTTTTCTCCTTGGTAAAGATCTTTGGCAGCCCATTAAAAAATTATATTTTTTTTCCTGTGTTTCTAGATCATATCTATTAGTAGAAAGTTTAATATTTAAATATTTAATATTTGAAAACTTGTACCCCATCTTTCTAATGAGTTTCATTAACTGATTATAACATGTACACTTTACATTGCAGTAATAACTTCCCTCCAAAACTATACTTAGTATTTATAATCCTAATTGCCTAATTTTTTCCCTCTAATAATGGCAACAAACAAAAGTTTGGTTAATAATACTTAAAACTGGAAAATCTAGGGAAAATAATACCACTGCCTATATGTTTTTTCATCTGATCGTATCATTATTAAAGCCCTAAACTGACATCTTATCGTATTACACAGAGGTGACCCTGAGTTCTCATGTTCACTACCAGCACAGCACAAGCATTGGCGGGTTCGACCTAACGTGAAAAAGCTTCAAAGATGAACCTAGAGGAGAACTGTTTCTTATTCAGTGAACTTCCTAGCTAGGTCCAGAGAAACCATCATTATTGAAATTAATTAGCCACTCCCATTCAGGTCAATAGTATAAGGGAATAATTTGCTAGATTCTTTGTCAGCTCACCCATATGTTTACTGCATATGCTTCCTCAGTATTTAGAGAAAGAGATTTAAAAGTCTGTGGTTAGAATTCAAAGACTTTTCATAACCTGGCCCCCTCGTGCCTTTCCAGACTTTTTATACCTTACTCATCCCAATAATCTCTTCAGTCTGGTGATAGCAGCCTCCTTGCTGTTCCTCGCACAAGACAATGCATCTTCCAGCTATACATTTTCTCTGGTTCTCCTCCATTCTTGGAATTCTCTCACTACTTGGCTTTCTTGGCTTTCTTCAAGTCCCAGCTAAAATCCTACTTTTCACAACAATCTTTTCCCGATTCTCCTTTGATGTTAAAGCCTTCATTCTGTTGAATATCCTGCGTGTATGTAGCTTGTTTGTACCATAGGTGTTTGCATGTTGTTTCCCATATTAGGCTGTGAGTTCCTTGACAGCAGGTACTAGTTTTGTTTCTTTCAGTTTTGTTGCTTTTCTGTTTGTTTGTTTGTTTGTTTGTTTGCCTTTTTTTTATCCCCAGTGCTTAACATAGTGTCTGACACCTAGCAGTCAATAAATTATTTTGGCTGACAGAAGGATTTGATAGGCTTCTCTGAAGCCAATACCTTTATGTTGAAACACAGGTAGGTGTCCTGAGTGATATCTACTTTTGACCAGGATATCACTGACTTAAAATATACTTAATATTTTCCCATACAGAAGTGAGGAAGAAAGGAGGGACAAAGTGAATGTAAAATAGACCTACCCCACACCTTAATATTGTGGCCCTCAAGTGAACTAAATATGTAAATTGGAGCTACAGAAAAGGACATTATTCATATTAGTCCACCTACCTTATTTTTTGATGTTCTTAGCTAAATAGAAACCTAGCTACCTGATTTTCAAAACAATACAATAAAATTTTTCTGAGTATTATTTTTTTTCTCTACAGGCACTACAGAACGGGTGTGTTTGATCCAGGGAACAGTTGAAGCACTAAATGCAGTTCATGGCTTCATTGCTGAAAAAATTCGAGAAATGCCCCAAAATGTGGCCAAGACAGAACCAGTCAGTATTCTACAACCTCAGACCACAGTTAATCCAGACCGCATCAAACAAGTGAGTGTTTGGTTGGGAACTGAAAGAAAAACATTAGCAACTTAGTACAAATGCATTTTAAGCAAAGGGTTATCTTGTAAACCATTAATTTTAAATATAACTTTTAAGTATGTAATTTTTTTTTTGCTTAAAAAATGTCACCATAACCTCCTTTGTCTATTGTTATACAGTTGTTTCCCCCCTCCTAAAATGTACAAACTACCATATCAAGGAGCAAACACATGAATTTTTTCATTAGAAGCTTATATATTGTCCATTGACACATTCTAGTTAAGTTGTAGGGTTTTTTATTCACTTAAAAATGCATGACTCATTTTTTCATCAGTTATGGGGAAAAAAAAACATAAAGAGAAATAACACCCACAGACTTCCCAATACTCTTTTGTTAAAAATCATAGTTGGAGCGTACACTATAGTTTCAGTTTTAGTTTTTGTTTTTGCCTATGAAATTCTAGTTTGCTAATTCATTTGTCAGATTCAGCATTTTTTATACCTACTTACACAAGTATTAGCAAATTTGTATACATAACAAGTATTATTATACTTTAATCAAGTATTTTGTTCTGTATAACTTATAGTTATTACATAGAAGACATTATAATACAATGTTAATTTTTATTAGAAGAATTTTTTTGTAATCAAACTTTATTTGGTTAATTTTTAAGATACTGAGGAAGACTGTTTTAATTTAGGAAATCCTATATAGTCATATATGGTAAAAATGTTGCCATAAGCTGTATTTAATTTGCAAATATGTTTAATATCATATAGTAGTGGTCAAGTATTGATCTGTATTTCAGTCTTGTTAATTTAGCTAACTTTAAGTCGTGACCAATTTATGGATGCAATAGTATGCCTTGGTGGAAAGGTCATTGTTACTTCATTGATTGACCTAGACATTTAATTTATTCTTACAATATTGTGTGTATGTATATAGGTATGTATGTGTGTATAGGCATGCATACATACATATATGATATATAAATGCCATATATAATTAATAAAAAATAGCCATATTTGGCATAGTTGGTGTAATGCATTGCCAAGAAGTACTTATTAAATTTGTGTTTTTTAATCTGGTGAGTTGATAATGTTAAAAAAAATAAGCCTATTGTGTTTACTAGTATGAAAATTGATGTATGTAAACATATTGTACTACCTTAATGTAAGTATGGAAAACTCATTTCCTTATTATAGGATAATATTCACTAAATAGTGAATCGGAATCCCTAGTATTTTTATGAAGAGTATGTAGTCAATTTTATCACATAATATATAGTTTATTTTATATTAATTTTAATGTAAAATTCTATAATCTATATGTTTATACATGACCTAAAATTCAGTCTCTATAAATTGATAAAATGAATGTGTTTGTGTGTTAATATTGGATTTTTGCAAACTTGACAACAGTAAACAACATTGGCTTTTTCTGTTATCCTTTTTTCCATTTTCTGTAAAACTTTAAATATGATGCATATTCATAAATAGTGAAAAAACATTATTGGCATAAAAATTATTTTAAAGATTCATGCCATGGAAATCAAACTATCAGTTTGTCCAGTATAACTACAGATAATAGGACCTGTATAGAAATTTGTAATTAAAAACCACCAAGGGTTTAGGACTTCTTGGAGCATCCCACAGATAGAGGGTCAATGGATTTCTGCCCTAACACTCTACCCTCAACTTCTCTCTCTCTCTCTCTCTCTCTCTCTCTCTCTCTCTCTCTCTCTCTCTCTCTCTCTCTCTCTCTCTCTCTCTCTCTCTCTCTCTCTCTCTCTCTCTCTCTCTCTCTCTCTGTCTCTCTCTCTTTCACTCTCAGTCTCTCTCTCTCTCTCTTCTGTCATTTATTACAATAGATGGTGAGGATAATGTTGCTGTTAGAAAAATATCTGAATTTTGAAAGAATTAAAATGCAGTTAATAGGATGAAAAGTCTGATTATTGGCAGCTTGTTTATGGGAAAACACCACAAATATCACTGCATAAGTTTTTATAATCCTCTGTATGTACATTCGTATAAAATTTATAGACAGCCATATATCCTGAGCCAGAAACAAATTATGCCAACTAACAGTAAAGAAAGTTTACCTTGTTTTTATTTGTACCGCATACATTTTACCAAAATTAAAGTCAACTTTTTTTTAAATGCAGATTTACATGTATTCCAAGGCTTGTAGAGAAAGGCTATATAAAACAAATATTTGTAAGGATGACCTGTTCCCTTAAACTAAAAACTTAGGCAAGATACTACACTAATTCAGAGCATTTACCAAAATTTTCATTTTTAATTATTTGTAACATATTTAGAATTTAAGTTGCACATTAAAAAATATAGAAATTATGAGATCATTTTTAAGTTCAATAGAACTGCTTAGAAAAAAACTAGAACAATATAAGAGGGGAGAAAAGGTTTCCTAATACCTTTTCACAAACTTTGAATTGCCCAAACAATTCACGATCATAATTCTTTCATGAGAAATTAATCCTTAACATTTGAAATTTGCACATTTGAATTTAATTTGTCCCTTATACCCCATTTTCCTTAAGAAGAAGCAACATAATAAAAGAGTAGTCAAAAATAAGGAAGGAGGCTGGATAATTTATTAATTTTGCTAGTAAAGGCGGCATGATGCAATGGAAAAAGAGCTAAATTGGAAGTAGGAGTGGACAGCTGGGGAAATTCTAATCCTGGCTCTAACATGAAGCTTATGATTTGGGGTAGGCCACAACAACAACTTAACCTTTCTGTGCCTCAGGGTTCTTCATGAGTAAAATGAGGGGATTGGACTAGATGGTACTTTAGGCTCCTCTAAGCTTTCAACTTACATAATTCTGAATTGAAAGTCTACAGATTTTCAAGTTCTCTGTTGATACCATTAACTATTTATTCTCTACACATCAGTTCATTTATGTAAATTTAAATTAAAGGAATTTAATTGGAATTTAATTTAAAGGGATACTATTCATAATTATTTGTAGATTGAGAACTTTAAAAAGCAACTCTACTGCTCAGATTTTAAAATATTATACGTAAATTATATAATATTTTATAGTTAAGATAGAGGTCTATTTAAGAGTCTCTTGTTAGAAAAGTTTGATTTGTTAAAACTTTGCATTCTTCGGAAGCAATCACTCAGCTTTTTTTTGTTTTTGCTTTGGGATAAAAATTTATGTGCTCAGATCTGACATGATTTTTTAAGCATTTGTCTAAAATTTTTATATAATACTTTTTGTTTTGCTCATAAGTCTAGTGAGATATTAAGTATAACAGCAAACAAATTTTTTAAAATGCTGAAGTTAAAAATTTCCTTAAAGTTTTCCATAAAGAACAGATGCTTCCAAAATGCAATTTTGAATGTTAGTTTAAGATCTGGATAACATCTCTCCATTTTCCCCAAAATGATATTTTTCTTCTAATAGTATACAAGTAATTCGGACTTTAGTAAATTGACTTTTTAAAAATAGCATTATCTTTAAAAGATGTCTAATACTATTTTATATCATATTCTTTAATATGAACAAGCCTAAAGCATGTTATCTTAGTGAGACTGATTTTAAGTTAATCAGATAGAACCTACCTCTTTTAATACTGTTGATGTAGGCATTATCATATCTCATACAAGTCCTAGTTTCTTAAATCATACAGACTATTTATGTAAATCTTTGAGCACAATGATGTAGTACAGAAGACATTTGTCCCACTTCTGATTGTAGCTTCTGTGAACCAGTTAGCCCTTGATTCTGATCAGCCTTTATCAAAAACTCTGCTTTAGAAAATATGTAAAGTATTGGCTTTTTTTAATTCTCTTGTGCTTAAAAATATGTCAAATTAAAATGTCAGATTTTTTGCTTAATTACCACAAACCATCTGATTTAAATCTAGCTAACCCTGGCAGAATTATACTGTGTGTAATTTCTCCTGGAAAATATTTTTTGCCAAATTGGCATTGTTATAATGTGATAGAGTACTATGGATGACTTTTCAATTTTAATTTTTAAGATGTATTACTTTTAATCTTAGAGAGGCAGCATGGCATAGAGGTTACATTAGAAAGTTAGTTTCTACATCTGAAAGACTTTTAGGTTTCCCCCCCCAACATATGTAGCCTTTGTGGTCCTAGCCAACATACTTAACCTCTCTGTGCCATAGAATATAAGTTGCAGCGTTTAGAGGGAGTTTCCTCACTGAAATTTCTCTACACTAATCAAATCACAGGTCATGTCTCACAAAAAGGAAAAAAAAATCAACAGCAACTTTAGAATACTTGATTCATTGACTCAGCAGATATAAAATGAGAATTACTAAGCACATAAAGCTGTACTGTGTGACTAGGAAGATATAAATGAAATTCATGCCTTGGTTCTGTCTTCCAGATGCTTTTTTTTTTCCTGAGACAAGAAACAGTTGAAATAAAATTTTAGAAGGCAATATTTTTAAGTGACTAAATGAGTAGTACCAACGATAAGTTCAAAGGCAGGTAAAAGAAGAGAAAAGAACAAATGGCTAGTTAGCTGGCAAGTTTTTGTGGATTTGAAGTAGATTTCACAGGATAATGGTTGAAATTAGATAGATGGAGGGAAGGGAACAATGCTGTAGTTGAAAGTTACTTTACAGATCAACTAGTCCAACTCCCTGATTTTAAAGATAAAAAAATTAAAACCCTGAAAGGTTAAATGGCCTGACAGCTGATCTGTGGCAGAGACAGAATTCAAATAGACCTATATGAAAAGAGCATAGGTTCCAAAACTGGGAAGAAACTTAGAGACCATCTGATCTATCCCTTTCATTTTGCAAATGAGAAAATAGTGTCCCAGGGGTGATAAAATAATTGACCCAAAGAATAAAAGTCCTGAGTCTCAAAATCAAGATTGGAATCCAAATCCAGTAACATCAAATATAGTGCTTTATTAACTGTATCATGTCACATTTGGTAGACAATGAGAAAGACCACCTTTTCTGTAATGGAGGATATATTGTGGAAGAGATAAAATGAAATCATGAACAGAAACTTAAATGTGAGGCTAAAAGTTTGACCTGTGAACCAAAACTAGTCTTAAAAGTTGTGATTAGTCTTTTGAGGAAACCCTTCGATAGGCAATGAAAAGCCATGGTGAAAGTGCTTTTAAAGGAAGATTAAAGTAGTGATTGCTTTTGATCACAGCAGTCTGGGAAATGGATAAAAAAAAAAAAATAGGACCTCAGTCCTATCTAGCCCTCTCCTGTACAGGAATAGTAGCAATGTCAGAATGGTGATAAGACTCACAGTTTTTAGACCACTTAGAAATATTAAGTGCAATATACTCTTTGTTAAGAACCAGCAAGTGAATATGCTACTGAAGGTTCTAAACCATATCTATGTTGGCATTTTCGCTATAAATAAAACTTTCAAATCAGTTAAAAAGTTACAGATAAATGTAAGAGCATGCACCTAAAGGAAGTGATAATTCTGCCATGTGATAATTTCAGCTTATATATCAACATCTATTGTAGGGAATTAAAAACTAGAGACATTCTATAAAGAACTTGATAAGTTTATCTCAAACTAAGTCACTATATACTTTGAAAACTAGTAATTTAATTTAGAGGTAGGCATGGAGGAAGACAATAAAAATTTTTTTGAAGATTTGGTTAATTATTAAATACTCGTGGACTTATCCGGTTTCTCATGTCTTTATGTCATAAACATATTCTTCATGAAAGTAATTGAAAGGCATTGAACATGAAGAAAATCACATATCTAAAAAAACATTTAGAAATTGATTATCTTAAAAGACAGGCAACAATTGGTTATTACTGTGAAAATTATTAGAAATCAACTCTCTGTGTACAGATCATCAACTGCTTATGTTGGCGGCAACAAGACTTCTCACCAGAGGTGCCCACGGTGAGGCAAAGATCAGAATAAACACTTGTTTAGGAGATAAGTTCATTGGCGAGGGAGAAGATGGAAAATTGTGAGCAGAATAACACACAAAATAACGAAAGCACTTAAGAAAAAATGTACCATATCATCGTGAGAGCAAATATTTGTATATGAATCTGGAAGAGGGAATAACAAAACAAAACGAAAAACAAACAAACAAAAAACCCAGGACAATCTGCTTATGGTTCTGTGGTGATTTCATTTTAGTAACAACAATAGTGAAAACATCATATTTGGACTCTAGCCTCTCAATACCTAATTACTGGTCAGTGGCACTTATAGGATGAGGTGAAGAGTTGGTGAACTTCATCAAATACCTACAAAAGGAATTTGTCCTGGAGGCAACACAATTTTAATGGTACTAAGGAATAAGCAGGGGGCAGCTAGGTGGCTCAGTGGATAGAGCACTGGCCCTGAAGTCCGGAGGACCTGAGTTCAAATCTGGCCTCACACCAAACACTTGACACATACTAGCTGTGTGACCTTGGGCAAGTCACTTAACCCTGATTGCCTCACTAAAAATTTTTTTTTAAAAATTTAAAAAAAGGAATAAGCTATGAGAGTTTTTGAATCTCAGGCTTTCAGAGGAGTCATGGAAATTTCTGAACCTTAAACTACTAGAGGAATAGAAGATTGCACATGTGGCCCTGGACCTGGAGGATAAATAAGGGACTAAGACATGGTACAAAGAAACAAAATTTGGATTTTACTCGCTGTTACTATTTTGAGTTATTCGGATTTTGTGAGTTATTCAGATTTTGTTTCCTTCCAGGAGGAGTCTAATTCCCTAGGGGTATGCCATAAAGCCAGAGGCTTTTATAGGTCTCTGTGTTGAAGGTGAGACTCATCAGAAAGGGATGGAAAATTTTGTCAACTGTTTATGGGCTACTGTGAGTCATTTATGGTTTGTTTGGATTGGTGGTGAGCATTTTCTGTGTATTGAAATAAAGCCTGCCCTATATCTGAGTGGTGGAGGTGGGAGGGAAAAATATTCAGAAATTGATTTTCAAGATACTTTTAAGAAGGAAAGATTCTACAAAAAGGAAAAGATTTTATTGGCAGAAAATGTGAACAAGAAGACATTAATAGCTACCGACCTAAGTGGGTAATTTTTGTTCACTAAAAAATCTTTATGAGAATGGTAAGCATCAAGGGTATACTTAATGAATATATGAGCAGAGAAGAGACTGACTTTCCCAGTTTTTTTTTTCCCTACATCAGACCATATCTTCACAGTCACACAGTTGACAAGTATAGTGAATGTGAGATCTTAGTATGTCTTGCTTGTCAATTAAAAAAAAAAAGCAAGCTCATTCAGTAGAACAAAACACAGCCCTAAAGATTTTTATAATTTACACAAAGATGCCTCCCTTTCCTGTTAAGATGAGATTTTGTGATAGACATGACTGTGGAAATAACATTTTTCAGTCATCCTCTGAATATCAAAGTTAAACAAAGCGTAAATTAGTGATGCATAAGTTTATCAACGTATTTGCCAGTTTCGTGAAGACTATTTATTCTTTACAAAATCAAAAAAAAAAAGGTGTTCAAGGATAACACTGTACTTGATTGAATCTGGCCTTGCAGTCCTAATAATATTTTCTCAAAGACATGAGGCCTAAGCATCCATATAGGAAAGGCAAGAAATATGAAAAATTTATAAATGATTTTTGATATATGGTTCAAGTGTTAATACGTTTGAGCTAGTCTATCCATATGCATAACTTGGGAGGGCTCTGCAGATGATTAGCAGTCTAGGTCAAGAATTAAACAGAAGGAATTGGATCATGTTCAATGACCCAAAATTGCTCCTTGCCATTAAAGTCCATATTTAAAACCTGAATTTTCTGTCAGTGATGCTATTTGGCTTCAAATCATGAAATCCTATAATGTCAGAAGAATTATAATACTGGTGACCTAAATGCCTATGAAAAGGTGCATGGTGGGTATAAGGCTACAACTAACGAAAAAAGAACATGTATGAACAAACTGGTGAGACAGTAATGTTTTGATAATGAACAACAGACTGGTAGCCTGAGTGCTGCACTTTTATCTAAAAAAATGATAAAAAGACCCAGAAAAAAGCCCTCTTTACATTGGATAGATTCCCTCTTCACATTGGATAGGTTCATTATTGTTTTGTGGAACTTTTTTGTTGCTTTTACAAAAAGAAAAGAACCATGCTTACACAATTTAAAAGTGTGGCTGGGATATTTTCTATACCAGTAAAAAGAGTGCCTCCATTAATGACTTCACAAGTCATGAAAATCTTAAAGTACAAACTAGTGATGATGAAGAAAATCATAGAATGTTAAAATTGAAAGAGACGTGAATGTTTTTGTTTGTTTTACCAAGTTAAGTCTATATATATGAGCAGGAGCTCCTTCTACAATATGTACAACAAAGTCTCTATTCCAAGAGCTGTACCAGTAAGTACTGAGTACCTCTCGAAATAGGTTGTTCCATTTTAAGAAACCTTTAATTGTTAGCAAGTTTTATCTTGTGAAGAGCCATAACATCTCTTACAGGAATTTTGACCAGTTGTTCCCAGTTATGCTTTGGTGACCAAATTAAATAAGTCTAATTCTTCTCACATATGATGGCCTTAAAACCTTAAAAAAAGACATCATGCATACTCATATCTCCAAGTTTTTTACTTTTCCAAAGTACACATCCTCAGATCCCTACAGGATCTTCCCAGCAATCCCTACATTAGCCAAGGATCCAGTCTTTACACTTGTGCCTTCTCTGGGATTTAACAGGCTATCCCCTGACCAAATCCACCTTCCAATCCCACCTCCTGCCTCCTGACCAAATTACCCAGGCCATATGAAGATATGTTCCTACCTAAGGTGAGATAGGTTTTGGGGGCTTCATAAGATAAGACATACCTCCATAACCTACTAAGAAGTGGAATCTAGAGGGAGAACCTTGAACAGTCTAATCACCTGCCTCCTTCATTGGAACTCTTTCCAACCACAGATTCTCAACCTGGTTGTATTCTTTAGTGGTTAGTATATGCCATCATAGTGATTCTAAATCCTCAAGTACCTACTTTCCCCATTCTCAAATGCCTGTTCCCTTAATCCCATTCTCCTCAACCCTGTCCCACTGCTTCTTCTGCAGTACTCTGCTCAGAATGCTTCATAGTTAACAAACTTGCTTTCATCTTGAATCTTTTCCTTTCTCCTTCCATCTTCTGCAACTCACTAAGACCTGGTTCTCTCCTGATGACACCATATTCTTGGCCCTCTTTTCCAATACTGGTTATACTTCATCATACTCTCCATCATCAAGTACATGGAATATTTCTTGCTCCACATTGCCCCTTACAGAATCTCTCTCTACTACCATCCCTCCGCAACCTCCCCTGCTTTGAGGTCTGCACTATTCAAAGTTATTGCCCAGTACAGATCCCTATGGATCCCCAGGACATTCTTCTTCCTTAATAAGTTCAATGCCTGGTTCACAGTCTTTCAGTCACAATTCCAACTATCATAAGAGATTTCAGCATACATATTTGTGCTCCCTCAAACACTCTAACCTGCCAGTTTTTCATGCTCCTTAATTCTTATGACCCACTCCAACTCAGCTTAGCCATACAAAAGATGGCCATACCACTCATTATACCATCATTCATAGTTGTAACATTTCCATGTTCATAAAGTCCAAAATCCTCTGTTTGCTCATAATCTTTTTATAATTCTTTCTTTCCCTAACCTCTAAACTTGTTCTTCATCTCCACCATGAGTTTTTTTTTCCTATATAGTATTCCCTGTATTGGCTACACTCTCTTCCTTTCCCTCTTCCTTACTGAACTAGACCCAACGTACACTATCCTGAATTTAAATATCTTAGTTCCTTCAACAAAATCATGTTGACAGGATCTACTAGAAATTTATATTATATTGTCTCAACCAGGCCTTCCTTAGAGCAAGGCAATCCTTTTATATCTCCACGATCAATTTTCTAACCATACCACAATGGCTGACCCAAACATTCTCATCTCTTTTCAAGCCTTCCTGCACCCGCCTTCTCAACTGAGGACCTTACCTCATAATTAATTGAAAAAATGGAGAATATTTTTTGAGAGTTCCCTTTTCCCACCTCATCTTATGTCTCTATCCCCACTCCTCAAATCATATCACATTCTCCACTGTCTTCTCCTTTTCTTGTTTCACATGAAAAGGTGGCCCATTTCCTTGCCAAAGGAAATCTTTCAAGAGGCATCTTAGATCTCCTCCACCTCCATGTTTAGCAGATGGTCCCCTTTATCAACTTCCCTCTAATTTTCAAGCTCTCTCTATTTGTTCTTTCTCTGTTGCCTACAAACATGTCCCTATTTTTAAAAGAAAAAAACACACATGATTCAACTACCTTCACCAGCAATAATTCTATATCACTTCTCCCCTTTGTGGATAAAATCCTTTGGAAAGCCATCTATAGTGGGTACCTCCAGTTCCTTCCTTCTTACTCGCTTCTCATAGATGTTCTAGATTCTAACCTTCTTATTCAATTAAAACTACTGTCTCCAGTTACCAATGATCTCCTAATTGCCAAATCTAATAAATGGTCTTTTCTCAGTCCTCATCTTTGACTACTCTTCAACTTTTGACAGTGTCAGTCATGTTCTTCTGGATATTCATGGATTTCTAGGTTTTCAGGATAGCAATCTCTCTTGGATCTCCTCCTTGCCTGTCCAATTGCTCTTTCTCATTCATATTGGTTGGCTCTTCATCCTGGTCTCACTAAGCTTTGTCCTGGGGCTTTTTCACTTCTGCCTCTATACTAACTCAGTTGGTGATCTCATCTTTTCCTATGGATTCAATTATGGTCTCTATACTGATTATTCCTACACCTGTATATCCAGTCCTAGTTTCTCTGTGACCTCCAATCTTACGTCACTAACTGCCTCTTGGTTATCTCAAACTAGATGTCTTATAAGCATCTCCAGTTCAGTGTATCCAGAACAGAATCCTTTATCTTTTACCCCAAACCCTTTGTTCTCCCAACTTTCCTATTACTCTCGAGGGCACTATCATTATCCTATTTACTCATTACTTATTGTTATACTCATTACTTTCTTATATTATCATACTCATTGTAGTACTCATTATTCGTTATTACATTCCTCAGACTCTCAAGCTTTCAACTTGTAGTCATCCTTGACTCCTCTCCTTTTTACCCACTCCTCATATATAATTTGTTGCCAAATCTTTTCATTTCTACTTTCATATCTTTCTTATATGGCCCCTTTTCTCCTCCACTACTGCCGCCATCCTAGTGTAGGCCCTCATCACCTCATGCCTGAATTTTTGGAATAACCCTCTGTTTAGTCTCCCTGCTTCAAGTCCCTTCCTAGTCCAGTCTTTCACTCAGCTATAAAAATGGTTTTGCTAAAGTGTGGGTCTGACCATGTCAGTCTACTCCTATAGACTCCTCCTACTCAATAAACTCCAGCTGTTTCCTAATAAACTCCTGTGATTCCCTGTTACCTCCAGGATCAAATATCCAATGTTTGGCATTTAAAATCCTTTACAACCTGGCTTCTTCCTACCTTTCCAGTCCTCTTACACCTTACTCACCTCTGTGTATTTTACAACCTATCCATATTGGCCTACTTGCTGTTTTTTGCATACTACTCCATGCCTTTTCACTAAATGTCCTCCGTACCTGGAATGCATACCTTCCTCACCTCTGTCTTCCCTTACTACTTTTAATACAGCTCAAATCCTACTTCCAGTCCCAGTTTCTGTCAACGTAGCGTAAGATTATATTTAGCATATATTATCTATGAGGTTATAGATCATAGATTTAAAGCTAGAAGGGATGTTTGAAGTCATATAATGAAACCTCTGTTTTTTCACATGAGATAACTGGTCTTAGAAAGCTGAAGTGGCAATCCAAGACCACAGTGTCAGAGGCAGAATTCAGACTCAAGTCCAAATTAAACTCTGTATTTTACCAGTTTGTCTAGGATAAACAGTGCAAATGGACAATGAATTGGACCCAGAATTAAGCAAGAGGAACATGAGCTGAATTGTCTTTGGGAAATTATAGAGCTCCTTTAATGATCCCAAACTTTTCTCAAAAACACGAGTCTAATATTTTCAATTCCAATACTGTGCCTCTGTTCTTTTATGACTATGAGTCATGGAAACAAAATTTCTCAAGAATTAAAAATAAAGATCCATCTTGATAGCAATAAAGAGACACATTTTTGGTATAAGTGAGCTGCAACAGATAACCAATAACAAACTATCCTCCACTCCCACCCCCCATAAAAAAGAAAGTGGCATAAAACATGCTATTAAAGAAATATATTATATAAGAAGAAAATGGGCTACTCATGTGACAAGAGAAAGAGATAACTGATACAGAGCCTTTGTATTGCATTGGTTTCATGAAGTTGGGAAAAATCAAAGAAGGCCCCGGACATGTTGCTTGCACCTCCTGTGGCAAACATTTGGGAGTACATGTAGAAGAGTACCACAAGTTGGGAGGTATGGATGGATTGTAACCTACATTGTTGGAGGGAATATCCATATTCATAAACACATTGCCTGACACAAAAAGACTTAAATGCTTGTTGATTGATTGAGTGATCACAGATGCATTTAAATATTTAGGTAAAAATCATATTACTTAGTTATATAACATATAAATGAGAAATTATATAAAAGTGGTGTGAATGAATGATCCCATCAGAGACTATGTGAGTGGAAAACAAAAAGATGTGCCAGTTATGTATTGAGAGTGATAAATAACTAACAGACAGCCCGTATGCTATATTGATATCAACACAAAGTTATGAGAATGTAAGGATCAATCCCCAACCCCGCCCATGATGAATTTAGGGGAAAACATGAACATGGTTAGGGATGGATGGCTTGTGGTCTGCATCATTATAGGGAATATCCACATTGAAGAGTTCAAAGAGCCATGGGTTTATAAAATAATGTTAGCATTTTTGGCTGCTGTGTCCAATTGTTGACTTATATTGAGTTTGCTAGCCACTAAAATCCCCAGATCTTTTTAACATAGCCATTTGTGAGACCTTCACATTCATCCTGTTCCTTTGAATTTTTTTGAGCCCAAGTGTATGATTTTGCTTTTATCCATATAAAATTTAATCTTATAGGGATTACTCATCATTCTAGCATATCTAGATATTTATGGTTCCAATAATGCTTTCTAATGTATTAGCTCTCTGCCTCAAGATAGTATATATTATTTATAATTTGTAAAGAATGTTGTGTACCTTCATTCAGGTAATTAATAGCAAGTGTTTAAAAGAACAGAGACTAAGATAAGTTGTTTGGCATAGAAAAGTTCTATGAAAGACAACTTTCAGGTTGACATTTTCACAGTAATTACTACTATGTTAGTCTGATCTTTCGATTAGTTTTCAATCTAGCTAACTATATTTTTTTGTCTAGCCTACATCTTTACACGCTCTTCTAAAACGATGTTGTTAAAGACATTGTCAAGTTTTTGCTGAAGTTCAGGTGTGCTATACTAAAAGTTTCTCCTGATCTTTTCATGTGGTAACCCTGTCAAAAAAGGAAATGAGTTTATTGTGACTTTTTCTTTAAAAACCATGTTGATTCATAATCATTTTTAATATGTTCTAGATTTTTGCCAAGCTCCTTGCCCTGTTGAAGAATCCTCTTTTGAGGACAGAATAGATTAGATTGATACTCAAGTTGTCACCAGACGCTCTAGTGGAGTTGTCAGTTGGAGATGCTGGTGTGAGGGTTTGGAATAAGCAATATAAATTTGAGAATTATCTAGGGTTGAAACCATCACAGTAGATCAGTTCCAGTTCATCAAAGGAAAGGCTTTGGGGGGTGGGGGAAGAAAAGATGAAGGAAAAGTTCTGAACACTGAAAAGCACATATGGAAGAAGAAAAGGAAACAACTGGTTAGGGAACTAAGGGAAAACCCAAGTACAATGTTATGGAGGTGGAACAAAGTTTTAAGTAGGGGGTGGTAAAGAGTATAAAAAGCTACAGAAAGATCAAGAAGAATGAAATTTGAGGAGGAAAAAAGGATTATGCCAAGAAGGAGGTCATTGGAGACTTTTAAGGAACTTATTTAGATTCATAGGAACAGAAGCCAGATTTTAGAAAGTTGTTGGAGTTCTGTGTAATGAGGAAATGAGAGTTATTGTCTGTTCATTTAAATATTTTAGAATAGAAAAAAACTAAGTCAGGCAGAAAGGTTAAGAGGATCAATCATATTTTTAGGGGAAGACTTTTTGGTTGTTCCTTAAGAAGAGAGAAATCTGTGTTTGAAGGCAGAATGAGCGTTGGAAAGACATTTTTAACATACAGGAGATGGAAAGAATAAGGGATACGCCCCAGGGCACACCTGGTATGTTTAATTTTAGTGAAAAACATTACCTTTTCTCCTGGGATTTGGCCCAAAAATAGAATGGATGGTTGTAGAGGTAGAAATATAAGGTGATGAAATTAGAAGGAGAAGGTCATTCAGCGATAGTCTTTAGTTCAGTGAAGTGATAGGCTAGGTCATCTTCTAGAAGTGACAGAGATCGAGATAAGATTGGGAAGTTATGGTGAGTGGAAAAGATTTGAAATAACCATTGTGGCTAGTGTGATAAGGAACAGCAAAAGCTGAATAAAAGGATTTCCAAGCAGCAGTGAATGCCCATTTCAGTGGAAGTTGGACTTTGCAAATTTGTAGTGGAGCAGGTCTTTGTGGCTTGTTAAAAACATTTCTAATTTTAGGTTATATATTTTTCTGTTACCTAAAAGCTGAAATAAAAGTAAATTTAGAAACTAGAGCATCTATATGTGTAATACATACATACATACATACAGATATATATATATATATATATATATATATATATATATATATATATATATACTTAATCTTTTAGCATTTATTTTTTAGAGAGACCTATGTTCCCATTGAACTGATGGAACCAGTGACAAAGGCACATTTAGAATTCAGATGTGCTGTATAATACTATCAGAACTGTCGCTAAATATTTGTAGGTGATCTTTTTGCTATACCTGTGCATATGGGTGAGCAACAGTTATAAGAAAACTAAAGGGATACTACAAATTCTTAATTCTGGAAAACTGAGAAGTTTTTAATAAGAATTTATTTGATAATTTCTAATCATTTTAATTCTCTTTACCAGAAGCTTAATAACTTCAACTTTCAAGAGCTGGCCTATTGTAAAATTCTCTGATTTCTTAAAAGAATTCTTTTACTTGTTCAGTAATTCAAATTAGTAAAGTTCTTCAAACTTTTTATAGTTAATTGAGCCTTTTAAGCGTCTGAAGCATAAATCTTCAGTAGTCATTCGAGACATGCAAATAAGTGTATTAAGCTTATTCATGTGAATGGATAAAAATAAATAAATAGGCCTAAAAAATAACTGCATACTTTCTCATGTTTTTAATTGTAAAAATTATATCCTTTAAAAATTTTAAACTTAATAAAATGTTGAGGGAGTATACAGTGTTTCCACTTATATGAAATATGCCACATTTTAATAAAATATTTTACAAGTTACCTCAATTGATATTTAACTTGAAGCCACCAAATCTAAATTCACACTATACAAATGTAACATTTTACAAGTCACATTATTTGAAAATGGTCATTCCTGCTGCTATTTTATAAGATGTTGAGTAAATTTTTCTGTTCAGCTTTTCAGGAGGGAGGAGAACAGTGGTATCTGTCATTTGCTGTTTGTAATTACAGGGTACATTTTAAGACATATATATATATGTAAATATATATGGGTATTTATATGAAAAATATGTATATATGTGTGTATATGTATAAAAAGAGATTTGTTTGAAATATTTTTAATGAAATTATTGAGTTCAGAATATTTTCTGCCTCTCTTCTTTAAGGGAATTGGAAAATATTGACACATTTTTCATATTCTGAATGCCTGAGTAGTACAAAGCTGAAGTTCCTATGGAAACATTAAAATTCATTTTTCCCCACATTTAATTAGCTAGGCAATTGTGGTAGATCTTTTTGCTTTGTAGACAAAATATTTAATTTTCACTAATATATTCATAACATTAAGTTCATGATGTTTTATAAAGTGCAGGGTTTTTTTTAATCTTTTATTTAATAATGTTGCTCTATTAGCTAAAAAAAGTGAAATTTACTTCTAACATAATCAATTGATAACTTCTATAATATGAAGGAAATATAATCTATACCATCTTAAATTAAATTCAAGAAGCTTTTTTAAGCATCTGGAAGTTTGTAAGTCAGGTGTTGAGCATATAAAGACAAAAATGAAAAATAATATCAGTCTTCAAGGATTTTTCATTATACTGAGGATTACAACACTTAAACAGTTAAGGAATACAAGTCTAAACCCTATCAGAGACTGAAGTAAAACAATTATGCTTGCTACCTAACCAAGCAATGTTGGGTATAATTTTGTAACAAAACAAAAACCTAGATTAAACAGAGTGCTTTTATAATTCAGTGTTTGGGTTAATTAAATTTTCTGTGTAACTGAGGAAAAATCCAGAAAAAATATTTTTTTTTTAATTTTAAGTCTCAGTGAAAACCTTTCCAAGATATATATTGGCCCACTTTCTTGCTTTAGTTAATGTGGTATAATAAGCATAATTTAAACTTTCTTCATTTAGTACATTGCAATGCCTTAGGGAAATTTTTCTCAGCATCACTTTCCATTGTTAAACATCTGGTTAATTAAAGGTTCTGGCAAGCCGGAATCTACTTCATCAAAGTTTTATTTTATCACCCAATTTTTGCTCCTAGTTCTAGCTAATTAGCTACTTTGGTTCTATTAAGTTAATAGCAATCATTAGGTGACCTTTCATGTTTGGTTGTAAATTTGAACTGAAAAAAAATAGATTATGGTATAGTCATTGTTCACTTAGCATTCAAGTCCTAGTGCATTTACCATTGATAAATAAAATACAAGGCAACTAAATTAGTAAAGGCATTTTGGAGATGTGGTTTTATCAAGTTGCTACAAGAATGTTCTATACACAGTTTTTCAGCAAATGAAACTTGGAAAACATAGTGATTAAAGAAATCATTTAGGGAAAATTAATTTCTGATAAAGATAACTATAAATAAATTGCTAGATACTCATTTGTCTAAAAAGAAAGTTAAAATTGCTAATGGGGAGTGAGAGAGAGAAAGAGAGAGACAGAGAGAGAGAAGAGGAGAGGAGACACTATGAAAACAGAGTTACAGCAATTGTATCCTATATAACTTTTTTTAGTTTCCATCAAGATTATATCTTCCATATTAATATATCTGTCGATTTATCAATAACCAATTACTCATAATGGTCTATTCTTTCTTCCATCTATGTGGACAAGCCATAATTCAGCTTCCCTTGATTTTTTGCTCAAACTGACCTTAAGGGTCATCATTGACTATTGGTTTAAAGAACATGTAGAATTGTCAACTCTGGTACTAAGATTGCCAATTTACATGTTAACAATAAAGTAACACTGGCTAGGCTTTATGTAGGTGAAGTACCTATGTAAAAAAGATTAGTAGTGTTATCACACATAAATGATTTAGTAGAGAGCATGTTTTAAATTAATGAAGGAACCAGAGACCCCCTAATTTATATTCCACAATGGTGGACATATGCCTCTGCTATGGACATATACTATATAGGTTAGAGAAATAGAGGCATGGTTCACAATATTATCTATGCAAAGAATGTGTGTGTGTGTACACATGTGCAATGCAAAGGGGAAAAAATTTATATGAAAAATTTCAATCTTAGCAGTGCCAAGATTTCAACATATGACCCAAATCAAGTCTGCATTAGAAATAAGCATTACTAATATTTCTTAAACATAAGTTAAAGATAAAAGTATTTTTTGAAGAACAGTCAGATTTTCATTTAGATAAGCATTAGAAATTTAAGTACTTAATTTATTTCTTTTCATTATATATACTATTCTTTTATTTTTATAATTTAAAATCTTCAATTTAATCAGAATGTTAGGACTTATTTCCCTCAAAATCCCCCATCTTCAAATTTATCCAACATCAGTGAATTTTATGCACTAATATAATAGTTAATGACATCCTAACCTTGAGGAGACACACTGAATAAGAAATCTGTTGAAAACATTTCTAGAGCCCAGATAGATCCAATCATTTTTGCCAGTAGTATTAAATTAAACATATGCTGGAACCTATGAATTTTTTTCAGTCTTTTCTCTTGACTGTGTATATGCATATATCTGAAGAATATCTGATGAATGTAGAAGAATTATTTTATTTCATATCACCTATACGTTTTTATTTTATAAGGAAGTTAAGATTACCAGCTGAACCTTTAAAAAGTTAAGCTTTTCCACGTGCCTGAGTTACTTTGGTTAACATTTATGTGATCCCAAATCCTACTGTTGTGTGTGTGTGTGCTTGTGTATCCTACTGCTGTAAACACATACACACACATACCCACACACACACACACATGGCCTCAAAATACAAACACACTCTCAGAGTTGAATCCACATATGAAGACATCTGTTCTATCAGGCATGTTTAAATAATTGTTTTGCTGAATAAATACTCTATCTCTATATAAGTTGAAATCTAATGGTCTGAGAAATTTTTTTTAAGTTTATGAGCTAGATATAGTTATTGCTAATAATTTCTAAGTGTTTTGTCTAACAAAATATTTTAGTCTAAAAATGTGCTTTCTATAGCATATGTATGCATTTAGACAAAGTGAACAATAAATGTGACTCATTTATTTTGTGGTTTTTTCTTTCTTTTCTATTTTAATACAGGCTGATGCTACAATGCATTATTATCTTTTTTTTTCCCTAAGGAAATGATCTTTAAGCTGAAATTATAAACAGATTGCAGTACTTTTTGTGATGGCATTGGATGCATGTTCAAACATCATGAGAATAATGTTTTCCTTTTCACACATGGCTCTTTATTAAAATATCAATATTTTACAAGACAAATTGTTACCAAGAACTCAGTAACTAAAAAGTAATTGTAACTAAAGATAGACATGGAATTTACATGGAATCAACTTGTTGGTTATGTTTGACAGATGAGAAAAGTGGATAATTTTATGTGAAAATAAACTTCATTTCACCATTTCTTCAAAATTCAGATATTTTGTTGATTATTGGGAGTACTCTTTGAATTGTGCTCATTGAACTTGTTGGAATTTTTGTTTTATTTTCTTTTTTCCCCCAAGAAGACAAGAGGGGAAAGAAAATATCCTATGGTACATGAAAATAGTCAGGATACCTCTTACTACTCATGTGAGTTTCTCCCAATCACCATCTTGATTTCAATTCATGAATTTGTTTTCACATGCTTATGCATGCATACTTACATGCATTACTTAATTGACCTTAAATTCCATTAAGTTCGAATGAGTAGGAGATGATTTGGTTCTTAGGATTCTTTTCTCGTTATATTATATTTTATTTTATTTTGTTTTGTTTTGTTTAAATGATCAGTTTAAGGCTTATAAAGGTTGATTTGCTCCTGAACTGCTTTGTTCCCAGACATTGCCATCTTCCCCAACTACCACCAAGTCCTCTCCATCTGATCCCATGACCACCTCCAGAGCCAATCAGGTACAGTATCATCCTATCATCTACACCATACTTTTCACGGGTGATTGCTTGCAAACTGGAGAAAAAGATATGGTGGGTTAAGGATTTATTCGTTCATTCACATGTATGCACCCATGATCACAGATACCAAATTATTGTCATAATTTAAAGTTCACATTTTATGAAACAAATGGTAAATTATTTTGCAGCTTATTTTGAATCTCCCGATAAAAATGAATATATGAAAAAGCAGGGTGCCCTCCCCCATTAGATTGTAACTATTAAAAAGGGCAAAAGTTTGATTCATTGAATATTTTTTCTTCATATACATTTAAAGATTTCTTATGCCTAGCAAAAATTTATTCCTACACATCAAATTTAAATACATAATAACTGTGCCAGAAGGTACATATTTTTGAGGCAATAAGATTGAAATATGTTTTTAACCAAGGTGTATCTCACTGTAAAACTTAACTCATGTAGTTGAAAAAACATTGGCTTTTATAATGAATAAAACAAAATTAGTTAATTACTTTGAGCATTTTAGTAACATAGGCCTTGTTATGATCATAAAGCATTGCTATTTGCTGTGTTTACAGCAGAAAAGCAAAACTAATGTTTACAAGTATTCTGATAAAAATAGGATCTATTTTTCATATTTGTGCTTTATAGTAATTCCTTATAAATTTAGGTTTGGTGGGGCTTTTTTAGCATTTGAATGTAAAATTTCAAATTATTTAGTTTTTTGACATCCAGCTCTACACTAAATTTGTTCTTCTTGAATCTTTAGTAATGCACAATTATAAAATTTGTAAAAATTAATGATCTTCCACATATATTTTAATTTAATCCAAATAAGTACTCAATCTCTAGATGGTAAATTTTCATTTCTATCTAATTACAAATTGTTTACTAGTGATGAAAATTTAAGATTTTTTTTTAAACTTGAATCCTAAGAAAACTTCTGTTCATAAAATGTTTCTTTATACAGATAATTCATGATATGAATTATTGCCATTACATTATTTAATGATGAATGTGTTGAATTTGATTAGTACATATGAAGAATTATGCAGACAATAAATTTGTGTTTCTTGAATGGATTATGTTTAAATCCTGAATGCTGCTACAATCCCATAATACAGGATTGTTCAATCATATCTGGAAACAAAACTAAGATTTCAACAACTATTATGTAAGTAGAAGTTTAATTCTAGTTTTATGTAGCTCTATTCCCTTCAGTGTGGTGTCTGCTTTCACATACTTTAGCTGATCAGTATACATATATTTGTAAATAGCCCATTTTAGGATATTGTATGAGCTTTAAAGTACAAAAATATCTATATTTGGAGTTGAAAAATATGTAAGTGCTTAAGTGAAAATATTGACTTTGTTTCCTTAAATTTTGATTTATTTTATTAAATTATTTTTAAATAGTTACTTATGTTTTCCTGATGAGAGTTTAGTCTAAATGTAAATGTTACTATGTTTGTATTCATTTTTTACTGTCACGATACAAGTTGGACAATACTTTCTCATCCTCAAATTCAAACTGTTAGATTATTAAAAAAAATAATAATATTCTAAAATTCTATCCTTAGACATTACATGTGATAAATTATTTTTTATTTTTAATGTCTGCTGTTCTTTTCTTATGCAAATGAGCAGAATATCTTCCACACAATATTAAACAGGATATAAAGGAAAGGCATTTAATAACATTGTCCCAAGGAGCTATTTTTATCATTAATCTTTAATGTTCTTATTTGTTTGTAATTTTATCCCACACAATATTTTCTAGTGGCATCTAACCATTTTATAGGTAACATTCATAGTATGTGATAAGGCATTTAAGTCTTAGCTGTTCATTTAGGATGAGTGACGTAGTTGTTGCCTAACTGTATTAGTGATTAGTATTTAACTTCAATATATCAAATTGATTCTGCGCTGGAACTGTCGTATGAAATGAGTTTCAACATGAGAATCTTAAACTTGTTAGTGTTTCTTTAAGTAACCAGCCGTAAGCATTAGAAAGTTGTGTGTGCTATATTGCTTGCCTTCTTAATGGGTAGGGGAGGAGCTGTAGGGAGGGAGACGATTTAGAACTGAAATCTGAAAAAATAATGTTAAAAAGATTTTAAAGAAAAAATGGAAATTCATGTATATTTTAGTTTACTTGTACTAACTTTTAACAAAATATAGGAATATTATGTTTTCAAAAAGGAAAAAAAAGTTTCTGGTTGTGGTGGCACATGCCTATAATTCCCCTCTAATAAGAGTGGTGAATCATTTGATCAAAGGAATTCTGAGCTGCAGTAGGGCTAAAGCGAATTAGATGTCCAAACTAATTCCTGAATTAATGTTGTGAGCCCCCTGAAGTAAGGAGACACCAGGCTATTTAAGGAGAGTTGAACGAGCCTAGGTCAAAACTGAGTAGGTCAAAATTTCCATGCCAGTCTATAATGGAAAGCATTCTCTGTTGAATCCTTTTGCGATAAAAACAAAATAAATAAACCTTCTGATCTATGTTTTATGAACAACAAGAATTTTTCTGTCATATTTGTTTCAAGCATGTCTAGAATAGATTATTATGTAATATCTGCAACCCAAAATTGTCCTTTGAGATAGTATTTTGTAATAGTCTTATATATAGAGATTTATACCTGATATGAGAGGAAGCATGGCTAAGTGAAATAAACACTGGATTTGTAGTCACAGGACAAATCATGCAGTTGTCATATTTGGAGCTTCAAAAATGATCTCTATAATGTTTGACCAAGAGTAATACATCCTCTGCTTTAAGACCTCACATGAAGGAAAGGCTGCCACTTGACACCACCCAATCTGCTTTCAAACAGCTCTAATTATTAGGAAGATTTTCCTGGTGTCAAGCTTGAATTTACTTCTTTTCAACTTCTACCTATTGCTTTTGTTTTTCTCTCTGGGGCCAAACAGAAAAAAAGGCTCATCCTACTTTTATGTGTTCACCCTTCAAATGCTAAATGATAGCAATAATGTTCCTGCTGAGTTTTATCTTCTTCAGGATAAATATCATTCTGATTGCTGTCTTATGTATCCTCTCCAATTTGTCAATATCCTTCTTAAATTGTGATGCCTAGAACTGAACTCAGTATTCCAGATGTTGACAAACTATGGCAGAGTACAAAATACTTGTCATGTCCTAATTCCTAAAAGCTTTGCCACTGTGTTCCAAGACAGGATTAACTGTTTTTTGGCCAGCACATCACATATTATGGATCCATATTGAGCTGGCAGTCCACTAAAAACACTAGATCTTTTTCAGACAATCATGCCTCCTCCATTGTGTACTTGTAATGTTGATTTTTTGAACATAAATATTATAACTCTTCCCACTTTATTTCAGTTGCAAATATGAGTATGCCACTTCTACCTTTGTCCACATCATTGATTAATATGTTAAATAGCACTGGGCTCATTACAGATTCTTCAGGCACTCCACTCCACTTGCCAAATGGCCATTGGTCCATTAATTACTCTGCTCCTTGAATGTGGATAGTTAACAATTTCTAAACCTTTCTGACTGTGTAATCTCCTGGTTTATATTTCTCCATTTTTTCTACAAGAAAATTATGAGACATTTTAGTTAGTCACTCTGTCAAAAAATATTTGATAAGCACCTACTATGTGTTAGATACTGTGCTAAGTGTTGGAAATATAAAGGAAGGAGAAAATAAACAGTCCTTGCCTTCAAGGAATTCACAGCCTAATGGGAAAGATAACATGTAAGCAATTATATACAAACAAGATGCAGAGAGGATAAATTGAAGATAATCATCAAAATGAAGGCACTGTTATCAAGGGGGTCAGTAAAGACTGATTCTACAAAGTAGAATACTTTGCAAAAATCTAGGTGTTACATATACACATATGTATGTATATACACATATTACATACACATGAACACACATGCACACATGTGCACACACACACATACACACACGCACACCCCATTCCTTTGATCCATGAATTTAGTAGTAGTCCTCTCACAAAAGGAAATAAGGTTAGTCTGACATGACACATTCTTGACAAATCCATGCTGGTTTTTTGTAATCACCACTTTTCTAGATGTTTACTAATCATCTCTTTAAAAATCCACTCTATTTTTCTTTTGTTCCCGCTTCCTGCCCCCCAACCAAGAGTCAAGGTCAGGCTCATTGGCCTATAGTTTGTAAACTTTGTTATCTTCCCTTTTTGAAAACTGACATTTGCCCTCCTCCAGTTCTATAGTAGTACCTCACCCATTTTCAAGCTCTTTTATATATCATTGACAGTGGTTGCATAAGCACATCTGACAGTTCTTTCAGTACCTGAGTATATCGTTAATCCATGCCAGGGGATCTGAATTCATAAAGAGTATCTTAGTACTCTCTTAACTATTCACCTTGGCTGTCAAACCTATTATACATTTTAGTATTGTCATTTCTAGTGTAAATTGCATTGTTCTTGACAGAGAAAAAAAACAATAAAATGATAATTCCACTTTCTCTAGTCAATTATCAAAGTATCATCCATCCCCATAGAAAAAAATAATCCTTTTTTTGTCATTAGCTTTCCTCTCCATTCTTAACTCATGCTGAGCATTAGCACTCCTAACACTAGTTTTACAGGACTTTGATAGTCATCCTATTTTCTGTCCCTGTTTTTATAGAGGATAGCTTCTATAAATGTCCTATATTCACATTAACATTGGATTCTTCAGACAACTCCTGTTTTTCCACTTCATTGAAATCATTTACCTTTGTCTGTTTGGATTTTCATTCTTAAGAATTGCCCTCCTCTCCTGGACTGACTGCCCTTGTAGATTTTATTCAGTGGTATCCTACCTATCTTTCCTCTGAACCTTTTGAAAACTGCTTTTCCTCTGTTTTCACAAACTCTTAGAGGAGAAGTGGTAGCTTCTACCCAACAACCAGTTTGCTTCTGTTACTGAGAATGAGATGCAGAGTAAAATTTCCTGTGGCTGGTTTCTCTACCTTTTGATGGATGAAATTATCATGACACCATATAAAGCAGTTATTATCTGCTCTGTTGTTGTCAGAAAGAGCTTCAGCTGGTTAATTCAAGTCACCTAGCACTGCTCTATGCCTTGCTTATAATCTGTTTCCTGAACTCATGGTCTGATATATAGTTCTTTGACAAAATGACTCTCCACTGATCTTTGTTCATATACCCTCTACCATGTTTCTCTCTCTGGATCCTCATCTTAATATACAATGCCAATGCTATCCTCTTTCCCCCTCCTATACATTGGGAAGGAATTGGAACAGTCTAATAAAGGTGAAAGATCCGGATGAGTAGATAGACATAAGATAGACATGTCCAGCATGCATGCAGTTGCCAAATAAGCACTCTGTTTTAATGAAGGCAATTGGGACCAACTCTTTTGTAAACTGGCTATAGAACAAAACATTCCCAAGTTTCTAGGAAATAAGTTTCATTCCACTTACACATTATACTAACAGAAATAGCTTTCATACTCTTTTTAGAGCTGATAACCAATTCCAACAATTCAAAACAATAAGGAAGGTTTTTTTCTTATGAAAAAACTGAGACAAATACTATGTTAAGGTACATATGATTTCAAATGACAAACCTGGGCTTGAAATTCTGTGCTTCACTCCTAATTCCTATGCACAGGTTTTTGTTTTGTTTTTGTTGTTGTTGTTGTTGTTGTTGAATAATCTTCCTATCTCATTCAGGCTCAAAGTGCAGAGGTCATTCATGGGTCTGATCCCTCCACTGATTGGCTCAGGAATTTGACCAACTCCATTTCTGACCTAGACTAATCCACACCTTTTTAGGTGATTTGGTGCTTATACCGAAACTCTTGTGGATTTCCTTGAAGAAATAATTATGTACACCTTAATGTATGTATCCTTAGCACTTAGTCCTTCCATATATAGTATAAGGACATGAGTTAGGCCTTTTGGACTTAACAGGGAATATATAATTTGATACCTATTTAATATCACTCAATAGAATAGAATAAGACAAATATTAGATGTATTTGAAGAAACCAATTTTTTTTTCTTTTAGGACTGTTCAGTAAAATTATTTTAAAGTTGGGGGCAAGGGGGAAGCAATTCTTATTCAAGAATTGGAAAACCATAGTGTCTAGTTTAAAGAGAATGATTATATTGAATATATATTTTTAATAACATTTCAAATAAAAATATTTTAAAATTTGTTCAGAGAAGAAGCCCTGCCAGAATATTAGGAACATGATACTGTGGAAGAAAAAAGATAAGAATGAACAAAGTCAATCAACAAGCATTCATTAAGCAGTTACTAGGAATCAAGTACTAGGCTAAGAGCTAGGGATATGAAGAAGGGAAAAAAAAAACATCGTTGCAGCCTTCAAGGAATTCCAGTTCTAATGAAGAAGACAGTATAAAAGTAACTATCTGTATGTATATGTACATATATGTATATGTGTATGCAGCTATATATGTGTGTGTGTGTATGTATTTGTATATACACACACATATGTATGTGTGTGTGTGTGTATATATGTATATATAAAATACAGTATAAATGGAAGGTAATCTCAGAAGGCACTAACAATGGAGGAGGGGGAGGAGCAGGAATGGCCTCCAGCAGAACGTAGGCTTTGAGCTGAGTCTTAAGGGAAGCCAAGGAAAATGATGAGGGGGATTATTTTAGGCACCAGGGATAGCCAATGAAAAGGCCTTAAGTCAGGAAATGAAAGGTCATGTGTATGAGGAACTGCAACGAAGCCATTGTAACTGAGTAATATAATGAATGGTGAGGAGTAAAGTGTAAGAAAACTGGAAAACAAAAGATCCAGGTTGTGAAGGACTCTAAATTCAAAACAAAGGATTTTATATTGGATCTTGGAGGTAATAGGACATAACTGGAATTTTACTGAGTGGTGGGGCAGGTTGCATAATAAGACCAGCACTTTTTAGGAAAAATCCCTTTGGCAGGTGAGTGGAAGGTAGACTGGAGTGGGAAGATACTTGAAGCAGGGAGATAAATTACAAGGACATTGCAATAATCCAGATATGAGGTTATGAGGGCCTGCACCAAGGTGGTATAAGTAGAAAGAAAGATGATGTTATGAGATTAGCAATTATAAGATTTGGCAATTAATTTGGTATGTAGGGTGAGTACGAATGAGGATTCAAGAATAACACTGAGGTTGTATGCCTCCTTGATAGGAGGACAGTGTTGCTTTTGACAATGATAGGAAAGTTGGGAGGAGGGAGGGTTTTGGTGAAAAGATATTGACTTGTGTTTTAGATATGGTGCATTTGAGATATCAGTGGGACACCTAAATCAGTTTGTCCAAAAGGTAGTGGGTGATGCAAGGCTGGAGCTCAAGAGAATGATTAGTGCTAGATACATGGATATTGGAATCATCCAAGTAGAGATACTAGCAAAATCAATGGAAACACATGAAATCAAGTGAGATTGTATAGAAGGAAAAGAGAAGTCTCAAGATAGAGCCTTCAAGAACATTCACAGTTAATGGGTGTGACCTGAATGAAAAATACAGGAAAGGAAACTAACAAGAAGAGGGCAAAGAACAATTTTTACTGTTGTTTACAAACTTGAATTTGGTTTTGGCTTCACAAATTTGCTCTGATTATGAATTGACATTGTTTTTTATTTGGGATTGAAGAGTGGTACGATAGAAAAATTACTAGTTCTGGAGTCAGGGAAACTGCATCCAATTACCACATCTTACACTTGACTGTGAGACTTTAGACAAGTCACTTAACCTCCCTACATCTGGGGCAATCTCCAGATGTCCTGATCTATGTCTTGCCACTGGACCCAGATAGCTCTGAAGAAGAAAGCCCTGCCTCATTTAAATCCAAATTCACTTGTAAGTCAAGACTCTCCTGTTTCCATTGGTCTTCTTTGAGAACAAAAGGCAAACAACAGTCCTCATCTGTAAAACAAGAGTTGGACTCAGTAACTTCTAAGGTCCCTTCCAGAAATGATCTTATAATTTCTACAGTTTTTCAGAGTTTGACATAAGACTCTTTAGAATAACTAATAACTAATAACAGAATAACTAATAAAATAATTCTATTCATTGTGTGTAATTGTAACCTGTTGCCTAGTAATTATGGGTTTCAGGAGGGTTGATTTTATTTAGAAACCCTTCAGTTATGATTCGTTACACTTACAGGGGAATAACTTTTGGTAAAGGAAAGATTTAATTTCTCTTGCTGTTTGCTTGAAAACTCGCTTTAATTGACCTATGGTAAAGGTTTAAGAACTTTAAGCATTTTAGATTCCAGATTCACTAAACTTTTTGAAAAGTAAAAAAATGTTTGAGCTTCTACCAAGCTATAAGCACTTAATTTATGTTACAAATGATGTAGTCAATTGTTTTCATGCTTCTATAAATTTTCATGTTATTTATTGTTCATTTATCTTAATAATTAATGTAATGAAAATAATGCATGCCATTTTGTTCTTAATTGTCATAATTTGAGATATAAAATTATTGGCTACCCTTTCATAGTAAGATACAAAAATGCCATCTTCTATTTTAGAGCTTTTCTTAAAGAATTACTGATTCTTAGAACAAATTATGCTGAAGTTATTCCATTGAAAAAAAGTTGAGTTGTGCTAGAATAGTATGCATCAATAATCCCTGCTACTCAGAGAGGCTGAAGCTAATGAATCCTCTGAAATAGGGAGGTCTGAGCTGCAATAGGGCTGAAGCTTATTGTTAAGTCTGGTACCAATGAAGTAAGTCCTTAGAAGCAGTGATCCAGTGGGCCTGCCTTGGGAAGGGTGAACCAGCACAGATCAGATTAGGATCCATCATGAGTTTCCATTATATTTCCAGCCTGGGCAAAATAAGAAAATAGAGAAACTTGATATCAAGGAAGGAAGGGAAAAATTTGACTTAACAAAATATTTTTTCATGTGTACTATGTTGCTAATATGACATAAGTAATATAACTAAAATAAAGCACATCAAGATTTAAGCAACTCATTGAACAACTTTTATTGATCATAAAATGTTTGCTAATATCACAAATGAACTTTCCAAGAATGTATATATCAGTGGTTCATATAATCGTATATAGAAAGTAGGTAAGTTCCATAATCGTTTCATGTGTACATTCAAATAAGGTCTGCATATATATGATTAATTTATTTGTAGTAGTTGCAAAAAGTGATTTGTAATATATTCTTGCAGTCCTCCAGTTAATAGTAAGCTTTTGTGCTGTAGATGCTCAATTCCTTTTGTATAATTGAGTTTCTAAGTAATAATCCACTTATTTCCATGTTACTCAGACTCATAACTGCTGATCAACTGAGTAAATTTTTTGGCATAATCTTTCTTAATTGTTAACCTAAGTATAGGGCATGTTTAAGATACAGTAGTCCATATCAGTTCAATTATAGGATGCATAAATAAATAAGGCTGGAAGATAGATTGAGGTCAAAAACACAAAAGTTTTGTATGCCAGGAATTTGAACTTTATTCACTTGACCCTTGAGAGTTATTGGCAGTTTTTTGTTTTAACCGGAATATACTTAAATGTGAAAGAAAGCGTATTAAGGATAAATAGTAAACTTAGATTTGGTCATATTGAGTTGGAGGAGTCAGCAAAACTTCAGGAAACAGTTGGGTACATGGGCTTAATGGTAAAGGAAAGTGACATCACACTAAAGTTAGGGACTGGGCATCATCTTCATAGAAGTGATAGTTCTAGGCTTTTGGAAAACACAAACCAAGAGAGTTGAAACAAGAACAGGGGCTGAGAATGAATCAATACATATTTATTAAGGATCTACTCTGTGCCAGAAACTGTGCTAGGCTTTGAAGATACAAATACAATGAATGAAATGAAATAATCCTTTCTCCTAGAAACTTACATTCTATCAGGGAGTCAAGTACATCTGTAACTACATATAAAATACAGATAAAGAGAATAAATACAAAGAAATTCAATATAAGGTAGTTGGAGAAGGAGGAGGGCATGAACAGTTACTCTTGTTAAGTGGATAACTTCCACTTAAAATATGAACTTCTTCAAGATCTCTAAACAAGTTATCCTTTAGGTTCTGGTTAAATTTCACAATGTTTCAGACAAAGTAATGAAATCACACTGTGAAGACCTGAATTAAGAGAGTTAAAAACTGTTCCCAGTTCTATGTTCCCTTCTCCAACTTGGAAAAAGTAGTCTTTCTCCTTGTATTCATGATCCTTCATTGATTCATGATTTGCATAGATTGGAAGAGATAATTCCCTTTAAAGAGCTACTTGCTTGAAAGCTAAAAAGCATAAGAGACTTAAGATAATGAATTTTGCCAACAACTGACTTTTTCACCTACTCTGCTTAATTATGATAAATAGAGTTTGAAATCATGATTTACTGCAGATAATCTGCTCTTGAATAATCAAGGGTTGACTGAATGTTTATTTAATATTATTCCTGGGAATTCAGTTTATAGTCTTTAACCAAAATGGAGTCATTTTTTCATGGTAGGTAATTCTCAACTATCATATAAATTTAACCAATATTAATAAAGATTTATTTTATAATTTTACAAGTAATCATAGACAGCCAGGGTGCAAATGGATAGCACTGGACCTAGATCCAGGAAAACAAGTTCAATTCCTCCTTCAGACACTGTGTGTGTGGTCCTGAACAAGTCACCTAACATCTCAGACTCAGTTACCTCATCTTTAAAATGAGGAAAATAATAAATAACACCTGTCTTACTAGGTTGTGAGAACTGGACAAGATAATCTTCATGAAGCTCTATTTAAATGCTAGTATACAATTATATGGCTAAGTAGGTCACACAGGGAATAGAATGCTGGGCCTGGAATCAGGAAGATCTGAATTGGCCTCAGTTTCTTCATCTGTAAAATGAGCTAGAGAAATGGCAAACCACTCCAGTATCTTTGCAAAATTATTAGAACCCCTAAAAGGGCTTATGAAGAGTCAGAGACAACTGAAGAATGACTAAAACATCAATACAATTATATACATACGCAGCTTTTGAAAAACTTAAAGCTAAGCTTTACTGTGCTTTAAACTGGTAGGAGATAATCATTTGTAATAGCTGTTAGAATTCAATTATGCAATACACAGTAACGAATAGTCTCACCAAACCGTAGTCAAATATTAGAGTTAACTGTAAAAGGTTATTACTTAGATTTTTACCTAGTAGTTACCTATGTTGTGGTTTATTAATTTCTTTGTAAGTTGAAAAAATTCCTTTTATGCTCAAAGCCATTATTTACTTTTTAAAAATTATCTTTAGAGCCTGTTGAAGATTAAATTGGAGGCTGGGATTCTTATAATCTAGCCAATTGCTTACTAATGTTCAGACTCCTTAAGAGTCTGCCTAATATGGCAGATGGTCTAATAAACCTTATGTTTGGCTGGAAAAAAAAGATTAAATTGGAGAAGTTTGGAAGTCTTGTCAGAAACCAAGATTTTTCCCTCAGGTTATTTTTAGTTTTAAATTGATTTTATATTTTTCTTATTCCCACAAAATACAGGTATTAGAGGGGATCTATCTTTTTGTGCATCTCTAAATATATTCTTCAAAGAGTGTTCTTTGTTTAGGTTAGCTTGGCAAATGGATGGTGTCGATAAATGGACTCTTTATTCACCCTAGATTTTAGTTTAATCTGTTTAAGCAAGAACCAGAATGTAATACGACATCAAACAGTATGCATTTGCAGAAAAAAAAAATGCTAATCCCAAATCACTTATTTAAAAGCTTAGAGTATAGATTTTGAGCTTGAAAGAATATTGGAGTCCATCTAGTCCAACCACTTTATTTTATAGATAAGAAAAATGAAGGCAAAAGAGATTCTCGTTTTCCCAAAATCACATAGGTACAAGTTGTAGAGCCAGGATTTGAACTAAGGTCCTCCAATGCCCTTTCACTCTTGATTTATCTGGAAATCTGTTTGCTCTTTTTGCTGTGCTTTTCTTGACCCTTCTCTCTCCTGCTTTTTTCTCCTACCTCTCTGACAACTTGCTCTCAGTTCACTTTATTGGGTCATTATTCATGCTTCTCCCATGAACCATGTCTCTGCCAAGATGTCTGTCCTGATCTGTTTCCTTCTCTTTCTACAGCAGGGGTTCTTAACTTTTCTGTGAGTCATGGACTCCTTATCAAAATAACGTTTTTAAGTAATTGAAGGAAGTGCTAAATTTCAGTTAGAGGTTACTGAAAATAAAGATGAAATCTTTTTTTTTTCTCTTCCAAGTTTGCAGACTCCACAGGGTCCATGGACCTCATGTTAAAAACTGCTCTTCTAGGGGCAACTAGATGGTGCAATGGATAAAGCTCTGGCCTGGGAGTCAGGAGGACCTGAGTTCAAATCTGGCCTCAGACACATGACACTTATTAGCTGTGTGACCCTGGGCAAGTCACTTAACCCCAATTGCCTCACCAAAAAAGCAAAAAACAAAACAACAACAAAAAAAGAACTACTATTCTATACCCTTTTTCTGTGATCTTATCAGCTGCCAGGGGTTCAGTTATCATTTCTAGAAGATCACCCCCAAATCTGTATTATCTAGCCCTAATCTCTGTCCTCAGTTCTAGTTAACTATCATTAATTACTTCTAGAAATTTCCACCTGGATATCCTGTAAGTAGGTAAAAATAAATATATCTAAGGTAGAACTCATGCTCCTTCCCATAAGCCAGCCATTTCAAACTTTAGTATTACTAAGGAGGAGACAATAAATGTGAAGTCATATTTGGCTTCTCATTCTGTCCACTCCCCCTACCATTCAGTTGCCAGATTTTGTCTAGTCTTTCTCCCTAACATTTCTCACATCAATTCCCTCCTCCCCACTTACACAGAACCCATTATTCAGGTGAGCATCACTGCTTATCTGTACTATTTCAGTAATTTCCTAATTGATCTCCTTTACTCCAGTCTCTCTTCTCTCCAACCGATCTTCCACACAGCCAAAATAACTTTCCTAAAACATAGATTTGATTGTGCTATTCACCTGCCCAAGAAGCTTTGCTGGCCCCTGTATCCTCTAAGATAAAATAAAAACTCATCAGCTTGGCATGTAATGGTTTTTACAGAATAATTCCAGGTAGTCTCTTCAGATTTATTTCACATTACTCTCCTTCTCACACACTATGTTCAGACAAAAAAGCTTTACTTGCTATTCCTGGAATTCAGCATTCCATCTTCTGCTTCTATGCCTTTCTTCCCTTCCCCAAAAGAATATTCTTCCCATTTCTGAACTATATCCTTCATTAGAACACATGTGGCATCCATTTAAATGATGCAATGATATTATACAATACTTCGTTTATATCTCTACAAGCAAAGTGATTGTGTATGGGTATAAAAAATTGGGCTTGCTCATCCATTTTTCAGGTAAGGAAAATCTTTGCTCTTACATTTTGAGAGAAAATGGATAATGAAATAAATTATTTTACTCCCTTCTTTTCTTATCTTCTACTTCCCCATCCCAATTCCACTCACCCCAATACATAAAAATATACAGAAACTGCAAGGATTGCCTGTAATGTGGTTACAACAAAGAATAAGACTGATTAAAAAACCACCCAGCAACACACACACACACACACACACACACACACACACACACACACACCCTACCTTGTATATGAGCAGAGAATGTCTTTGAGGCTTTTTTTCCTGAATTGATCTGTTAATTATATCATTTGTCCACATGAACTACCTCTAACTCATCTGAAATAATAATTGGACTATGACCCAGCAGCAGTTATTTGCCTATTTTAGCAATCTGTCAAGATCACAATGATCTATTTTGTTATATTTTATTTGTCTACAGAAGGGAAGAACCTTCTGGAAGGTTTTAGGTTCTAGAAGAACCTGTTTTGTTTCATGAATCCTTTTGGTAGTCTGGGGAAGCCACTGGATCCATTCTCAGAATAAATGAATAAATGACATAGGATTGCAAAGGAAACAACTTATTTTGAAATACATTTATCAAAATATTAAAAATGAAAAACACATTAATGAACCTAAGGATAAGATCCTTGGTATAAATTAAGGATTTTGGTTAATTAAGCTGACTAATTTTGTCAAACTATAGTTCAGTTGCTTTCTGAATAAATTCAACCACAGCCTTATCACAGCTAAGTGAAATAGGAAGAGGAATTAGTATAGATCAAGTGAGAATTTTCAAAGGATTCTTGGTCCAATATTCAATTGTTTTATTAGTAATAATAAATAGCTTACAAAATATTTTAAATAGCCAATGGTTATTTAATTTTGTCCAGATAAGAAAATGCTAAAAAAATTAAAAGTTTATGACAAATTATAGTGCTGCATATAATCAGTGTAATTATGTTTATCTGTATATCTCAGTATCTCTGCTTTTAAAAAAAATAGAAGGGATTTTTTTAGAAAAATTACTCTTTTGGATGTTTGAACTTTAACCTCAGCACTTTAAGATATCTTATTTGGGAAGAGGGATTGGAAGACTATTAAATATATTTCCTATTTGATACTCATACAATAATAAAGCAAAAAAGAAATAACAAACATTAAACTTTATAATAAGACATTATACTTTAGGTGAATAATAGATGGTCCTTGTGCCCAACATGCCGTCTAATACAGGAAGGGGAATAAAAAAATGCATAAATTGCACTTCTGGTCCCCAAAGCTATGTAACAGACTTATTTGATATAAAGAAAAATTTGTTCATAAAAATGCTTATTTAGGTTTTTCATATTTTATAAGACTTGCTAGGGTTTACTATGTTTCATAAACCAATTTTCCATAATAGCTCTTTCAGTTATTTTAGTGGAATTGACTTGTGTACAATACTGAGAACTCAATTTATCCTGGTAAAAATATTATGCTAATTTAATTCTGAGGTCATCTTAACTCTTGCAATATGTATTTGTGTGTAACACATATACATATGTATATATACACACAAAAAAAACCCAGACTTTTAGAACAGGCCAATTAAAATAAGGTTATTTTCTATATTATTAAACTTTTATTTAAAATAATATTATATTTACTTCTGAAGTAAAGAGTTTTTTGTTTCATTTTTTAACTTTTGAGGCAATAGCTATTCTATGCAAGGATGACTATAGCTAAAGGAAATTCTGTACTACCTTGTCTCAAACTAGACCATTAATAGATGACCAAAGGCATGTTTTTCAAAAGGATAACTTGAAAATAACAGATTTCTATTCTTTTTTTTTCACTTCCTTTGTGCTTTGAGAGTAATAAATTTGCAACCTCCAATAACAGTTTGGAATCAGTCCACTGCAATTCACTACACCCCTAAGCACTGAGAGAAATAATATTTTTCTTGGTTAGGATTCAGCAACCTCTGTCTTACTGTCGACTCTTTTGAAATAGGAGTCTTTGGGTCAGTATCTAAAGTCACTTTTAGATTTTTATCATGAGACATTTTTTAATGGAGTTTAAAATGAAGATGAAAAAAGATTAAAAAACAGAAGAGATATTAACACTAATTTCACTGTCATTTCGGTCGAATAACATTTTTTATTGGGATAGAGTTAATATTATTAATCAGTTCCACAAAGATCCTTTGCTTTCATACTATTTCTGGGATTTGGACAAGTGGTTTATTAGTCCTAAATTACACATTCCATATCCCCTTTCCTTCCAGAATGCAAAAGGATCCCTTTTTCCTTTTGGTACTAGTGCTAGAAATTAAATGAAAGAGTAAACTTTTTTTTTCTAGAGACAAAAATTAGAACAACACTTATGTCATCTTGTACCAGATAGTTTACCTCCTTTTTTCTCAGTCTTTACATCTTTAAAGGGAGAATATATTCTATCTCTGTCCACTCTAGAGTAAAATTCAATAGATTTAGTGCAAATATATTAAAAATATATATTTCAGAAAAACAGTATATATAAGTATAAGACATTATTATTCATTCCATTTCTGTGTAAAACCTAGATTTTTGGTGTTGTACTTATGTTTTTCATTGTTTACATTGATGTCGATGTCTCAGTATTTTAAAAAGGCAAGTCATCTTATAAGGAATTATGTTAATATTGTTAGTTCATTCAGCCAACGTTCATTCATTCAAAATAATATGCTTATTGTGTTCTAGGTGCTGTTTGACATAAAAGATAATTAAGTTGGTGGTTTGTGCTCCAATAAGTTATATAGGAAAACCAAGGAGGCTCTCTTGTAGTAGTAGTTCATGATAGAAGTAATGACTGCCTTTATTCAGTTCAGTTCAGTTGAGCAAATATTTATTGAGCCCCTCCTTGTTCCAGCTACTGTGGTAAGGAGGAGTGATACAAAGACAACAAGGAACCAGTCTCTACTCTAAGAGATTACATTCTCCTAAGCTAGGGTCAGAGAAGTTTATGAGAGATATTTCAAAAACAGAATGGACAGGGCTTAATAACTTATTTGATGGGAGGTGGAGTGATGACAGGGGAAAGAGAGGAATCTAAAAGTGCCCTGCAACATGTGTAGCACATGCCAATAGTTAATAAATGTTTGTTTGCAAGCATGGGTAACTGGCAATGTTGTGCTGCCATCAACAGAGATAGGGAATTCAGGTAGAGTTGCAGATTAGGAGTGGAAATTTTAGAAGTATTATGATGTGGTTGGAAGACGCTAAATGTGGAGTATTCCTGAGTTTACATCCTTATTCTTTTGGGTTACTAGCTGTGTTGATTATGACTCAGAGTGTTAGAAGCATGGGTAACTGGGATGAGTGCTTTATCACATAAGGAAATCAGACTTGGGAACAAAAGTGATGAATAAGTTTAGTTTTCAATATGTTGAGCCTGAGGTACGTGGTAAGATGTTTAGGTGGAAATGCCTGGTGAACAGTTGGAATTGTGAATCTAGAAGCTATATTTATAAGGATAATTACATTTGCCAAGTTGAAGGCAAAATTAGCTTACTATAAACGAGGATATGCATCTGTAGCTAGTCATATGTTCGTTATACCAGCATCTTTGATTATGAATCTGTTACTATGTGGAATAGTTTATTCTCAAACTGATTTTTATATTTACACATAGTTCATAATGTAGTTCAAAGAAAACAAAACAGTTTCCAGTTTGGAATTTCTAAGGCATATGTACATGTATATGTATGTATATGTATATATTGTTTGTATATAAATATACACACATATCTTTCAAGTATAGCTATGACATATAGCATACTTCTATTAATTAAGAAATAATGAAAATGAATCTTTAAGAAGGAAAAATCCAAATATTCTTCCTAAATTTTACAGTGTGATTTTGAAAATTTATAAGAAATAGAAAGTATTAATATGAAAACAAAGGAAAGTGATGCCATTGTTATAATGATGTAGATACCATATTTGCCATTCCATAGAAAATTTAAATCTAGTGCCAAAATAATAAAATGTATGCACAGCATAGTTAATATGATTTGTACAAGACAACTTATTCTTTTCCCACATATCATTATAGTGACTTTAGATAAAATGTCAGATATGTATATCTTATTGGCCTTCTGTACTAATAAATATATTTTTCCTAATTTATTATAGTTCATTTTTTTAATTAGGCAATTAGAAATTCAACATGTGCAAGTTTTTTTTTTAAAAAGAGAGAAAGTAATAGCTTGTTTGAATGTGTCATCCTGATTAGTAAATTTTTCTTCATAAAAAAAGGTTAAAAACATTGTCATTTGGTGCAATCTTTAAATGGCTTTAAAATTATTCTGTTGGAAAATGTTTCAGATATTGTGAAAAAAAATATTTTCCTTATATATCGTTTTTATTTTTATGTCCATCTCATTTCGTCCTAAAATAGCAAATATTCATGACCCTATATGTGCACAAGATAAAATGTCAAGATATGACTTATTCATCTTCTCATCTTACTGTTCATTCTAGTTAGTGCATAACTGATTCCAATTAACAATATTGAAAATTATGACATTTCTGCCAAATGACATTCAACAAAGGAATGCTTTATTATCAGTGTATGCTGGATGAAAATGCTAAAAATCACTTTCTAGTGTAGATTTTATACCCGAGTGAAGAGTGATCAGTGGAAGTGGAAGGCACCAGTTTGACATTCCTAAGAAATATCTTTAAGAGAGATAAAATTTGTTCCATAGAATAAAAAGACCACGATATACAATACCAAATAAAATTAGATCGTATCTTATTAATGATTGTCCATGCGCAAAAAGAAAACTAGGAGATCATAACAACAGATGCTATTAGTGTGAATGTTAACCTTTAGTGAATAGATGCTTTTAGAAAATCATTATAAGAAATCAAATAGTCTACTCTAGAACTCATATGTATCTTTGATTTAAGGGGAGAAAAATCCAGAAAGATGTAATTATGTTCCTAAAATTATTGTATGACAGTATCATTGTAATTTCATACATACTTGATGGCATTATGTAGATTTTTGTGGTTAGCTAGTTAATAAAAATATAATGTGTGTAATATCTTACCATCAGTGTTCAGCAAACAACTTATTTCAGCCTACTCAATTTTAATAATCTGGGATGCTGAAAATGAAGATTATTGATTCTTCTTCTGTGTCAGTAATAGAGCAAAGCCTGTGTGTTTGAAATACTTGTTATCATGTCATGTGTTCCTTGATACTTGTCAAAATAATAGTCACGAGAATGTTTGTAACAGGACAAAAATGAAGCAAATGGCTCTTTTTGCATGTTATAATTATTTTACAAAATAAATTTGTGAAATCATATACCAAGGATCGAGACCTTATACTTAAGACCGTGAAAGCTGGACCAGTACTACCTTGATGTTGAGAAGGTATAACTGATGTCATAAAACAGTGTGTTGTATATTCAAGAATGTCCTGGATCCAAATAATGAAATTCAAGGTGATGTGAACTACTAAAAGGCTTGTTGCTGGCCCCACCAAAGACTTACTTACTTATTTACTCCAAATCGCAGGTGCCCAAGCATTTACCAATAAAGAATGTTTATTTAAACAGCCACTTCTTCAGCATAGTTACTCATTACGGTCTCTGATTCTGACCACAAAAATTTGGAGGAAATATTCATCATTGGCGATTTTTGCTAAAATAGTGACTCCTTTGAGAAGAGTATCCTTGTGACATTATTACTATATAGCCACATGCAGTGTGACTTCCTAATGGTTTTACAAAGTTCTTCCCCACTCCATGAAAAAGCAAGTAAAATAAAATAAAGTTAATATCAGTTTTTATGTTAGCCAAGTGCCAAATAACGTGCTACTTCAGTGTATAGAATATTAGCCAAACATATGCTTAAATTTTATAGCATATACTATGTCATGGCACTGTAGATTTCTGTATTGCTTTGCACGATTTGCCAGATTTTGAGTGTAAATAAAATATAGAATTATTAAAAGTCTTCTTTTTAAAAAGCAAGTTGTTGAGATCATTTATGTTTATGGGTGATTATTTCAAATTGATAGGTATTTCTGTTTTGAAGTATCAGTAATTCTCTATTTTGGTTTAAGGGATAATATAGACTGTAATTTTAAATAGTAATCATGACAAAATATTAGGTTGATTTTATAGTCTTAGAACATGTTGATTGACTAAAGAATTTTATATAGAGAGAAACTTTTTAAATTATGATGCCATTGTGTTTCTTGGTTTGAGATAATGTGTTCAAAATTTGTGTGTGTGCTTTTAGTATTCCTTTGTGTAAGATTATTAACTTATTCGATGTGTTTATGTTAAAATATCTTATCAACACCTAGGCCTTGTCTGTGGTAATAGGCATTACTGTAATGAATGCATTGAGAGTTGTTCGTAAAAGTTAGCAACGAGTGAATTTTATACATTTCAAGGTCATGTTACTAAATAATTTCAAAATGCAATTATTCCTAAGTCCATGTTGGTAGAGAAATAGAGAGGAAAGACAAATAGAGCAAAGTCTCCATGCAGTTTTAAACTTTAATAACTTAAAGCTACAGTAAAACTTTGGGACACCTCTATATATGTGTGCATGTGCATGCATGTAGGTAAACATATAAATATACATAGAGATATATAGATAGATCTATATACATACACACACACACACGATGACATAATGTGTGTCTCTAAAGGGGATCAAGGTGAAAGAGATTATATTTTCTCTTTTTAAAATGTACATTTAATGTTCCTACATGTCTGGAATTATAAAATTGGAGGGGAGGAGAGTAATTTCTTGAGCAACATAATACTTTTTTATATAAAACTAACATATGAGGTACATATAATAAATTAATCTCCTGTCAGATTCAACTTTGCTTGTCCTATTGCATTACTACATTTGCTTTTTCATCACATTTTTCTTTGTTTTAAAATGTTTTAGAATAAAGAGTTTTCTTAACAGTATAGTAGAGGAAGACTGGTCTCCACCCATGTGTTTTAGAAAACACTTAAAAATAGTACAATTTAAACAATATACTGAGATATTTGTCTTCCTCACTACCAATTGTCCAGTGTAAAGTATGATAAAATATGAGCAAAATTCAAGGTTAATAATTGTATACTCCACTTAAGAAGCTTTTTTCTTTTGAAAATTCTAACTCCATGAAGAATAATGTGTTAAAATTTGATGAGAACCAATTTAAAAATTATGATTTTCCCCTCCTTTTTTATGTTTGGCTTTAACTAATTTTCTTTTTTACTGCCTTTTCTAGGGTAACAAAGTATTGTAGAATTTATGCATAAAGCAGAAGTATTATTTATATGTATTTTTTTTGATTACAGGTAAAGATTATAGTTCCCAACAGCACAGCAGGTCTGATAATAGGGAAGGGAGGTGCTACAGTGAAGGCTATAATGGAGCAGTCAGGGGCTTGGGTGCAGCTTTCCCAGAAACCTGATGGGATCAACTTGCAAGAGAGGGTTGTCACTGTGAGTGGAGAGCCTGAACAAAACCGCAAAGCTGTCGAACTTATCATCCAGAAGATACAAGAGGATCCACAGAGTGGCAGCTGTCTCAATATCAGTTATGCCAATGTCACAGGTCCAGTGGCCAATTCTAATCCAACCGGATCTCCTTATGCAAACACTGCTGAAGTGTTACCAACTGCTGCAGCTGCTGCAGGGCTATTAGGACATGCTAACCTTGCTGGAGTTGCAGCCTTTCCAGCAGTTTTATCTGGCTTCACAGGTAATGACCTGGTGGCCATCACCTCTGCACTTAATACGTTAGCCAGCTATGGATATAATCTCAATACATTAGGTTTAGGTCTCAGTCAGGCAGCAGCAACAGGGGCTTTGGCTGCAGCAGCTGCCAGTGCCAACCCAGCAGCAGCAGCAGCCAATTTGTTGGCCACCTATGCGAGTGAAGCCTCAGCCAGTGGCAGCACAGCTGGCGGTACGGCGGGGACATTTGCATTAGGTAGCCTGGCTGCTGCTACTGCTGCAACCAATGGATATTTTGGAGCTGCTTCTCCCCTAGCTGCTAGCGCCATACTAGGAACAGAGAAATCCACAGATGGATCAAAGGATGTAGTTGAAATAGCAGTGCCAGAAAACTTAGTTGGTGCAATACTTGGCAAAGGAGGGAAAACGTTAGTGGAATACCAGGAGTTGACTGGTGCAAGGATACAGATCTCCAAAAAAGGAGAATTCGTACCTGGCACAAGGAATCGAAAGG